>NC_136324.1:623985-756329 GCF_964198595.1 Lampetra fluviatilis | reverse complement strand
TGGACGTTCTGAAAGGGCTCAGCGCTGGACAGCAACAAAAGCAACAGCAGCAGGTTGACGTGGCATTGTTTGTGGAGAAGTGGGTGATGTGACGGGCACAAGAAGATATTGTTGTTGTACATGTTCTGGTGATGGTCCTGCTGTTTGATGACTGCGCTTTCTAGATTAACAGATGTACATGGGAGTATTCAGTAAGTAAATGCCCTTTTAGGTTTTCTCTTTCAGAGAAGGTGATACATATTTTAGATGTCTTTGTGAGTATGACTGCTTCCGTGTACAAATGAGAGCATATTTCTGAATCAATCCTTGTGCTGTTTTATTTCAGAAGGCTGAGCCTGGAGATGGATCCCCACTGGAGCAAGGCGATGTAACATCACAAGTTGAACAGGACGAGGTACAGAAAATCAGTAATGAATTAGAAACGGTCTTTTCAAAACCGACTTTGTTAGGCAATGGATCTGCGTTAACATATGTAACCATAGATTACGCAAACGCCAATTCTCTCCAAATAAGGTTGAAAAGGTTGATGCATTAACGCCGTCCGTCTGAAATGCAGGAATTGGATTGGCAAATTGATTGAACGATTTCCCAAACCTTGGGATATAAAAAAAAAAAGTGGTAAAAGTATTCTCCCTGGCAGCCAAGGAGCACGCTTCCTGATGTTGTGCTGTAATTAGGCTTGGCGCAACGTTGTCGTGTGGATTCTGTAAAACGTTACAGCCATCCATATCCATGGCTCTTTTTTTCTTCCTTTGTTAATTGTAAGTTGACGACGTGTCCTTTGTTCGAGCAGGCAGAGCAGACCCGTGGGTGCGAGTCGGGAGAGCGTTTACCACCGGACTGGAGCGTCAAGACGAGGATTCTGTTCACCTCGAGCCTGCCTTTCTCCTGGGTGGAGCACTTCAAGGCCATTGAAGAGGCCCAAGGCTTGGCTTTTCACCAGCCCAACCCGGCCGCCCAACTCCCACAACACATCGAGGTGACTGGTAATTGCGCACAGCTTGTCTGTAAAGGTATCATCGATCAGCGTGGCGCTGAGGTGGTTAGCGTAGTGCTATGATCCCAGTGACCTGAGTTCAATATTCAGCCACGGCGAGTGATATCTGAACCAGTCCCGAAGGCTCCACCCGCCAAGCCCGCACTGGCCAGCTTGGTGAAGTATGCTCAAACAACCTCATGACCGACACGACTTGTGGAGGCATCTATCCAGCTGTGGATTGACAAAGAGTGGAAACATTTAAAATAACCATCCATTATTAAAGTTTGAGACGTTTGAGCAAGGCCGATAAATCTGCACACGCACTTGGTAGAATGAATATTTTATCTCAAGAGTCTCATCCCTCTAAACCTCCACGTGTCTACCGGATTGTTGGAAACTGGCATTGTATCGAGGTTTGAGAGAGTCTCTGGTTTTTAAATGCTGATGGTATGTGGTGTTGAAGTTAACTCACGCTTTTTGGTTTTAACAAAGTTAAAAGGAATATGTTGCCGAAATGTAACCAGACATTTAAAACTCCTATCTATATAATTGGGATGTATCCATCCATCTGTGATGCTCTAGATATCCCAGAGGGTAAGTTGGAGGAAAAAGTGCCTCAAACCAAATAATTTTCTCTTTTAGAGGACATGCCCAGTAAAATGCACAGGCAGTGCTGATGCTCATGATAAATTGGATTAAACCATATTTGTAAGAATTGATTACTTACGTGTTATGCTAATGTTATGAAACGCATATGCCTATGTGCCTTGAGGCGTGTAATATCAAACATATGAGAGACCGCATCACCAGCAAGAGAAAGGGATGAGGTATGCAGAGGCAAGTCAGTGGAGGTTCTTGAGACATGGACTGCGATCTTTGAAGGTGATCCTGGATTGGATTGGAAAGCAGTGGAGTGATCGAAATATTGGGTACATGTTCACGTTTACAGGTGTTGGGGAGAAGTCTGGAATTTTGGATCAAATGCAGTGGGGTGATGAGTGGTTTAGGAGGTTATAGAGAACGGAGTTGCATTATATGAGCTGAGATGTGGCGAAGGCATGGATTAGTGTCTCATTGGCAGTGGGGGTCATGAAATGGCGGTCATGGAAGATGTTACGCAGATGGATGTAGGGACTCCTAAGGTGTTGAGATGCCTTACTTCTTTGTAGCTTTTCACAATTCCACAGTATAGTTCGCCATGCTGGCAGCTTCTTCAGGAACTGAAATAAAGAATTAAATTGTGTAAAAACTTGCAGCACGTGAAACAAAACCTAGGACATCAACCTGAAGTTACGCGGGAGAGTTGAAATGCCTCATCTTTCTTGTCTACCACAACGCAGGATCCAGCAAGGAGCAGCGCACTACGCAGCGCCTTCCTGCGCAGCACCACGCACTGGGTGTGGCCGTCCTTCCCTTGGCTGCCCACGTTCCCCAGGATGGGCAACGATCGTCACATGGCCGGGAAGAGCGCGCCTTGGGCCAGCGATACGGGATTGCAGTCCGTGTTGCTGTCCGAGTGGTGCGTGCGCCCTCAGTTACTTTGTCCTCTTTTGATCTCCGTACTCCGCACTGCTCCCCCATGTGTGTCCAACGGCATCCTTGTGCGGATATCTGTGTCGTGGTGCGGACAGACATACTAAAGTGTGTGTGTGGGGAGCAGTAGTGTAGCGATTAGCACGCAGCACTACGAATCCAGCCACCTGAGTTTGATTACCGCTCACAGCCAACACCAGTTACGATTATCTGAACCGGTCTTAGGCCTCCCATAGGTTAACTCCACCTCAAATGAGTGCTTGGTGCGGTGTGTAAACATCCCCATTGGGGAGACAAAGGCGGCTGGCCACGGTACTACCGTGCTGGCCTTCATTGTGCTCGTTGACAGCACTTGGCCCTACAGTCTGTTCAGGCTACACGGAGGATCTTTTCGGGTTGTGCCGTGTATTGCTCGACATCGTGCTGGACAACCCGCGGTGCAACTCAAAAACACATGAGAGAGTGTAAAGATAAGTTGTGGTGGCTTGCACCGCAGCGTCGTTGTTGTTTGTGTTGTTGCAGGTCCCGCAGCCTCAGCTCCCTGTACACGCAGCTGCGCTCTGGCCTCTGCCCGTTCTTCTACGTTTGCGCCGCACAATTCTCGGTGCTGTTCCGCGCCGCCGGGCTGGCAGGGAGCGACGTGGTCACCGCCGCCATGGCCCCCACCACCCGGGGCCTCCGCGAGGCCATGAAGAGAGAAGGTGCCGTCGCCGTTCCGTCACCGCTCCATCGTCCTCCTCATTCCAAAAGAGTCGTAGGCCGTTGCGTGCCGGGGTCTTAGTCCAAACACGTAGTAATCGTCACCCCCCGACTGGCAGAATTTACACTTGTAGGTCGGTGATGAGAGTCATCTTTTGCCACACAGAGACAGTTTCCACTGGGGAGGGCGGGGGGGGGTTCCTTTGAATATTTGAAATGAGATGTAATGCAAGGCGCTGTGAGATGCTCAGGCATTTAAGCAGGCTATGAATCCAAAGATTATGATTGTAGATTATTGTCACCGAAATGGTTCTTGTTATCACAATCCTCATCACCATTCTGGATGGGTCAGAGAGCTGGACTCTTGGTATTTGAGTACAAATAGAAATTCTGTACTAAGGTACGACAAGTGGTGCGGACATTTGGAAAGTAACTTGGCCGGTGAGTGCTGTCGTGGTGAAAAGGCAAAAAATGGTTAAACTAAATTAAACTTAGTTTTTATTTTATATAGCTCTCTTTCAGAGGCGACCTGGGGACAAATGATAGCTCAACACGCAAACTACAAATATACAGCAGCAGGCGTCAGGGTTGGGATTGAACCCACGACCTCCTGTATACCGGGCGAGGTAGTTAACATCTCGCCACTGTAGCACCCCGCGGTTGCACTGGGTAGGAAGTGTGCAGAGTGGAGGAGGGCCAACTACTGAGACAGGCATTGGAGTGGTTTACCTTGGTCCGGTCACCAAATAGGAGACCTAAGATCAGGCGGTGGGGTACTGTTGGGCCACATCATAGAGGTCGAGTGGCTGCTGTGTAGAAAGCGGTGGCGAGGTGTGGGGACATTGATAGCTTTGGTCATGATGACATCGTCATCATTGTCATGTCATACTTTAGCTGCCAGCCAAAAAGTTGAAAATGGGAGCATTTCAGATGTTTTATTTCTGTCCAGGCACATTGTTCTCTATGTGCAGTTGAAAAAATACATAACTGCTCGTTTCTACACTACCCGATGACTATCTCTAGCCCTAGTTTAGGTTCATAATCCATAAAGTAAACATCACTTTAAATAGAACAAAAAACTGTAGAAGGTAATTTAGTGAATAAATATGTTAACTGAAAGAGCTCTATCGGCTATCCACAAAGTTGCGATGATTATGACAATGCTCCCTTGAAGGTTCATCCATGTATCTGCGTTCCCTGCCTTGCGGTGTGTGCAGGGATTGAGTTCTGCATGCCACTGGTGGAGGAGATGCCAGAGAGATGGGGAGATGATGGCGAGGAAATTTGCAAGTGAGCTTGAACTAAGTTTTTGGAGCTGGTGAATTGCATTTGCATGTGTGGACCAACACGAGCAAGCATGTCATTCTAGTTTCCTTTTTGAAATGTAAATAAAAAATGACCGAAAACTGGCAGCACAGGGAGTTATTTCTGTGTCGGAGCACTGAGCCAACATTGCTGAGATCCTGGATGTCAAGTCTGGGTCTTACCAATCTGTCATTAAATGGGCTTCTGAAGCATAGTAGGTTAATGGTCTCAGCCTGGTCACCAATGATTTTAAAAAGGTCACTTGATTTGGCTGTGTTCCAGCTCTGCGAATTGAATATATTGGTTCCAATGAACACCCTTTGCAGTACATATAAGAGGGCCAAGCGATGTTGATGCTTATGAAGTGTGACCGTCACATGTGCAGGGAGGAGCAGAGCGAAGAGGACGAGCAGCTGATGGGAGGTGCCGAGTGGCTCAAGGAGATCGGCATCAACGAAAAATTTCCCAAGCTCGACCCGGCACAAATAAAGCTGTATCCTTGAGCTGTAGGCATCGCATGCCGCGGTGGTGTAATGGTTAGCACACTGGACTTTGAAATCCAGAGATCGCTGATTCAGTCTCAGTATAAATGGGTACACTTCAGTCAATCGACAGGTCATACGCAGTGAGATAAAGGGCAAATACTTTGACTTTTTCCAAGATCTTCTTGGTTCTTTCGGTAAAGTCACGTAGAAGGAAAATAATAAAATTAAAACAATAAAATAATTCTCACGACGTTTCAGCCACAACGCAAGCAGCCGTCTTCAGGTGGAGAACAAGTCTGTCGAGAAGACAGAGTCAGACTGTCTTCTCGCTGCTTGCGTTGTGGCCGAAACGTCGTGAGAATTATTTTATTATGTTTTATTTTTATTATTTTCCTTCTACGTGACTTTACCTAAAGAACCAAGAAGATGAATCCCTGCAGTCACGAAAGCTTTAAATCGAAATTTTTCCAAGATATCTGCTCAGTGTGGAAGTTAAGAGGCCAAAAATACCCTCTGGAAGGGCTCGAGAGCTTGTAAGGTAGTCTTCCTCTAGCAGTGGTGTAAGCAAACAAATGCAGTGCTGCACTTTGGACAATTAATTGGTGCCACAATTTTACAAGTAGAGGAATTGAGAGGGCGGTGGAATGGGGGCTGTTGATCGAGGTTGAGGCAATGCTGCGATAGTTTACGGTATGATATCACTAAACAAGGCTATGGTTTATGCCATTGGGCCGGATCTCTGAACACAGCTGTGTCGTGTGTCACCACCAAGCAGCTCGTCCTCACAGTTCCGCTGCTCTCTTTTGAGAACCCTTTACAAGCGGCGTCACAGGCAGCGCAGTGAGGGCATCGCCCGCCTGGATCACAAGGCCGAGTCTCTGGTGCTCGCACGCGGCCCCGATGCTTTTGGCCTCTTCAACTTCCTGCTGGGCAGCCGGGCGGTCGTGAACGGCTCGGGTGTCCAGACCGGGCTGCCCCCAACGCTGCTTGCACCTCTGCCCTTCCGCGGGGCAGCACTGCACACGCTCAGGGTCGGTACACGCATACACAACCATACACTAAAAACGCACAGAGCCTAATTTACGTTCGTTTCACATCATCTGTGTTTTTGTTTTATCCGGGTGACCCCTCCTTTCTTGACTGTATATTTTCATTTCATAATGAGGAACAGCTTGTGGCTTTGTATGAGCGTCATTTCACAGTTCTCCCTCAATGTGCTTCTCTGAATACCGCCAATTCCGCATCTGTGGTCCCACCCACGTGCTCCATCCCCCACATTCTCTCCCATAGGTTCCCTACCAACCCTCCATTTCGGTTACCTACAGCCCTGTCTTTTCCATTGGAACACACACACACACCACAAATTCAACCGTTTTATTGCACATGTATAGCTGCGGCCATCTAGCCGCAACAGGAGTGTCCGCGTTGGTTGGGCGAGTGCGCCAACGTGATTCACGCCGCCGTTCCGCCCACAGAGCCGGAGCGGTGTGGTGCGCACGCAGCACGGCACGGGCCTGCGCGAGCGCTACAGCCTGGAGCTGGCGGGGCCCATCCTCCCGCACTGCCTGCACGAGGTGTCCACGCTACTGGGGGCCGCTCAGGGCGGTGACTTCTGCGCCACCATATCGACGCACGAGCCCAGCGCCGCCTTTAACTCCGCTCTTGCGCAGCCATCGCCGTCGTCGGCTCCCAGCCAGGTGACCGCCCCACTCGGCCCCCAGACCGCCAAAGCGATCGCAAATCCCCCTCCGTGTAGCTCTCCGATGCGTTGTTGGCTTGTGCCGCACGTTGGTCGGCGTGATGTCTCATGTGTTGCGACACGTGCTGGAAACGTGCACCATTGTTTTGACTGCCGCGCCGGGAGTTCAAACCATTACACAATGGCAGTGTCCGCCACTGCATATACAGCATATAGATGTGCAGAGGACACCGAAAGGCGATCCTAATGAATAATTAAATGACAAGTCACTCACGGCTAGCGTACACACGAAACCATTTGAATTAGTCGTGGGAGTTTCCCATTGGTTGGCCACTTAGCTGGGTTGCCGAATGATTGGGTGCGCGAAGCGGCCAATTACTTTGATGGTCCGATCTGCCAGAGAGCATAGGATTGTCTTGTGGGATCGAAGGGAATGTGGGAAAAGTTTGAAAGTTCAACGGCCCGTGGAAGTTGCTACAATTAGGGGCGGTGGAAGATTAAAGGCAGAGGAGGAGAGCTTCAGGGTCCGTTAGCAAGCTCCCGATGCATGGTGGATGTATTGTTGGCTGTGGTGGACTACTTTACAGATCCATAATTGAGGTTTTTTTAATAATGATATCCATTGTAATTTATATGACTACATTAACCCCCCAACACACCGGTGTGCTGTACTAGTAACGAATTGGCACTTTCTCATTACGTGACAAACGTTACTCATTGGCTGTGTCGGGTTGTTGCGGGTTTAACGACACATTTATATTTACGTGATCTAACCCAAAATACCTCTTATGGATAATATTGGTTGAGACGGCGTACTTCACGGATGCATTCTAACCGGTGCGCCTTGCCTTGCAGGCTGGAGCAGAGTACGACTTGTCGGGCTTCAATCTGCTGCCCGCCACCTGCTCCCAGCTGCAGGTTCCGCCCTGCCTGGGCAAGCGAGCTGTCCGGGAATTCAGTGCAGAACGTCACACCTACACGTGGAAGCTCTGAGCGCACCGCTGGCACCGGCGTTACAGATATATATATACCACGTGGGATGGTTACCTTCCCCATGGCTGCAATGCAGGCTGCTGTACAGGCTGAACAGCCCGACTGCAGGTAGCTGCCACGTAACACGGGGTGGCGGTGACATCGCGTCAGTGCTTTGCCAGGTGAAGCGCAGTTTAAGGCTACGTGCTGTGGCAAAGGCTCCGTGCTGTGGCAAAGGCTCAATGGAAAGATGTTACGGCACAGCCGCTGACGTTATGGGTTAACAGATTGGTGTAATTTATCACACCTCACGAGCACAACAATAAAATGACAACAGCTGCCTTTAGCCACGAGTGACGGTGATGTCACCACATCTCTTGCGCTGGCTACATGCAATTTGAGGCCACGTGAAGTGTCGAAGGCTCGCTGGAAGTTTACAGGAAAGACCCAGGAGTTAATGGTAAACTGAGTTAACAGGTCTCGCACAGACAACACACATAATAGTGTAGAAGTTCGAACAAATCTAACACTCGAGCATTGCTTTGAGAGAAATGCACAGAGTTTAAAACTACCTGCAGGGCTCACACATTATACATTGTAGTCCACACATGCCCCATTTGCACGACCACTGAGAAATTGGCTTGTCGCCACAGTGACGCTTCTGGGCCATTCCAGCACAGCATGGGTCTTGTTCCCGCTCACTCAAGAGCCGCGCGGATTCATGCACTCGTCCCCTCCTGCCCGAAGCAAGAGGGGATTTACATTTTGTTTTCACTTAGATTACTGTAAGCTTGGTGAGGTTTTACTATTCCAAGCTGAAAACCATTATGCCTATTTTTAACTCAGGTACGCCATTGAACGCTCATCCTATTACCCCGTCACTATTGTTTCCAAGGGTGGCACGGATCAAATTGTGCAACCTTGTTATGAGTAGGAACCGTCCAGCCCAGTTAGGGAACACGCGATGCGCTGGCTCCATGTGGGTCGATCCCACTTTGCCGGTCTGTGAACCAGCCTGGCTCTAGTCCCAGCGGTCATGGAAACGTGGCAACTTCGCAGTGGCCACGTGGCATTCTCCCCCTTCATGATTTGATGAATTGTTACAATTTGGTATCAATTATTTTGCCATTATGGTCCTCATAGGATCTCTCATAAACCAACGACATAAAACGTCTACAAATGTTATTGATTCTTAAACGCACGATGCCATGTGCGATACGTATCATGAGTGTAAGAACGATGAAATTACATGCCGCGTGTATACAATGCCAGTTATATAACTTATCATCTTGTACAAACATGTTCTTGCTGTTATCCAAGTGAGATGTGTGCGTATTTTTACAGTTGAATATTTGTCGGCCAAACCTATTTTAATTTTTTAAACTATTGGAAGTATTAAACTTTGATTATACTTTTTTACCGAGAAATGTTTGTAAAATTTATAAAAATATGGATTTTTTTTCCACATTAAATGGATCGAAAAGGAGAACTCTGAAAAGTATGTGAAGAATCATGGAGAGTATTAATGCTGAGAATTATCCAGAGGCACACTTGAGACAATCCACTTGAGCACCTCCGATGAGCACGGTTGGTGACGTAAGGTGCGTAACACGCTTCAGTCATCTTCTTGGTTCTTTCGGTAAAGTCACGTAGAAGGGAAATAAAAAATAAAACATAATAAAATACAATTCTCATGACGTTTCGGCCACAACGCAAGCAGCCGTCCTCAGGTGAAGAACAGGGCTGTCGGAAAGACAGCGTCTGAAAAAAAAACCTTCAGAGTATTTGGCTGCGATAGATATCCACGTGAGGTGCCACTCCGTTGAGCTGTAATTTGTGACCGGGTGGCTTCTGACAAAGCGATGTAGCTCAGTCGGCCTTACCTGGTAAAATGTTGGGGAAAAAATTGGATAGTCAGGCCCACGCCATGCATGCCACGTGCCCTTGTTGTACAGCCAACGGGCCATTTAAAGGGGTGCACGTGCGTCCACACTTATCCTCGCCAACTGGAGCGCATCGACCGTGGCGAGTGGAGGGTTTAGCTGCAGACAGCAGCGCATGTATCTGCTTACCCAGCGCTAGGCCTTTTACAGGGTGGCTGACTGAGCTGCGGTTACTAAATAGCTGTGCCGGGTGGTGGCGGGTTTAACAACACATTTATATTTACACGATATTACCCAAAAAACCTATATTATGGATTTAGAACTCCTTTTTGTAATTAGTTTTCTGTCCTCCCCCACGCTTCCAATTAGCACGGTTGGCTACGAACTGAGAAAGATCAACATACATAAGTGCTCATCATCTCAACTACCCATCAATCAACACCTCCAACAATGAACCTCGCCGCCATCTCAAGTTCCCACCCCCCCCCCCCCCCCTCTGGGATCGCGCTGCTGCTGTCACCATTCTAGGATCTCACCCAGATCCGGAAGAGCGCTCACGAACAGTGGAACAGCAAGGCGGACGCGTCCAGGATAAACACCTCATTCGAGACCCAAACATCACGCACCTCCTGGTCTGGCATTCCTCGAAGACACTGGTGGAACCATCGACCGCATCACAACATCAACAGGCCGATGCACACATCCTTAATGAATGGAAGATTAAAGACAAGCCACAGCAGTGCGGCTGTGGCGACGCAACCCAAACTGTGGATCATGCAGTCAACCCACTGTCGTCTGCGCTCCTCCAATGTAGGAGCAGCAAAACGACACAAACTCTCTCCTGAAGCCCTCTCACTGCTGGCAGACCTCAACATTGCCATTCAGCTCCTGAACAGATTGCCATAGAATATACTCTCAGATACCGTACATCCTGTACATTTAATACGATGAGTCTATGATTCTATGACAGTTGCAAGTTTTATTGTTTTTAATATTTACAGTTGTGTTCCATCAGTAAAAAGCAAGCAATACAAATAAATACAATTTCTGAAGCATAAGTTATGTTATACTTACGTCACAAACCGATCAGTCCAACAAGCTTATAAACATGAAAAGGTTTCCTCCATAACCCGTCACGAGAAATTGTGCCCGTTTAAAAATGTTGTTCAGGGATATTTAAAAATAACATTTAATTTGGGTTCAGACCTGACAGGCCATCAGAAGGAACCGAACACTGAACATCCAACGCAGAAGAGAAAGGTAAATGGTCACATTATGTCCTTGCATTGAGCATCCGTTAGACACCAGCGACAGTGAAGGTAAATTATCAGAAGGAAATGTTGACATTTTGACAATCTGATCCTTTTACAGTCTGCGGCTAGCTGGCACATTGTACGTCTCCAAAGCTGGATCTTTAAAGAAAATCGATGTAATCGCGACAAGAGGTACCCACGCCGTCGTGCAAAGGCACGAGGAGCATGCACTCAAGTGACTCGAATGTGGTGACACGGTCTGGCCTTGTTGCAGAGGTTTAACGGTTCGAGTCCAGCAGGCCGCCCTCATTCATACTGCCAGCGTGTTCAGCACAACAAGCGCGCCATCTACTTAACAGTGGACGTCACAAAAAGAGATCACGTGACGTGATTTGCACGAATCGGCCATTACTTGCCGGCGCCACGCTCCACATTCGAAATATTTCCCACAAACGACTCGATTCAAATTTACGGGGCAATCCCCCCAATCACCCCCTCTCCCTACTGAGAAAACTTAGCAGGACCCCCCCCCCCCCCTACAAAAAGCCATGAAACTCGGCGAGGCTTTTTGAAGTAAACAAAAATGTGTTTTTTCTCCGTGGCTTTACCGAAAGACCCAACGAATATAAACAAAGATGGTTGTCTGTCGGAGTTGATGACAGCCCCATTCACGAGTTCCTCCAATTAGCACGGTTGGCTCCGTACGGTGCGAACACAGTTCTACATACATCATTACGTGTTCAGGAGTCCTACGTCATTATTTGTGGCTTGTTTCTGGACTTATTACGTGGGTTCTTCATGTGACTGTGTAGCCCCATTCTGGATCCCGCAAATCGAGAATGGGACGACTCGACAGCCACATGGGGCGACAGTCAGCACCGGTGAGCGACGAGGGGCTCTTGCGTTCCACTCACTCTCAAAAAGCGTAATCATAAACATGACGTCAACATCAAGGCGGGTTCACACCGAGCGATCAGTCACAACCAAATCCGCTCTTGAATTCGTGAAACGTAATCCCTTTGTCCACGTCTGAGCGAGTAGTTGCGAAACAACTCCACATCTAATCTAGATTTGTACATCTGGCGCGTGGTGGCTCAAGTGTCCGGCAACGCCCTTTCCAGGATCGCTTCGTCGATCGCACAGGCCAGGACTGCGACAGACAATGGTGGTTTGCAAATGTGCAAGTTATGAAACACGCCGCTACCAAGTCGCTGAGCAGACCGATTTCACGAGTCCCGTCTTTGCTGTGAGCAAGCGGTTGCACGACTGTTTGCAACTGGTTTCAGACATCCGTCTATAAAACAATGCACTCGCATGCAAACAAGTTGCTCAACTCATCGCTTCGGTGTGGACCCACCGAAAGACGCGCGATTGCAACGTCTTGCTTCCTGTGCTACAGGCAGCCACCGTTATTACTTGCAGTACAGATCCTAAGTTGAATTTGTCGAGTTCAAGTGAAGTCCGACCTCCCCCTCCCCCCATGGCTCATTTGCTGCCAGTATCAAGGCAGGGGGACGCAAGGCTGAGTGTGAGCAAGTGCAGGCACGAATACTGGGCATCCAACGCATACCACGGAGTCAAACAACGCGTGTTACAACTTGACGAAACATTGTCGCTCTGCGAATTAACTAAGAAAGAGTCCAAGCAATCTCCTTACTCAACAAGAGTGCCGTGTGGTGCTCGTGTCCATTGCTGGAACCGAGCCAGTGGTGAAAATTCCACATTTTTAAGGTGGAAGCCGGTCTCTCCGTAGGCTAACCATTGTATTGTAAACTTCCCACAACGTGGTTACCACCCATTACCTCAAACCCACAAAAACATCGACAGACTTGAGCCGACTGGCACCCTCCCCTTTACGAAGGCTTCGATAAATCACCAACAATGTGGCAATGATTTTAGTAAATACAAAAACACTGAACACAACAATATTAACACCATGACGTTCTTTTTGTTTCCCCCCGCCCCCCCCCCCCCTCAAAAAACGAGGTTCACTTTCACAGTTTTCACCGTCATCATTCCCTGCTAGAACGGGGGTCGGCAACCTGCCGCATACGGCGGCTCTTCAAGGACCGCTTCGTGACGTCATTAATTAAGGACCACCACCGTCTCGCATTCACGTGCATTGCGGCTCTTGAAATAGCGTTTTTTTTTACCAAATTCGAAAAGAAATGGCTCTCCTTTGTTATTTTCGTTGCCGACCCCTGCGCTAGAATAACAAAACCGAGACGAGGGCTGAAGTAAAATGGCATCGACGGCGTGGGCAGCCCTCCCCGTGCGGGTGGTGGTGTACGCGTCGTGGTGCGCGTGGCCGTGAGGCGTCTAGCTCCCAGGCTTGTTTCGCGGGACGAGCCCCATGGATTGCAGCACCACGGTGGCCGCCATCGCTTTGGCGTGCTTTTTGTTGGGGCTCGCCGTGGTGGGCTGGTACTCGCAGCCGTTCACGATCACCTGTCAGGGATACACGCACGAACGCACTATTGTTTACACAACAAACACCGACAAACGTGCACGCAACGTAACAAAGCGTCTCAGGGCGCAGAATTGCACAACGTGTGAAGGAATGGAGGGGTCAAGACGTATGTAGCAGTTTGGCTACGTACAGTGCGAGAGACGTTCGACATACATACGAAAGGTGGCAATTGAGCGAGCCCGAAAGCACGGCTGAAGAGGGTGGATGTGAGGAGAGAAATGACTGCAGAGAGAAGAGCGAGCGGAGTGGCTTGGTGAGGGAGTTCCTCAGTGAGGGAGTTCCTCAGCGAGGGAGCCTCGCGGCTAATAGAGCGGCCACCGATGGCGGGGCAGTGGATCTCGTGAGCGAGGTGACCAGGATCCATGGAGCAGCTTCAGTGTTATGGTCGCCTGGCCTCTGATTCTCATGCCTTCATAGTGCAGCATTTCTAATCTTTTACCTTTGAGCAGTCACAAAATCCAAGTGTCGCTATGGTCAACTGGAGCATTTTGACTGCTATACATTTCCACATAAGCCACTTCGCCGAGCTATCATTTGCGATCAGGTCGCTTCTGAGAAAGTGCCATATAGCCCAGTGAGCCTTCCCAGTGGCCCTGAGCCAGTGGTAAAACATTCTCCATCTCTATTGGGGAGTAGCCAGTTTAGCCAGAGCAGCTATTCACATCCCACACAGTGGTCAGTGGTACCCCTCTAATCTAGCACTTTGAGATCATGAGCCGAGTCAACCCACGACTTGAATTTAAACTCACGAACATAAAATTACAACCCGATCCCCCTTTGCCACCGGTAAATCCGAGACCGTGCCAGCGTGGGTCACGCGTGGTACTGGTGGGTTTCTACCGGAGCCAGAATCAAACCATGAAACACACAAATCTGGCTTGGGCAAGGGCCAGGGCCAGGGTGAATAACTTTCATCATACATGCGGCACGGCTCAGCCTCTGCAGTGGAAAAACGACTTATCTCCCCGTGAGCCGCGCCAGGCTGGTTCAGCATGGCCCCAGTGTGGCTCAGTTATACAACCCCCTCAGATGCAGATTCCTGAAGCAACAATTGAAAATAAACTCTCCAGTGCGCGACTGTAGTCATCCAGAACAGACCGAGCAACGTATAACGATGCAATGTCCGATCCACAAATACGGCGGTGACATCACGGCGACGCACTCCTTATCTGGCTTTACCACCGTAATGTGAAATTGGAGTTGTTGCTCTGCATCGACATCAGCCATACGAAAGAGAAAGATAGAAGGCCCTTGAAAATCAACGCCGAACCAAGATGCAAGGCGCACCTTGAAAAGGAAGTTTTTGCGGTGGTCGGGACCACTGTCGTTTACGACGATGAAGTCAGGTGCCATCCACTTGCGCTTCGTGCAGATCTCCATGAGGGCCGACACTGGGTGCTTGCCTACACACAGACACGCAGCAGTGACTAGGATGAATTGATAATAGAATATAACATTATGTATAGACAATTGATATTAGGGTAAAAACCATGATTATCTCAACAGGATGCAGCACCCATGCCTGGTGGTAACCACATCCTCACAATCATGCATACGAGACGTGCTTGAAAATCCCAATGTAATGAAACAATATTCAAATAAGTAATTTTCTGTTATTCTGAGTAGTCTAAAAGTAAAAAAAAAACTCACAGCCCTAACTAGGCATTTTTGCAGAAAAGCAATCCATTTGCTTGTTTGATCTCTCTGTGTGCACGCGTTATTCATTATCTTTGCTTCTTGTGTCTCTGTGTGAAGTGTGATGGTCAGTGCAGACCAGACAAGTCTTTCATGATGGTCAGGGGCCCAGACTTCTTCTGAGCTTTCTCACCATCCGCCAGCAAGCCTGAAACACAAACAACTAAATCACCAACCCAACCACTGATTGCACAGTGACTTTTCGTGATTCATTTACTCTCATTTTACACCGCTCTACCTCCGCATATGTATTGTTTGTCCAATTATTATTCTTATAAAGTGTTGTGCATGTAGCAGGCAACTAAAGTGCTAAGATACAACACAGACAAGGAGACGTATGGGACACAGACATTTGATTTAAGCTGCAAGAACCCAAAGAGCTAAGAAGCTCCTCTACACAGGTATCGAGCCCAAGCTGCTCTGCCAACAGCAGATTCAAAAGTCTACACTGATGGCTTCATGAACTCACTCGACAAATACTGCCATCTCCCAACGGGACCTGCAGCTCAACACCCGTGCTGGAGTTTCACGAGTCGATGTGATCCACCACCCCTTGCCTCCAAGACGCTGGATCACAGGTACATGTCACCACTTGCTCTGCCTGCCTGCTTGATAACTCCCTTCCCTCTCCCAACCTCCAAGGGCCCTCCTCCCCTTTGGCACCGGACGCGCTATTGTCCTTGCCTCGGCGGTCAGTCTTGAAGTCCATTATGATGGGCTCCACGGGGCCGCTGCTGTTCTTGCCCAGGCCCTTGCCCTCGCTCCAGCCCATCTTCCTCATCAGCTGAGCTCCGATGCCACCGTTCACTGGCGCCGCCCTCAAGAACTGATCCTGCAAGGTCGGGGAGGTGGAGCGCGCGCACAACCCCGTGTCAGACGCCAGGGTCCGTGAAGGCGCGGCAGGGAAACGGGGCAAGGTGGGAGCCGGGGTCAATCCGTCCAGGGATCAAAAACGACCGGGCCTGCGAGTGAGCGCACTGCGGCCACGGGCCTGGGACTATGTTGCTCTCGGAGGCGCAATCGCTTTACGTTTTAATACGCCGCCGCTCTGCGGCGACGCGTCAACAGCGCCGCCTTCGTATGCGAGCGCCGTCACGCTAACATTGGTTTCGCCGTCGACCGGCCCACCTGCAAATTGGTAGCGGCCACCCTTCGGTGACTACGAGCGCCGCGTCGTGTCCTCCCGTGGCCATACCCCCTCGCCGGGGCCGCAGCGTGCCGCTCGCGAGTCGTGCGCCGGGGGAGGCGGTGGATTGCCGCGCTGGTCTGGCCGCTCTGGGTGCAGCTGTCGACTCAAATCGGCCACCGACACTGCTCGCTTCAAAGGGAAGCACGTGTGGGGCGTTGTGCGTTACGCGACTAACGCTTTGGAGGTATCGTCAGCGCGCGAATGGCATCGACACTTCCCCCGTGACACACACATGCTCGGGATTGAATGATGAATGCCACAAGACCCCACTGGTGTGCAGGGTGCTATAATTCCCGACATCCGAGCGGTCCAGGTATTACAGAGAAATTCTAATAGGGCACGAGATCACTTTCTTAATTTTGCTGTGCCTTTTCCATTAGGTGTGTTTTAGTGAAGATATAAGGTTAATGCCCAAGTGTGTTTGTGTGCCACATTAACAAAAAGTTTAGATGGAACTGCGATGTGTATCAAGCGCTATGCGCTCGGGAACGTTTCCCAAAACGATGCGACCCACAACTTGGATTCTACGACGATTAAAAACAGTGACGATCTGCTTGTGAAGGTGTGCAGCCAAGCGAGTGAATTCTCTCAATGTAGCCGGTTGGCTTCCTGCGACTCGTCACGTGTTTACATTAACAGCCACACTTAGCACACGTTCATGCGAGTGACGAGTAATTTTAGTGTAAATTGCATATTGCAGGCAACTTGTATGCAATCAATACACGTACACATGCATATCTGTGCACAGTCATTGAGAATGGAGGATGAAGGGGTTACAGGTTGTATGGCACCTTTTAACCAAATTGAGAGGATAGAACGTGTTGGGGGAAAAAAGGTCTATTTAAATGTACTCTGCTGAATAAACATTTGTAAATATGGCGGTGGTGCAAGGATGACTTTAAATGGCATGACAAGGCACCCTTATTGTTACTTTTATGTGGTTTCATATTTTCACCCCAAAATAAATCATGTGGTCCTCGATAATACAACTCCACTCGAAAATGCTGAAGTGTTTTATCCTCTTAAGTTCACAGCACTGGCAGGACTTGAAATAGGTGTCTTAAAACAAGTAGCAATCATGCGATATTAAAGCACAACTGTGGCACTCGAGTTAAGTCTTGTGAAGGCGATTTAAATTAACAATGGTATGTGACAAATTCTCAAATTGTGGACATGTCAAACGCTCAGGAAGGAATTATAACACCCTACGTAAAAAACACCTGTGCCGATTGGCTGCTCCTGTGCCTCCGCCAATGACACATAGGCAAAGGTGGCCAATCAGGAGTCTCGATACAAACCGCCACCTCCCGCTGGGCCGGGCTCCTTCCCTCTGGGCTCCTCCGACTGGCTGGTGCGAGTGAGGCAGGCTGTCTGTCTCACTACGGTGCGTCTGTTTGCGCATCAACGGCAAAGATCACGGACAGCCAAGGAGGCCCACGACACCCGCGGCCCACGGAGCAGCACCGCTCGCGCTGTTTGAGTCCCAAGAGAACGAGGTCGGGGCGGCAGCAGCCCGCAATTAAATTAACAGTTAACAGTTATCGTGTAACTCTTCAGTTGTGGATGAATACTGCATTAACAATACACAGTGTTACGCTGAGCCAGATCGCCACACTTGCACTCAAAGAATCACGGTGCGGCATCTTTCCTGTAACGTCTTCGAACATACGCATTGGCTGTTTTTTTAATGGACTCCTGACGAGTCCAAACAAGTGTAGGGTGGAGTTAACGAGGCTCGTTAAACGCCACCCCTGCCTCGTTCTCTCATCAACACGCTGCCGAGTGGTGCGGCTCCCTGGCCCGCTCTGCCACACTTGAACTCATCCCAACCCAGCAGCTTCACACAGCCAGCAGGACCCACGGACACAAACTCCACGGCAAAGATATTTTGGGCTTCTATTTCCACTCCACAAAACCAATCACGCGACTATATTCTACGTCAAGAATGTACGGCTTGACCAAGATGTGTAGAATGTAATACCCGCTGCAAATTACTCGAAGTACATGGGCCCAGAACAAATATTCTCCTTTTGTGGTACCGCCTCAGATGATGGAAAACTTGAGTTGTACGAAACATCTCTAAATCACCATTAAATATGAATTCTGCAATAAACGTAGGTAAAGTATAATATTGGTAAATAATCACCTATGAATGTATGTATAGAGAAGTTCTTTCGCACCGTACGGAGCCAACCGTGCTAATCGGAGGAGTGGGGGAAGGACAAAAAACTAAAGACAACATTAAGTTGGAAAGAAATTAGTTTTCAATCTAGATTTAAAAGTGCATAGCTCCGGTGGCTTCCGAACATCGGAAGGAAGAGCGTTCCAGGCAGCCGCAAGAGCGCATCTGAAAGCGCGCGATACAATGGCCGTCTTTGTTCGTGGATAGCCAATATCCCACTGATGCAATGGACATGGACATACGGAAGAGAAAAAACAGGAAGACTCAGAACTAGACGGGGCGAAGTATTCGACGCTCGGCACACTGGTATCGAGGAGGAGACGGCAAATCATTGTGGGAGGTGGAGAGAACCCAGGTCGGTCGTGGCGATACAGCATCTGCCGCTCGTTGCCGAGGTTCGTGGTTCAAGGCCCACGGCCGCCATGGTTAATACCGCAGGTGCATTAACCGTAAAAACGTGCCGTCTATTTCGCAGTGGACGTTACAAATCCCACGGCGTTATTTTAAAAAGAGCTGGGCAGGTGTGCCGTCGTAATGGTCCCAATTTGCCAAAATTAGTAACGTTGCCCATGCCGTGAAACTCCTGCGAGACTCCGTCTGTGAAACAGCGCCATTGTGACAACCCTGTGCTTTAAGAATGATGCAGAAATGCATAACACTACCTGGTGATTGAAGATGATATCTCATAACCCAAATTTTATTAGCCATATACAGAAACTCGTATCCATACAAATTTTCCACAACCTGCGGTACCGAATTCTAATCTGGACCATGGACTACGATGCCTATGAAGGTACTTCGTTTTGCCTACTTTGCTGAATGTTAAAGCTTTCCCATCACCGGAGCTCCAAATAACAGTGGGTTGAGTTGTGGGCGACTGCCAGCATGAATGAACATTGCTGGGAAAGGTTGACTGCAAGAATTGACCAGGAGACATCAGGGCAAGTTACACAACACCTAGATCCCCATAGCTGCACTGGGCTGCAGTGTAAAATCACAGGTGGAATTCACTGGACTGGAGTAGATGAATCAGGCTGTAGAGCATTGCCCAATCCGGTGCATTCCATTCCTGTTTTACAAAGCAACTACACAATGATCAACTTTTTGTGTGTCATGTAAATCGCCCTTATGAGAACTCTTGCTTTATTTTAGCAGAATAGCACAGAATTAATCAAGACGGAACTAGTATCATCTATGTGACCTGTAGGTAGAACGGCATTACTGTACTTGCGTGTCTACTTCTTAAATGTTCTGGTGATTTAAATATACATAGAGTGAAAAATCATATTTAAATCAATGTAGGGCAAACGCTAGAGCATAATACACATTTTTACATTTACCATTTCATTATATATATTGGGTTTTCCTTATGGCAATCGTAATGAGTTCTCATAAGTCCCTGGATCCACAGTAGAGGTTTGTGTGGGTGTTTGACAGGCCTTCCTGGTTGTCTGTCATCTTTGGTTCACGTAAATCCACACAGAGCAGGCGATGAATTAAAACTCGACTCTCGTGAGGACAAAACCGGCCGTGCTGTCAAATTGCGCTTGCTTTTCAAAGTAAACGGTTTGCTGATAGAAAACCATCAATTGGCAGATTTGTCCTGGCGACAACTTGATTTGTCTGGCTGAGTTGCGTGGTGTAGGGTGCACAGCTCCCGACATTACGACCACACGACCTCACCCAAAAACCAATTATGAATCAGCCATGCTGGACTTTGCGCAAGCCCCATTGCTGTGCAGAGCGAGTTATTGCCATTAAAGTGAGCCACTCAAAAACACTGACCAGTCTGCGTCTGGCTAAGATAACGACATGTTCAAATTCATCCGGTATGTCTCATTGTTTATTAACATTATCTTTGGATTAATTCACCCCTTGCTCACACATCCATACACCTATACGTCTGCGTCACAGATCACGGGATGGCCGAGTCATTTATAATTAACTCAGCATCATAGGCCCATGTAAATTGAGATCGAGGTTTACATTTCAAAATGTATCCTGTGATACAACAGGCGGTGCCGTTAACAACTCTAACAGACACCTCGGTGATAAAGGTCCTCCCACAAGAATTTAATATCTACATTGATGTGAAGACTGCACCCAATCCATCCAATTGTCATGCTGTTCGTGAGCAACTCCTGCCCAAAAGCATTTGCCCCAAACATCCTTGAGAAGTATAAACAAATGTGGTACTTGCAGTGCTTGCAAGTACCCGTATCCATAACTGTACTGTATTTAGCTTTAATTGTTTCAACCCAATGTCTCTTGAGTTCCCACCTGGTTAAACAATACACTTGATTTCATCGTGTTCATTATAGCATAACATCTATGTGAATTTCTTATGTTATTTAAACGTTTCAAAGTAGCACTTGTTTTTATATATTTTTTAAAAGAAGCCTTCTAAAAATAACAAATAGAATGATACAATCTAAGTGTTTAAACTAATTAAGCAATTTACATGGGTCTATGCTACGAGATCATTATCCAAACATTAATTCATTAGCACCAATCGTCACATTCGATCATTGCTCACTTATCGAAAATCTTACTTTCATATTACTGTGGGCTAGTTTTATATATAGATGTACGTATACACATATACACATATAAGCTGTCTATAGATAGTTCTACCCCTCTGAACACGGTCACACATTATTGTGTTCTCTGATAAGTGCCCAAACTTTCCCATCAAAGCAGCTGATATTTCACTTTGGAGACTTCCTCAGATCTTGACACTTAACAAATGTACCGCTCCTTAAAACTACATTAAGATGAGACTATGTATCCTGGCCTCTGGAGTTCTCACCTGGTTAAACAAAATAAACTTGAGCGTCTGCTCTTAGCCAATGGGCTACACCAGACGTTACACTCGCCAGAATCAACTTGAGGAGGGCAAAACCATGCTGTGTTTATTTAAAACGTCGATAACCATCGCCGTTATTTAGCCGTGCAAACCACTGAAATAGTGAGCGCATATTAACAGGAAAAGAATCCTCTAAGTCTGCAGACTATGGTCCACATCCACCACGTGCAGTTTGCAATGTAAATTTACAATTGTTATATTCAATGTAAATCTATTTTGCTATGTATTCCTAAATATACATATAAGCACAAACTGCGTTTATATGTATACTGATGTGTACAAAGGGTTTAATAATATTAAAGCCTTTTTTACGATCAACTGCTGGACAAAGGCCTCACACGTCTGTTTATGGGGGTTTGTTAGACCGTACCGAACCACGCTGGTCAGTGCAGGTTGGCGGAAGGTGCGGGAGCCAGACATTGGTGCTAGCAGTGGCCAGGAATAGAGCACCGGCCAATGGGATCAGAGCACAGCGTGCTAACCACTGCACCATGGCTGCCGCCCTACACAATTATTCACTTTTATCGGACAAATAAATTAATTGTAACTACTAAAGAATTTTCAGATACAGTGGCATTTTGGCACCAATTTCTGCTCTGGCTGACAAATTATTTAATAAGCCACCAAGGGGAATACGTTTTGGAATCAAGGCCAACTGCAAAAGCTGCAAGCCAACACCACATGCCAAAAAATATCTTCAGCTTCAAGCATTCTGATTTTCGGGGCATAATATGGTTTTGTGAATTTAATGAAATTTTTATAAACGTATTTGATCACTCATGTGCTGTAATATACAATAAGCAGTCAAGTGGCAATGAAGCTGATCAGAAGGGAATGTTTCTATCAGTAGGAAACAGTGTGCTTTATAATTAACAAATTTCACACACAAACTACATCAGTGGAATGACTAATATCAACGTCACCTCCTACTGGCAGACTAATGCCCAATTGCAGGGCGGTGCTCTGTTCACACAGGAACAGCTGCAATTAGGGGGTTCCCCTAGGCTAAAATAAACCAGCCTATGAGAGCGTTTAATTTTGTTATAGGTGCCATCAAAATGCAAGGAGTATTGTTATTAGACCATTTGCTGAAACAGACGGTTTAATGGGAGCAGGTGGAACACTAATGCCCTAAAAAAAACAACACTGACTACTCATCTCCTCCCACTGCTTCAAGATCATTACCTTCCATTTACTCTGCACCGACCACTAAGCCCAAGGGGCACCCACGCCTTGTACCTGACCCTGGCTCTCCACCTGTGCAAGGGCAGGAAACGCGTTGCAGTGACAGCAGCGAAACGGAGCGACTCTCGCTGGGGCCCATTACCTTCTTGAGCCAGGCCTGTTGCCCCGTGTTGGCGAGCTCCTGGGGAGACAGAATCTGAACCCCCGTGGACCCTGTGAAGGTGCCAGGCTCTGTGCTGGCCTGAGCCCAAGACTCAATCTGCAAAAACAGCAAAACATGCAACGGTGGGTTTACATCCACACACATGTATATAAAAAGACCTTTCAATTTTTGTTAAATTTTATTTCTCAATGCACGTATGTATGTTGAACGGTCGCATGTAGCCGCTTTATACACTCGATCCGTATTGCGTTGGCATTGTACACTGCGCGCGTGGCGATGGAGCGCTGTAAATGTGCCCACCTGTCTCTGTGAGCGGGCTATGAGCAGCATCGCCTCCATGTCAGTTGGGTTCTGTGCCAGCCTCTGCACGGCGACGGCGCGTTTCGTGATGACAGCACCCAGGTCCACTATGTTCTACGGGACGAGTGTGGAGAGCACGCACGCACAAACCGGTCACAATGTCAAGACCCACATCCAAGTAATGTCTGGACGCGTTTTGACCGACTGGGTCTTCTCCAGGAAATATTGAGGTTCAGAGTGATGGTCTTAAATAAACTGGGAAATGTAAGTGCAATTGAGATGACAATAGTTAACCAGCAGCAGTCTGCAAAAGGTGGATATTGTATAAACTTTGTATAATTTACAGCCCTTCGTCAATCCACTGCTGCATGAGGGCCTCCCCACGTTGTGTGAGTCATGGTGGCTGTTTGACCATACTTCATCACGCTAGTCAGAGGAGTTGTCATCCGTGGTCACAAATCAAACTCAGATTGCCGGGTTCACAGCGGAGTACACTAACCACTACCACTACCGCTCCAATCGTGTTGTCAGATTAGGTGGAAATTACAATCTCACCAGACACTAATAAAGCCCACTAAATGGCCTCTCTAAAGCTTCCTCTCGAAGAGGACCGACTGCCAAGAGTGGCGCGTGAGCATATATAGCAGTTACAAGGCTGCACCTTCACCACCTTCACCGGTCTCGTCCACATGGCACAGGGGAGGAGGAACACACTGCGGGTTTCCCCAGACGGGATTGGCTCACCCCCACCACCGGCTTGGGGAAGACCTGGTTTTTGTCGTCCATCTCTTCGGTGCCGGTCTTCTCCACGGGCACCCACTGCCCGTACACGCTCTCCTGCTCCTTTTGCCGGTGCTGGTTGCCGGACGACACGGGGAACTCCTTGGAGAGTGTCGCCTGTGGCGGCTTCAGCTGCAGCGGCTTCACCATTAGGTTCTGCCGTGGAATGAGACGGCATGGGATATCCACGTGCGATAGGTCAGACCGTGCGTTTAGTCCATTCGTTCTCAACCTTTTTGAAATAAAAACTACTTTTAGTTTTATTTTAGCAGGTAAGGCCCAGAGCTGTATAGCTCTTTTTCAGAAGCGACCTGGCCACGATTCATAGCTCAACGAAGTGGCTTATCAAATGGAAATGTATAGAAGCCAAATACTCTAAAAGCATGTTTATAAATGTGGAGAAAAAAACTGGAGGAGCCGTAGAAAAATCCACATGACCAAGGGGAGAACACGCAAACTCGAAATAAATAGGCGTCAGGGTTGGGATCAAATCCACAAGCTCCTGTATAACCAGGCGAGGTAGTTAACATCTCACCACCGCGGTACCCCAATGGAATGCCCCCCCCAACCGCAAGTAAGTCCACTGGTCCCTGCATACTCCCTCCCCTCTGCCCAGATTAATAAGGATGCAGTACACAACGAGATCACCAGTCCACACCACAAGTTAACACAGTGTTCGAAAGGCATTTGCTTCATGTTGTGCTTTAGTGTGTTTCGTGTAAGGCGTTTGCTTCATGCTGTGTATTATTTTCTTGTGCGAGAATTGTTTTGTCGTAACGTGGTGCCAACGTTCTCCGTGCACATTCAAAATGTCTTCTGCACGGGATCCATGTTGCAGCCTGTGCCCCCTCGCCTATCGGGGTTGGGGGGGGAGGAGCCCATCCCACAGGTGGAGAACCACTGCTTTAGTCGGGATTAAATTTTTAAAATGCATTTCTATATTTGTTACCGTCAAATTAAGTCCCATTGTGCTACTGAAGTTAAGCTAAGATGTGAATGCGCCTTTGGATCCAAGAACCTGTGGTTAAACAATTGTGATGCTGATGTAGTACATAAACTGAAAACATAAAAAAAGTGAACACATCCGTCAAAAACGCTGCTTTAAAGAGGAAAAATTATATAACAGGTAACATTTCAGGGCAATGGCCCTCCTTCATAGAAGGCATTGTTGTTGAAGAATGTGTTGAATCTGAGTGGTGTTAGTTTTCGTCCAGGATTGCCATTCTTAGTCTTCCAAGCCACCAGGACCACATGTTGCATTAAACAATTTTACTGAAAGCAGCTTTCTAGTAAAAGGACAGCTGCAGCGGCAAAATGACGAGTAATCGCCGAGGCAGGATAACGTGCACTTTGTTCTCATTGTGGGGTCAAATTTCACTCTGGCACAGCTGTTCATCACCATGAAACATAGCCATGCTACACTACAATACACCGACATTAATGAAGCATGAATTTCGGCCAGCTGTCCTTTTCAACAGTTGTACGTGACTGAACGTGCACTTATTTATTTACTCCCTCCCTCTATTTTTTCTGTACACGCGTGCAGTTAGGAACTGCACACACGCGCGCACACACGCACGCACGTGCCTCTGCCTGCGGGCATTACTCAACATGGTGGACAAATTGCGTCGTGCAAGTGATACCTTTCATTAAGCAGTCTCTGAAAGTCCTGGGCAGCACCGAAGCAAGTTTACAATGCCATGCGCATGTGCTAGGCATACATAAAAAATTACCCATTACACTGCCAAACAAGTTCTCAACAGCAAACCACGAAACCATCTCTCTGCTAGGAAGAAGGGCCATTTTGTGTGAAACTGTTGCGTGTTATATCATTTTTCCTGTGGAGGGCAGTGTTTTAGCCTCATGTGTTGATTTTGTGCTATTGGTGCCTGTGCACCACTGCCAACTCAGGATCATAATAATAAAATTAACAATAAAAACCAGCATCCACATTCGTTCTGCGAAACGCGCAGAAACAATTGTAAATATTTTCCGTGTAGCGTTGTTATTATCCATATTTTCAGCTTGCAAGCACCTTTTTATCTGATGAGTTTTACATCGTTTACAGAAATTGTGAGAAATCATTGCAATTACCAAAGCCGCGATTAACGGCAAACCAGTAACCATCATGACATAAATCAATGTAAGAATAAACACCATCATTCGCAGGCTCGGTCAGCTAGGCGCCACTCACATTTAAGCTGAAAGCGATGGGCTTGGGCTCGTTCAGTTTAAAGGGGTGGTGTATGAACGGAGCCTTCTTCAATGCCTCCTCTACTCCTGCATCCTCGACATGCGATCGCACGGGTTTGTTCACAGGCCCATCGTCATCCTTGCTCTCAGTTATCTGCTTACAGAACTGACGGGACCAAGGAGCATAAACAAAGCGTTCTTGCAGAGGAACATGTTCACAAACCAGACACGCAACGAGAAACGTGGAACTCTTAAACTGCATGCTGCCCATGCTGGCCATCAAATTTGGTTACAAAATGACTCTGGGCTCTAAAATCAAGCGATATTTTCAATCATTTATACACATTTACTTTTGTAACATGAACAATAGTCGACGCAACTGAAAAACAGTTAAAGGTGCAGCCCGGCAATTACTTGCTTATGCCACTGCTGGTAAGAGGAGCTCTACTTGAGCACCCCTACAGCAGGTATTTGGCCTATGCTGGCCAAAGGTCTGTGAAGGGAGGGAGTAGCTTACACCGGTGTTCCTCACTGCAAGGCCCGCGGGCCACTGGTGGCCATGGTGGCCTTTAAGTGCGGTCCCTGGCATGCAGCCCCCGACAACACACAAATGTAAAACACCCCCTCCCCCCCATCATCGTGCTGTTAAACCCAACGGTTTGATATGTTTGGCGGCCCTCACACTTTTGTCTCATGGGCAAAAGTGGCCCCCTTCTGAAAATGAGTAAGGAAAAATGCACGACACTTTACCCCACTGAACGCAACCTGACCATCAATTATCTGTGGTGTACCCATTTATCCTGCTGAGTGGACAGAGGTGGGAGGAATATTGGAAATTTTCCCATTATGAAACAATAAGAAGAGGTTTTACCCTTTCTGGCAATAAAACAGCTGTTAAGATGTTCAAACACCAAATAGAAACCTTTTGTAAGGAATCAAGTTCGCATTAACCACACGTGCTTGTGGTAAACATGCAAACAAACATGCTCTGATAATATATGCAATGTCTTTGAAACTGATTGAATCTTCCCATTGTTTAAACCACTGCGTCGGGAGATGTATGTGGCGACCTCCGGATCGCAAGTCCAGCGTGTTAACTACACGCACAAGCACCTGTGTGAAATTGTTGATGGCGGTCATCTTGAAGCCCTTGGTGGAAGCCGCCACATCCGCCTTGATGTTGTCCACCCCGGCAACGTCCGGCTGCCGCGCTGTCACTCCCGGCGTCGTCGTCATTCCAGCTGCCCCTGGCGCCGTTACCGAGGTTGTCGTGGTGACTGGAAACTGCGCCGCGGTCGTTGCCGCCACCGCCGCCGCGGCCGCCTGCTGCCGCTGCAGGATGAGCGGGAAGAGTGCAGCAGCCGGGCCAATGGAGTTCATCACGTTCACGCTCACCTTGGGGTTCACCACCGACGCGTTCGCCTTGGCGATCTCCAGCAGCTGAGCCTTGTCTACATGTTGGGGGACAAACAGGGGTTAATTTCTCAAGATTTTTCGGCATAACTGGTAGTAGACTGGAGTAGACACATATATGTGACTATACTGATTGAAACAATAACAACTTGTAAGCCTATGTCCAGATTAGTAAGCCAGAAATTGGCTTTGTGTGTAATGAGTGCGACTCATTACATACAAAGTGCTTGCCACAAATGAATCACAATACCCTGCTTAACTCTTCAAGGAGCATAAACAACCAAGCAAACTCCGGTCATCCTTGCAGCAACTTTTGGCTAACCATCAAACAAAGAAGGTTACTGCATCGCGCACTTTCAAGTGCGCTTCTGCGGCCATCTGGAATGCTCTTCCTTCAAATATCAGGAAGCCACTGGAGCTATGCACTTTGAATTCTAAATTAAATCTAGATTGAAAACCAATTTCTATATAACTGCTTTTTGTGTTTCGTTTGTTGTCCATCCCCTGCACCTCTGATTAGCACGATTGGCTACATACAACATACGTACAATGATTTGCTGTGGACTGTTTACATAAAAATTTCGGCGTTTCGCTACTAGTAGGTCAATGGCCTAGTCTGTGTTTCCATAATTGCATGATGGGCCTTCTTTGAATTTCCACTTGCGGAGGTAGCAAGTGGATCTGCCGTGATACTTGGGGATTCGATTTATGGTAGATCACTGTTTTTGAGGGAGATTCATTCCCGGAGGTTCTTGAGTGGAATCTCACCTGCCTCGTCCGGTTTCTCTACCTTGCTCCCCATGCCTCATCAGCGTGCGACGACATCAGTGACGTCACACCATGGTTGAAGAAGTACATGTAGTTAACGATGAGCTATTTTTATGAATTTTGTCCAACCTTGTGATACGTTTTCTCAGTCATCTATAGAATTGGTCTCTAAAAGCAACACAACTTAATAATAACCTATTATTACATAAGGCCAACTTTCTGGAGTTATCATGACTCCTTGCCTCAAACAGATGGAAAGATAGACAGAGTTAATGCTTTAGCAATTTTAACATGAGTTGGGAAATGTTAAAATAAACTTCCCAGTGCAATTATGGTATAAGGCGATGTGCTACAGGAGACAGTAATGTAATGCACACCACAAACCTACACCTTACCTAACTCGGTCAGCTTCAGTGGAGATTTGTTATTTCTTCGTTTCCGGGAAGTTGAACGGGACCTCCGCCGCCTTTCGCGAGAGCCACTTCGACCAGCGACATTTGGCGACCTGGAGCGGCACTTGTTTTTGTCTTTGCGTGAGAAAGGGCTCAACTTGGATCTGCCTTCGGATACATTCCCGGCAGGTTTCTTTCTATCGGCAGAGTGGGATCTCGACTTCTTGAAATCTGCACGCGAAGCCTTCTTTTCCCCGTCTCGCGAGCGTGGCGGTGACGATGGCTTCGACTGGGCATCGCGGGAGCGAGATCTCTTTTTCCTCTCACGAGAGCGCGATCGTGATCTCTTCCTGCTTTCGTCATGAGAATGGGATGAGGACCTTTTACTTCTGTTGTCATGAGGAGAGGCTACCATTTTTCCTCTATCATCACGAGTTCTGGAGCAAGATTTTTTCCGTCTATTATCACGTGAAGATGACTTAATCCTCCGGTCTTCGCGGGAGGAAGATTTTTTCCTTCTTTCTTCATGACGCGAGCGACAAGTCTCATTACGAACATAGGAGGACGATGTCTTCCTTTGGTCATCAGATGAATGAGACCGGGATCTCCTTCTCTTGTCATGGGAACGAGATCTTCTTCCATCAGACAAAGACCTCTTCCGTCTGTTGTTTTCAGAACGTGAACGAGAGCTCCTCCTTCGATCATCACGGGAACGTGACCGAGACCTCTTTTTTCTATCACCAAAAGAACGCGAGCGAGATTTCTTCCTCCTATTATCACGGGACCGTGAACGAGACCTCTTTATTCTATCATCACAAGATCGTGAACGATATCTCCTCTTTCTTTTATCATCACGGGATTGTGAGCGAGACCTCCTCCGCCTCCTGTCACGGGAAAGTGAGCGAGATCTCCTCTTCTTTCTATCATCGTGAGACCGTGAGCGAGACTTTCTCTTCCTATCACCACGGGACCGCGAGCGAGATCTTTTACTTCTATCGTCTGAATGTGAGCGTGATTTCCTCTTCCGATTACGAGATTGTGAGCGAGACTTATTATTTCTGTCATCACGGGAATGTGAGCGGGATCTCCTCCGACTTTCATCGCGTGAATTCGAACGAGACTGCTTTCTAGCATCTTCACGAGAAAGGATTTTGTCAGTGCTTCTTGTTTTTTTTACTTCCATTCTATTTGGAGAAGCCTCTTTCTCATCGTTTGCTCGTGAATGGGGTTTCCTTTTAACCCCACACTCCGCACGTAATAGTTTCCTATTGCTACGTGAACGAGAACGGGTCCTTCTCCTGTCACTGTGAGAGGGAGAACAAGATTTTTGTTTTTGGTTTGACGTGCTTGGTGATGAACTTGCATCTCTCTCAGCTTGCCGTGGAGAACTTTTTTGGTGCTCAGGAGAATGAGACCGTTTTTTGTCCACATCCATCTTCAATGTAAAAAGTACATCTTTCACTTGCTCTTCTGAAACAGTTTTGTTTTCTTTAAATTCAGAAGCATCCGTATTTGTCTCAGCAGTCACGTCTGTATTTGGAATTCGTTCACGTTCTGGACAGATGTCAGATCCTAAGAGCTTCTCCTTTGCGCCAATTTCTTCCTTCACTTTGGGCGTTTCAAGTTCATCAGTTAAAACGATCTCAAGAAACCCAATTTTTGTTTGTTCAGCAATTACTTCTTTCGTTTTTACATCTGAAGATTTTGCTGTCACACTTTCACTATTTGAGGTATGGTCAAAAGAATTACTTTTCTCTAAATGAACACTGTCTTCTGCTATTTTTGCCTTTGGTAATGTTGCAAGGATATTCTGAGTTGCACCTGCACCGCATAATGCTGACTCGGCATGCTCATGAAAGCACTCTGCTTGCTTCACGCTGATCGGAGAAAAAACGCTTCTGCTTTGCAGTGATTTGTCAAATTCTGTGTCTGATTCTAACTGCAAATAAACATCCAGAGATACTATTTTACTGCACTCATTATCAGCCTTGCTTGTGGAAGGCTCCGGTTCTGCAGAAGTATTTTGAACAGAACTAGACGAATCTTCCTTTGTAATATCATTCACTATTGTTACACTACTCAAAGGAATGTTGTTAATTTTAGACTCCTCTGTTACCACCACAATGGGCTCATTTACTGTTAAGCCGGGCAGAACCCCTCTCTTCTTTGCATGAGATGCAACTTCTTCGCCCAACCTTATTTTGGAAGACGATCGAGATCGACTACGCCTTTTGTCCAATTTCTTTTCATCCTCTGAAGATGACTTTCCTTTCGACTTCTTTCTCTTTTTTTTACTTTTGTGATGATGTTTCTGTTTGTGTTTTTTGTACTTCCTCTCTTTATGTTTTTTTGGTTTATTGTTGCTTTCATTGTCTGATGACAACTGCTGTCCATCACCGTCTCTCTGGGACATGTCACTTTCTTCGTTGCCTGAAACACACACAGTGCTTCTCGGTTTTTTTACTTCCATTCTATTTGGAGAAGCCTCTCTCTCATCGTTTGCTCGTGAATGGGGTTTCCTTTTAACCCCACACTCCGCACGTAATAGTTTCCTATTGCTACGTGAACGAGAACGGGTCCTTCTCCTGTCACTGTGACAGGGAGAGCAAGATTTTTGTTTTTGGTTTGACGTGCTTGGTGATGAACTTGCATCTCTCTTAGCTTGCCGTGGAGAACTTTTTTGGTGCTCAGGAGAACGAGACCGTTTTTTTTCCACATCCATCTTCAATTTAAAAAGTACATCTTTCACTTGCTCTTCTGAAACAGTTTTGTTTTCTTTAAGTTCAGAAGCATCTGTATTTCTCTCAGCAGTCACGTCTGTATTTGGAATTCGTTCACGTTCTGGACAGATGTCAGATCCTAAGAGCTTCTCCTTTGCGCCAATTGCTTCCTTCACTTTGGACGTTTCAAGTTCATCAGTTAAAACGGTCTCAAGAAACCCAATTTTTGTTTGTTCAGCAATTGCTTCTTTCGTTTTTACATCTGAAGATTTTGCTGTCACACTTTCACTATTTGAGGTATGGTCAACAGAATTACTTTTCTCTAAATGAAGACTGTCTTCTGCTATTTTTGCCTCTGGTAATGTTGCAAGGATATCCTGAGTTGCACCTGCACCGCATAATGCTGACTCAGCATGCTCATGAAAGCCCTCTGCTTGCTTCACGCTGATCGGAGAAAAAACGCTTCTGCTTTGCAGTGATTTGTCAAGTTCTGTGTCTGATTGTAACTGCAAAGAAACATCCAGAGATACTATTTTACTGCACTCATTATCAGCCTTGCTTGTGGAAGGCTCCGGTTCTGCAGAAGTATTTTGAACAGAACTAGACGAATCTTCCTTTGTAATATCATTCACTATTGTTACACTACTCAAAGGAATGTTGTTAATTTTAGACTCCTCTGTTACCATCACAATGGGCTCATCTACTGTTAAGCCGGGCAGAACCCCTCTCTCCTTCGCATGAGATGCAACTTCTTCACCCAACCTTATTTTGGAAGACGATCGAGATCGACTACGCCTTTTGTCCAATTTATCTTCATCCTCTGAAGATGACTTTCCATTCGACTTCTTTCTCTTTTTTTTACTTTTGTGACGATGTTTCTGTTTGTGCTTTTTGGACTTGCTCTTTTTATGTTGTTTTGGTTTATTGTTGCCTTCATTGTCTGATGACAACTGCTGTCCATCACCTTCTCTCTGGGACATGTCACTTTCTTCTTTGCCTGAAACACACACAATAAAAAATATACACAAATCGTTTTCAAACTCATCTCCAAAGCATGCAATGATGCTCTGTGAATTAGTACCATGCACTTTAAACCGTTGCTTCGTGTAATTAACAGATATCTCACAAAAAAAAGTAAACGTTTTTCTAAAACTTTTAGAGGGTACATACAATATATAGATAAATGAACGAGTATGTGTCCTTTACTCAATGCAAAATCATACAAAGCAATGCATTGGACTGCATGTAGGTCATACTATTGGTTAAATACACCTGTAGTGGATGAATCAGAACCAGTACACACCTGAAAGAGGAACTAGAATTTGATCAACATGAATCATCAACAGTGTTGTTATATAACGTTTACTTGACTGTAAATGTAACATGCGTGTGCGTTGAAATGCTCAATCGATTCATGCACAGGCAGCATATAACAATACAAAAATGTGAAAAGAGGCAAGGTGAGATACATTCTTGGAACTACACAAAGAGAAAGAAATAACATATGGATCAAGGAGCCAAATTAAATCCGAAAATTATTTACTGTTACACATACTGTCGTATGTAATTGGTCTTGGGTTGAACACATGGCTATAAGGGATACCAAATGCAGATTAGTGGAGGAATGGTGATTGTGCTGGGAGAACTTCATCAGTGGATAGACAATGGATGATGTTAATGATTAAGTTGTAGAAATGTGTAAACTAAACTAAATCTATTAACTTGTTTTTATTTTACCAGGTAAGGCCCACTGAGATATATAGCTCTTTTTCAGAAGCGACCCAGCCACAAATGATAGCTCAACTCAGTAGTTTATTACTACAGTCAAATACTCTCAAGGCATGTTTCTAAATGTGGAGGGGAAACCCGGAGTAGCATCCACGCGACCACGGGGAGAGAGGACATCAAATTCCAAATATACAGGAGCCAGGGTTGGGATCGAAACCACGACCTCCTTTACACCAGGCGAGGAAGTTAACATCTCCCCACCGTGGCGCCCCAACGTGTAAGCACGTGAGAGGGAGCCAACTGGCTCTACATGTACACGACGCTGCTGATTGAGGAGGGGGTGCCACGGATGTGTAACTAACACAACCACTCAACTCACCTGTCACTTTCCTCGGAGAAGGGCGACTCACGCAGCACTGAGCAACCACGTTGTCGTCCACGCGTGACACGGCAACGTCCTGCGCACCTTCATCACCAGCCGCATGAGAACTGCAAAGAGGACACAATTACCTCTCAAAATTAAAATCTCAAGCCATGAAATATATTACATTTGTAAAGTCTGCAACCATAAGCAGGATGACATAATTTAGTAAACAAACACATGCAACGAGGAGACTGAGCAATGAAATACGCTAGAGTGGAGGTTCTATGCGCTTTGTTAGCTCGCAGGATCGTGCGAGATGGCACAAACGGCTTAGGGAGGCTTCCATCCAGCAGTGGAGTGGCCATACCTGATGCTGAAAGTCTACTGCAGCAAAACATTATAGACCGACTCCGCCCCCCCGTCACCCTGCAGGCTCCGCCGGACATGGCTCGCCTCTTCCGGCAGGGTAGCCTAGGCGAGACGGACGCTTGGCAGCGGCCTAACCGAAGTCGGCTTCGACAGCGATACAACTTTCGCTGTGAGCGCGGGAGATTCGCGTGGGCAAACAGCGCGGATCACCTTTGAGACTTCTCTTCCCGAATGTCCTTCATCTTCTGCGCGGCGAACGAGCGGAAGATTCCGTCCACATCCATCGCTGCGCGCCGATCAATCGACTCCACGAGCTGATCGTGGTGCTGCTTGGATCCGGTTACCAGAACCGGGTCCCCAAAGGATTCAAGAGGAACCGGATTCGGATGCTTTGCCCAGCGGCTTTAGAAGTCCGCGCGTCCGCGTCTCTTTGTGCCTCCTAAGTTAACAAATAAAAACAAAGTGTATTGTGTTTTTTTTATTTAAAGCTTTCGTGACTGCAGGGATTCATATTTTTGGTTCTTTCGGTAAAGTCACGTAGAAGGGAAATAAGAAAATATAAAATAATGATTTTATTATTTCCCTTCTACGTGACTTTACCGAAAGAACCAAGATTATAAAAGTGTATTGTGTTTACTCAGGTGAAACCCCCCCCAACCCCAAGAGACCAGGATTAGAGCCTCGCTTGCTAGTGACCCGAATCACCCAAAACGGCAGCAGCAAAACTAGCACAGTAAAGTTTACAATTAAGCAAATAGCAATCCTTGCAAAAGCAAGCGCTGCATCGCATGAGAAATGGAACATTTTGCACAAACACAAATCAACGTTGAATTAAAGATTCCCTGTCGCGACGTCACAGCGTGCTCTGTGACGTAGCTGACTCTGTTCCCGGGCTCAGACTTCGTGAGCTCTGACGTCACAGCCAAGCTCTCGACGCATTGAAATCACCGCGTGCTCTCTGCACCGACGTCGTGAGCATCCTTATCTGTGTGATGATTGCAACTCACTACTCTACGGGACGTCTGGTAAAAAAAGCAACCAGCAAGCTGCAGCGTGTACTAAATACTCTGACACGTGTCGTGACGGGTACTGCAAGAGCCGACCGTGCTGGCTGAACTTCATTGCCCTCCGGTTGCCGAACATTGCAAGCTCGCGCTCGTTACACACAACGGACTTGCCACAAATGAACCACAGTGCCTTGTTGATCTCGTCAAGGGGCATCGTGAACCATCGTCACGAGAACTCCGCTCATCCTTGCAGCAGCAGCAGCGGCTTGTGGCTCAGCCATCGAACAAAGGCGGTGGTCACCGCATCTTCATCGCGCGCTTTCAGATGCGCTGCTGCGGCCTTCTGGAACGCTCTTCCTTCCGATATGAGAAAGCCACTGGAGCTATGCACTTTTAAATCGAGTTTGACAACTAATTTCTTTAGAACTGCTTTGTTGTGTTTAGTTTGTTGGCTATCAACAACAAGGCAACTCCTATGACTAATTGGGAATGGGACGCAAGCGTAGGATTGATCACCCTGTCGCTGGCCGCCTTTGGGGAGGGTGTATAGTATGAAAGGCCGAAACACCCTAGGATCCAAAGGTTCACTACTGACGATGCGCTCCCCAAATTTCACCAGGCTCACTGTTCATGAACTCTTGGAAGTGCTTGCACAAAGGATAGTAACATCTCATCCTGTGTTTTTTGGAATCTTCCCCGCACCTCCAATTAGCACGGTTGGCTACGTACGGTGCGAAAGAAGTTCAACATACAGATGTCGAAAGCTAAGTCGAATTTTGAACCTGGGTTATTGTTTTGCTGGGCTAACCACCTTACCTCATAAGAAGTTATTGGCTGCTGCGAGGCTACGCTGTCTATAAAGGCAGGGCGTCAGTATACAGTACATCTCGATATGGCTGTAGCTATACTGGTAGGAACCTCCTGGTTACACCAGCCCACAGGGGATTATTGTGTCCGTCCGTCGTGCAGGGAGGGGCTGGGTGGGGAGGGAGGGGCTGGGTGGGGAGGGGAGGGTGGGGAGGGGCTGGGTGGGGAGGGGAGGGAGGGGCTGGGTGGGGAGGGGCTGGGTGGGAAGGGTGGGGAGGGGCTGGGTGGGGTGGGGCTGGGTGGGGTGGGGCTGGTTGGGGAGGGGCTGGTCACCCCGTGGTGCCCTTATAAAACTCAACGTTTAACCTACTCACGCCGGCTTGTGCCCACCCTCACAGTCGGGCATATTTGCGGAATACACCACGCCGCCATTGACCCTGGCCATTGACCGAGCAACCCAACGTTCCTACCAGCTCCCTCCGCAGAAATGTGTTTGGTAGCCACATGCTATTACCCAAAACATTCAGTGAAAAATTAATCCCTTGGCAAAAGGTAGTTCAGCAAAAACAACTGTTGTACTGTAGTTCTATGCTCCAATGTATTAGTGCTGGATACATTTAAAAATGTGATTTGTAACTTTGATCCTTACCCATAAATCGATAGTTTAATTTCGATGTACAATTTTATTGAGAGACTATGTGTTGTCTTGGTGTGGTCGGGGACTGTTATAGCTAGTTTTACTGCCTTTCCGAAGCTTGGGAATTGATGTACAGTACTTATGAAATTTTAACTTATATGCTGTTTTATTTAAGGGGTGCCACTGAGGCGTTATGTTATCTTCCTTGCCTGGTATGCCGTCGTGGGTTCGATCCCGACATTGACACCTGTGTATTTGGTGTTTGCGCGTTCTCCTCGTGGTCGCGTGGATTTTTTCCGGGTCCTCCGGTATTTTCCCTCCACATTTATAAATATGTGTTTAGAGTCGAGCTGTCATTTGTGAGCATAGTCGCTTCTGAAAAAGAAGATAATAGATCAGTCGGCTTTACCTGGTAAAATAAAATAGATTTTCTTACCCTTCCTATATGTACGTTGTACTCGTATCGTATTTTTGTACAGATGTAGTGACATAGAGCCGACTGCTGGCCAGCAGCAGCAACTGCAGGTGGACATTTAGCACATACGCCGTTGAGCACATACACGGTGTGTGTACTGGCAGGGCGAAGGAACTGGGGCAAGGGTCACGGTAGACCTCATAGGGAGGCCCCTGGAACCCTCTGGTGGGTTCGAGAAGGGAGGCACGGTCAGGGCGGAGCCGGGCCACGCCGAGGAGAATAAAAGCAGCGGAGAGCGAGAGCTCCAGGCTGCCGGTTCTGGGTATGGACTTGTCTCGTCGTCGCTGTCGCCTGTGCCCGATCATTGCGGACAGTGGTTGGCTGTCTCGGTTGACGCCGTCGGAGCAACGCGTTCAGGGTCGTGTCTGGGCCGGGCTGTAAGGCAGCGTGGTCGTGAGAAAGGAGGCCGGAGTTGATGGTGTGAACAAGATAATAAAGAGAGACGGTGCCTCCTGCAACTACCTCGTCTCCGACTGAGCGTGTGCGCGCACACCACACGCACACAGACGCCTCGAGGAAGGAGGACACTACACATGTGAAAAAGAGCTTCATAGCTCATCGGATTCCTCCAGTATGAATAAATAAATATTCTGAATCGAATATACAGTATATGCGCCCTGCCTTCAACCCTCACTGACCAGTGTGGTGAAGTATGGTCAAATTAACGCCGCCCCCCCACACAACCCACACTTGCTTGTGGGAAGGCCCTCATCCAGCAGTATCAGAATATTTATACTGGAGAAATCCGATGAGCTATAAAGCTCTTTTTTCACAAATGTCAGGGCAGGTCAAAACGTTACAACAACACACAATACAAAACACGATAGGAGTGCAAAGAATAGGAAAGGTAAACAAATCACTTACAAAAATATGTTTTACCAGGTAAGGCCCACTGAACTATATCGCTTCTTTTTCAGTAGCGACCTGGCCACAAATGATAGCTCAAAGAAGTGGCTTATCACGTGGAAATTTATAGCAGCAAAATAATCTAAATAATCTAGACGCATGTTTCTAAATGTGGAGGTTAAAAACCCGGAGGACCCGGAGAAAAAAAATCCAGGCGATCGTCCATGATACACAGTTCAGGTGTAAGGACGGGTTTCAACCCATGCACTTAACCTTAAACAATGCAAGTTCAATCCCGATGAAACTTGGAGAGCTGAATGGAGTTCAAAATAACTCACAAGCACCTTGTTGTGAAAGACTCAACGCAGAACATCCCTGGGTTTGTTTTTCCAAGAAGCACATGGTCACAATACTTTATACTGGTAGGAACCCACTGGTTCCACCAGCCCACAGGGGATTATTGTGTCCGTCCGTCGTGTAGGGAGGGGCTGGGTGGGGAGGGAGGGGCTGGGTGGGGAGGGTGGGGAGGGGCTGGGTGGGGAGGGTGGGGTGGGGCTGGGTAAGGAGGGGAGGGTGGGGAGGGGCTGGGTGGGGAGGGTGGGGAGGGGCTGGGTGGGGAGGGTGGGGCTGGGTGGGGGGTGAGAGGGGTGGGGCTGGGTGGGGAGGGGCTGGTTACCCCGTGGTGCCCTTATAAAACTCAACGTTTAACCTACTCACGCCGGCTTGTGCCCGCCCTCACAGTCGGGGCATATTTGTGGAATACACCACGCCGCCGTTGACCTTGGCCATTGACCGAGCAACCCAACGTTCCTTACCAGCTCCCTCCACAGGAATGTGTTGGTTGTTACATCATATTTACCGGGCACTAGTCTATTTTGCCGAGTTAATTGCATCCCTAGCGTTTGGCATTGCTGCTGCATTGGGGTTGATAATTGGGTTTTTACCCTTCTATCTGGCAATAAAACTGACACCTTTTTACAAGGAGTCATGTTTGCATAGACCGCAATACCTGCAGTCATAATACAAACAAAAGACATAACTCTGATAATGTGCACTGTCCTTGAAGTTGATTGGTCCACACCCGAGACAGCTTTCCTTAGAGCCTAGTCTCACATGGGTTGGACCAAATGACGCCAAAAGGCGCACAACTCAAAGACAATGCACCATCAGAGTAGGAGAGCTCGGGGAAAGCATCTACACCGCAATACCTGCAGTCATAAGGAAAGCTGTCTCGGGTGTGGACCAATCAACTTCAAGGACAGTGCACATTATCAGAGTTATGTCTTTTGTTTGTATTATGACTGCAGGTATTGCGGTCTATGCAAACATGACTCCTTGTAAAAAGGTGTCAGTTTTGTTGCCAGATAGAAGGGTAAAAACCCAATTATCATATTTTTACTGGCAAGTGAGGTTCCCATAGTGCATTGGGGTTGTTGGCTTCATTTGTACTGTTGCTGCCTTGTTGTAGCTCCCCCCCCCCCCCGTGCATCCCCAGCCCTCTCAGCCCCGCCCACTTCTCCCCTCCCTTGCCCCTCCCCCCTCTCTCACCTATATAACCTCTTACCACGGCATCTCTCTCCCACTTCAGAAAACATTTTATTGCTGTGGTTTTCCCACCTGATGATGATTGCTTGTGTTGCGATCGAAACGTCGTGATTTAATTTATTTAATACCCACGTGACTTTACCCAAAAAAACCAAAGAGTAAGCACATGGTCCACCCTAAAACGCATCCACTGCACAAACCGTGACAACAGATGCGGATACCTGATGCACAAATGTAAAATGAAACTCTCCAGTATAATACAGGTTTTTGGGGGGTTAGATCGCGTAAATATAAATGTGTCGTTAAACCCGCCACCACCCGACACAGCCAATTAGTAAGGTTTGTTACCCGTACCCTACGCCGGGTACGGGTAGGGTACGGCCGGGTACGGGTACCCGTTTGCAACCCTGGTGCGGCCGAGTACGGGTACGGGTAAGGAATCAAACCCCGTTTGCGACCTCTGTGCTGTGGGCCCCCCTGGGTTTGGCCACTGAACGCGACTCCACAGTGCTTCTACACCAGCAAGAGCCGTACGTTGAGATGAAGCACTTAGGCGCAAATTTGCTACAACGGATAGGCATAGCGCTCCGATTTCCGCGCCACCGATTGGCCAACTGATCTCGCAGCGACCAATAGGCTGGCAGCACGGCGACCACTCCTGTGCGCCTCGTCCAATCGGAGAGGCGGACGACCGATGGCCGCGTAAGCGCGCTGGGAAATGTGACGGCGCCAGACTCTTTATTTAATGGCAACAGTGAGTGGCAAAGTTGGGACGCGAAGGAACGGGGATTGTGGTGACATTATTATTGTTGTTGTTGATGATTTATCTCACGGTTAAAAACTAAAAACGGCGTCCGTATTAAGGACATTTAAAGGGAATGAATTTCGCGCGAGCTCCGGCGGGCGATGCGAATTGTTTGGGAGCGAAAGAGCGGCCGCTGGTTACAATGTAACGGGAGGGTCATCGTCATGGCTACGAAGCCATCATTCATTGTTATGGATAACAACAATAACAACTTGCCACAGCAATAACTACAAAGGATTTCAAGTCTAACACAATTTAGCTGGCGGCTAGCGTGGAGACCGTTCAAAGGTGACTACTATGTGTTCGCTTTACTTTTGTTCAACTCCTTTGTATCCACCACCCTCTTGGCATTCGTCATTGTATTGTCCACCATTGTATAATCCACCATTGCATTATCCACCATTGCATTATCCACCATTGCATTATCCACCATTGCATCATCCACCATTGCATTGTCCACCATTGTATTATCCACCATTGCATTATCCACCATTGTATTATCCACCATTGTATTATCCACCATTGTATAATCCACCATTGCATTATCCACCATTGCATTATCCACCATTGTATTATCCACCATTGTATTATCCACCATTGTATAATCCACCATTGCATTATCCACCATTGCATTATCCACCATTGCATTATCCACCATTGCATTATCGACCATTGTATTATCCACCATTGCATTATCCACCATTGCATTGTCCACCATTGTATTATCCACCATTGTATAATCCACCATTGCATTATCCACCATTGCATTATCCACCATTGCATTATCGACCATTGTATTATCCACCATTGCATTATCCACCATTGCATTGTCCACCATTGTATTATCCACCATTGCATTATCCACCATTGTATTGTCCACCATTGTATTATCCACCATTGTATTGTCCACCACATATCTGCCACTCCATTATTCCATCATTCTCCACCGACTGCCGGATGCCGTGGTCCGTGTCAAGCTGAGCGCACTGCCACCCAGGGCAACGCTTCTTGACTTGCAAGCCGCAGCTGAGACGATGTTACTCAAATACCCTCCCCACCCCTCTTATTGACACCCGTGCGGTGGCTACCGTGGAAGAGTAGGCCAAATACACTCGAGGCCCTTCCACTTGTCAGTGGTGTGAGAGACTTTACCGAAAGAACCAAAGAGTATGGATTCCTACAGTCACGAACGCTTCAATCAAGATTGAAAATTCAAGGTTTCACCTTTACCACCATGTTATCTGCCATAATTATAACCGTACCATTTACACGGAGGTCTTTGTACTCTCATCGTTTTGATGGCCGATGGATTTGACTGATCAACTGAGTGGCAGCCCCAAAGAAGAGAACAAACCCCCGAGGCGATGACCAACTATGATGGATGTGGAGGGATGAGATAGATTTTGTTGTAGCAGATGACGGAGGCTTAGACAGGTCTTCGTTCACCAATGGATAGATCATAGTACTGAAATGCCCCTAATGTGCATACATTATCAGAGTTATGTTTTGTTGCCAGATAGAAGGGTAGAAAATTTTTTTTATTTTTTTTACTAGCAAATGAGGTTCCAATGGTGTAAATCACTTCGTCTGTTTTATCCTCAAAAAATAAATATTGTAACTAAATTTTTACACACTTCCCAATGTGCTATCGACTGCAAACTTGGTATAGGTATGTCATACTGATGACAACACGATATTCTATCATAAAAAAAATCCAAAACATATATTTTAAAACTTTTTACACGCTTTTATTTAACTTACTGTATCTGTTGTATCCAAAAATCTTGTATCTCAATTTCAATCGTATTCCCAATGTCGTATCGACTGCAAACTTCGTATAGCTATGTCATACTGATGACAATACTATATTCTATCATAAAAATAAAATATATTTTTAAACAATCTTTTTAACGGCTCTAATTGTCCACACTCAACTGACGTTGCCTGTAAATCACCACGATCCCTTACATCACGACAAGCCTCGGGGAGCCATGCCCAGGGGCGGGGGATGTGGAAGGAGGGGAGGGGCGATGGGGGAAGGGGGCATGGGTAGGGGCAGCTCGGACAGTACATTTCATTAAAGCGTGTTTTTTAAAAAAGTATTTGTAAATCTTTTTTGTCTGCAAATATAACTTGTGTGTTGCCTCCTCGCTTTGCCCACTCTAGGTTCATGGCCATGGCTGGGAGTGTGAGTGGAGCGTCCAGAGCGAAAGGGGCCTGGCAGGGCACCCCCCCATCGCAATCTGAGGAGTGCAGTCCGGGCACCTGGTCAGAACGCTGGTCTGGATCTCGAACACCCGATCGTTTGTCCGTCACACCCAGCCACTACAACGTCAGCACGCCCATCATTGTCCTCCCCAGACGTAAGAATAGTCTTCGTGTGGCTGATGTAGAACAACAACAACAACGATAATTTTACATTGAATGTCGTTTGTGAAGGATGTGCTGCTAGGGCCCTCGTCGTTTTGAGAAAGTGCTCTTACCAATGACATTGAGTCAACCTGAAGCAACTATGACCAAATCAGCTGAAATTCACCCGATCTCATCAGATATCGTAAGCCAAGCAGGCTTGGAGCCTGGTTAGTGTTTTGATGGGCTACCACTATGCCCCATCAGGAGTTATTGGCTGCTGTGAGGCTACATTGTCTGTAAAAGCAGGGCGTCATCCAGGCCGGTGTCTGAGTCCTTTTTCAGGATGGGTCTGAGCCGGATAAATGTGTCAAGCAAGAGCAGCAGAGGTTATTGCTGTGATGATGCCTCCGTAAATGTGAATCAACAATTGAGTTGTTATATTTTGCATGGTCTGTTCTGGGTCACCACAGTTGAATGCCGGAGAGTTTAAAATTTTACATTCACGTATCAATTTTCCGCGTCTGCTGTAGTCTGTGCAGATGCGGTTTAGGGTTGTGCCCATAAGCTTTGCAGAAGGTCGAAGCCAGGGATTTTCTGAGTCAGGTCTTTGACGAGGTATAGGAATTGTGTCGGTTATGCATGTCCACACTGGCAGCAGTCAAACTAAATCATAGCCAACCAGTAGTGCGTTTGCCTCTTGTCGCAGTGGTTCGCGGTCTGAGCCCAAAGGCTGTCCCGGTTAATACTTTGGGTGTATTAATCATAGATATAGGTGCTGCCTGCTTCACGGTGGACGTTAAAGATCCTGCGACATTCACAAAAAGAGTAGGCCATGTGTGCTGGCATCATGATCCAAATTGAGTACATTACTTGCTTAATTTGGACAAGCCACATAGCAACATTGATCACTACTGGCAGACGGATACCTATTGCAGGCCAGTGCTGTCTTCACCATTTGCCACACAGGGACAGCTGCCACTGAGGGTCCCCCTTATCTAGACTGTCAAAGGGGACCTGGAGATGTATTGCAAGGAGGTGCACTATAAATATTAAGTTATAAGGATGCATGTGTAAGCTTGGTCATGTCAGCTGTATTCAGGTAGGTACTAAGACAGTATTTGTCTCTTTAACCTGTTTTAACTTTTGCGGTTCAAAATGAGTAAATTAAGATATATTTCATGGACAGCGTTCTTCCACGGTGAGTTATGCATATGACACTGTCCCAAGTCTCCTTGATAGTAGAACATTAATAGACATCACTTCAATATTTTCTTGTTTTCTTCAAATTACAGGGGCACCATTGCCATATCATGTACTTTGTAAACTGAACATTGTGGTCCACGTCAATATAAGGTAAAGGTGCAACATTCTGATTGCTTGGTCCGATCACTGCTGGCGGAAGGGCCTGCACTAGAGGGAGCTCTAGAGCACCCCTCTAGAGGGTATTTTGGCCGACTCTTCAAAGCTGGTGTGAGTACTTTATATTTCACCACATGTGGTCTATTCATAAACTAACTCCGGTGTGCCTATTTTTTTGCTGGGTGAACAGAGGCAGGGAGATTTAAGAAACTGACAACTATGTTTTCAACTGCTGCGCCAGGCGATTACAATTAAAATAAGACCTCGGTAAGTCTGCACAGTATGTGTCAAACAATCCCCCCACCACACCACACTGCTGCAGGTAAAAAGAAGGCGTTCACAGTTCTGCCGAACGCTACACCGGGACGATGGGGCCCCCCGCGCGCGGCACGCGTTCTGTATGGCGGCGGCGGCGGTGGCGGCATCAGGGACGCACGAAGACTGGAGCGGCGCGTGCATTCGGCGCGACTGCGAGCGTCGCGGGAGCTACGGGACGAGGCGGTGGCGCTGACGCGGCGCCTGGCCGAAGTTCGCCACGAGAACATCGCACTATGGGGAGCTCAGCGTCGCCACCAGCTCGCCATCAACGCCTTCGAGGTGAGGATGCGGCTATGGGCGACCGCTGTGGGGTGACTCGTGCGGGGTGAGCGCTGGGGGAGAGCGCTGCGCGGCGAGCGAGCTTTAAGCTGAAGTCGAATGGGTGGCCGAGTGGCCCAAAGTTCAGAGCGCTGAGCTGGCACTGCTGAGATTCTGGGTTCGAGTCCAGGTGGTCACCTGTGATGAAACCAGGTGTTAAAGTGTAGCGATGTGATGGTGTGTATGTATGTATGTTGAACTTCTTTCCCACCGTATGGAGCCAACCGTGCTAAAAGCAAATGACGAGAAAAAACCCATCACATTAAATTTGGTTGTGCACTTCATTTGGTTAAACTTCAGTTCTGAAAATGAAATTATCGGTTTGACTTTTGGGCGATTTCGAGTGCATAAACAACACAACCACAAAAAAACCCTAACAAAGCCAAACTTTAATAAATGAACATCGCAGCACGGGGGCGCAAAACATCGTCCGATCGCACGACCCCTTCTCGCTCGCCGTGCGCTGCAGGTGCCGGAGGGCGGCCTGGGTCACGCTCTGGACTCGCACGCGCGCGAGTCTCGGCGCCTGCGGGAGGCCACGCGGGTCGCTCGCGAGGCGGAGCGGGGCCACGCGCACGCCGCCGTGCGCGTCGAGGCGCTGGGGCGGCGCGCGTGCCTCGACCTCGAGGCGCTGGCGGCGCTCGCGTCTGACGGCACGCTGCCCGACGAGCCGCGCCTGCGGGCGGCGTTGCTCGACGTCGAGCGCAGGCTGCTGGGGACGCAGCCGCGCGTGCAGGTGAGATGCAGCCCCGCCCATCGGCGCGGGGCAGGGGTGTTGACACTGACGCGGCCATAGCTGTGCAGTTCCACCTGGGGTGTTCTCCCCACCCCATCACCTTTCAAATAGTTGACGCTCTCGTGCTTACTCCAACATACTTGTCAACAATACCGATCGAAGCAGTTAACTGCTGACTTTGAAGCCCCTTTACCACATTGTGATGGTGAGCACACTGGACATACGTTACAAAGGTCACCGGATTGATTCACTCTCTCGGTGCGGCAGATGAAACGAAGGGCCAGATTCGTAGCCCCCCTCCCGCCACCCAAATGCCACCTCTGTCAATCCCGCAGCATGAACAGGTGCACCATTTATACTGCCGGATGAGGTGAATCGTTTGGCAGGTTGTATGTCATAGGGATAAGTGTGGATTCTCACATTTTTTCTCTGTGGAAGAGTAGACCAAATACCCTCCAGAGGGGCTCTCTAGAGCTCCCTCCAGTGGAGGCCCTTCCACCAGCAGTGGCGTGAGAAAGCAATTGTAGGGCTGCACCTTTACCTTGTACCACATACTGATTTTTTTAAGCTAATCCAACATTTTGAGGGGAACAAATGTTGACATGTTTTTCTTGCTAACTGGCATGCGTTAAAAAGCGGCAACCTACCACTTAGATCGCTATGGCTGGCAAGTGCGGCACACCACACCCCTGCTGTTTTGAAGAGTTGTTAGTCCCTTGCGAAAGCGGCGTCCTAAAGCCACCTGACCAGTTGTGTTTATGCTGAAGAATCCCGCTCGAGGAATTCTGCATCTAGAGAGCGTCAGATTTTTGGAATGCACAAACACGTTTTTCAAGTACAAACATATCTGCACCAGGTTGTAACGTAAAACGTATAATGTGGGATGCACGAAACGTCCTCGGAGTTATTAAATTGTCTGGCTTCCTCCACCGTAACAATGACACATGTCACACAAACATGGGCTGCTATGCTCACATCAGGCACAGTGTGTCCACATCCCCGAGTCTCCTTTTGCAAGGAGCCTCAGAGAGTGGCAGCTCTTGACCACTTCTTAGGTAAAGCCTGTAATAGGATGTAATCTGAAAGAAGTAGGCCACAATATAATAGAAAGACCAAATATTGGGCATCCCAAGAGTGAGATTGATTTGTAGTGACACAGGATCCGAGGTGTTTGTTTGAGCATTTTATTTTTAAATCACGGTTGCTAGGGACAGACACAAAATGCTAAGTGGCCACCAACAAATAGCACACGGTTGTAGGACCCAGGGGAAAGGAGAGGATGTGGGGGAAGAAGCAGAGAGAGAAGTGGTAGTTGAACGCAATTTCAACGAGACAAACCAGTCAGCCTGGTAGACCAAGTCCTCAACATAGGTGGAGAAATCAGTGATTAAAGATCACGTAAACAAATAACCATTGTAGTAGCGATATATGATTGTGAGCAAGTGATTGGAGTGCTGAAAGGACAATCCAAAGTCGAGTGAGAATCACCAGTAATTCTATTGATGATGCATATTGTATAAGTTGCACTCGTTTGCCGGTGACATTTTCAACACGGCACGCAATTATCTCTTTGCATGTGAAATGCAGGAACTGCAGAAAAGTCTGGAGGTGAATGTCAGCAATTTCACACGGCAGTTTCGAGCAGAGCGGCACAGCCTGGCGGAGACACAAAGCCTTCGGAGGGCCCTGCAGGTCCAGGTCGACTGTCTGGCCCAGCAGCTGCGGGTAACATGATGGGTTCAGCCCTCGAAGACATTGCTGCCTACAGTGTGTTTACTTTGTCGCTGTGAATGTCAGGTGCTGCCAATGCAGGAAATTAACATGAGCAGCGCTCGTGATGAGGGCCGTCGGCTAGCAATTAGGAAAGTTCACTTGGCCCATCATTCATTTGGGGTATCATAAAATGGTGAACCGTTTTGTGTTCAGGTGGCATTAGTGGTTTCCAGATTATTATTTCGCTTATTTATCCAGGACATTTACACTGAGTTTCAAGACTGTCTTCAAGAGGACCTTGCTCAGTGTATCACAATTGAGCCATTTGCAGCATTGGGATGTTTGGCCAATAGCAGTGACATCGCATGCTTGTAGCTTTTGGAGAGAACCGGAGAACGTGCAAGAAAGCCATGCAGAATAGTGGGAGAACACGCAAACGCCACGCAGGCACCCGAGTTGGGCCCTTCTTACTGCGAGGCACAAGTATTAGCACTGTGCTACCTAATCCTAGCCATAGGAATGTGGACTTTCCACTCCTATCAACAGAGATGAATACTGCCCCACCCTCTCCTGAACAAGCAAATTCATAACATCTCTAAATGTACCTACCTCTTCTCTTCACGTTTCTCATCTCCGTCATGTTTATCTCACGTTCATCTCGCTGTCAATCTTGTCGTGAACATTCATTGCGTTGTCAATATACGCGTTTGTCTTTTTTTCATTGTTCAGTTTTGGCACGAGAAGCGTGTATATTAACAGATCAATCGAAGGCAAGGCAACTTAGTTGCCTCCGCATTCACGGGCTTATGCCGAACTACAGTTGCGATCGTTTACAACCGCACCCTTTGCACGTTGCTCCTTGTCAATAACACGCCCAGATCTGTCGTTCTAACCCCCCAGCTACATGACCTTTGGGAGCAACACCTGCACCTCACTCCAGTTCACAGTTTCTCTGCAATATCCAATTCGAGGCCCAGGACACAATCATAATCCCAAGTGTGCAGGACAACAAAACTCGCTTATTTATGTAGCCCACTCTGCATTTTTTATGCTTTCCAACTAAGACTGAAAGTGTGTATGCATTAAGTCTGTATTTCTATGCCTTGGTCTATCCGTTTGTAACAGAGGGGGCGGGGAGGGGGGGCACGGCATGTTAATGCTCCTAAACATGATGCAATATGAAAACAAAGTTGCGTCGCTATTATGTTTAAGCCTATTTTGTTTGTTAGACAGGTAAATTAAAATGTAGATCTGTAGCGCGTGAGCACAGCAACAACAACAGAGAGACGAACACGTCCGTGTCGTAGAGAACGAGTACAGGGTCCTCAATGAATATTGGACAACTAACAAGCGAGGGATATAACGATCGTAAACGAAACTCACACGAGTCACAAATAGTGCAAGTGTTATGTAAACAGTGAGGTACAGGTGAATTTAAGAAAATCGAAAAACAGAGTGCAAACGTGGGAGCAGCAGGCGCCAGAGGAAGTTAGCTACAGGTGTAAGCATGCCTTATGTTTTGGTTTATTAGGAAAGTTACGATGGGGAGTGAAGGGAGAGGACCATGCTGTAGATGAGCGGGCAAGGGTTTTCCAGAAACCTGGAGCAGCAACGCACAAATACTTTTTTGCCAAACAAAGTTTGAGCGACTGTAATTCATAATCGGACTAAGGAGGCACTTCTGAGATTACGGGAGGGAGTTATATGAACTTAATGGTCCTTTAGGTAATTGGACATTTTCTTTAAGAGGATCTTCATGATGAAGGCGTACCCTATAAGAAAGCCGACCAAAATGATCAAGGGTTGAACACACCCTCACGAGCAGAGCCACCATTGGAGCCCTGTGGTCTCATATTCTTGGTTCTTTCGGTAAAGTCACGTAGAAGGAAAATAATAAAATAATACAAATAAAACATAATAAAATAAAATTCTCACGACATTTCGGCCTCAACACAAGCAGTCGTCCTCAGGTGAAGAACAGAGCTGTGGTCTCCTCGCGACCTGTGGATGCCACGCTGCTGCCTGCACACCTGGTGTAAACACTCCCGTTAGCATCACTATAACAAAATAATGGCAATTATTCATCTTTAATATAGCACCCTGCGATGCACCGGGGCATCTCAGATAGCTTGACATCACATCTCATCGCAAACATTTAAAAGGGCAGCCCAATGTCAGCTGTCCCTGCGGGAACAATGTGACTCAGCACCTGGCCTGCCAGTCGGGTGCCGATGATTGCGATGTGTAATCCCAATTGAGTAATTTGTATGAAGCAACACACAAATACTTCTGTTACAATCGCTCATAAATAAACGCAAGTTTGAAAGCGTTCGAGAATCCGTACATATATAAATGATGGCAAATATTGGTCAATGTATGTTTCTTTAATGCTGCTTGGATAATGCGTGTACTGTATATATGAAGTTGATCTTTACGTGCAAACTTAGACGAAGTATAATTTGCAAAGGAGAACTGGGGTATATTTTGTGGTGCAAAATACCGCAGTGTAATTTGTTTAAACAAGAAAACAATGTGCCAATGTGTAGCAGATTCCATAACCAAAATACAAAGTTTGGAGTGAGAGAAAAAACACATGCGTTAAAATGTTGCTATTCATTATTACATCAAGTATTCAAGGTATTTTACAAATGTAGACACCATAAAAAAAACGTTACTCTATAAAGTATTTCTAAATAAATAATTGTGTCCAACTCTTTAAACAGCTGTGCGCAATTGCTGAAATTTCTCTTCAGGAGCACACTGCGTAATACAGTATACACAGGGCCTTTCTGTAAAATATTAAATACACCACTGTCTGCTTCCGGCTTAATGACACTACGAAACTATATATTTTTTTCTTTTACCAGGTTAGGCGCACAGAGGCGACCTGGCTATCACAAATGATTGCCCAACGAAGTGGCTTGTCGTGCGGAAATTTCAAGCAGCCAAATAATCTTAGCGCACATTTATAAATCTGGAGGGAAAAACCGGAGGCCCCGGAGAAAAATCCACACAACCACGGGGAGAGCATGCCAACTCCAGATACACAGGCGTCAGGGTCGGGATCGAACCCACGAACTCCTGTATACCAGGCGAGGCATATAACATTTCGCAAAATTGTATGCTTTTGTTTATTATCATTTACAGCCCCTTGTCAAACCACTGTTGGCCGAAATCCTCCGCACACCATGTCAGTCATAGGGGTTGTTGACCATTCCTCACCTCGCTGATCGGTATCGGCGTGGCTAAGTCAAGATTGGTGGGGGGTTGGCTGACTGGCTTCAGACGCCATCGCCAATGGTGACAGCCATTGCCAATGGTGACAGCCATCGCCAAAAACAACCGCAGGAGCAGTGAGGTTCACGTTGCATTGCGCTGACTCCTGCACAACCGTTAGTCCAACCTGAACTTAAACACCTGGTAAGATGTTTCTGTATAAAAAAAAACAGTGTGAAAGGCCACCCCAATGAGTCATTAGTAACACAATGGAACATTAACTAAATATTTTTTTATTTAATTAATAATTTTATTGACTAAATAATGAAGAATGTCTACGTTCTGGACTCTAAACTGGATTTTCTTGTTCTCGCTTTGTACAGTGCACTGTTTCTAGCAATATGCATTGTATCAAGGGCACTTCCACTTGCCCCGCACCCTAAAAAAATCCCTTCAAAACAATGGCGTGGTCCACAAAAGTCAAAGGACTGCTGTGAAAAACAACGTTGAGTGTTCTCCGATATTGGATGGAGGTGTGTTGTTTGGAAATCTGCTCGTGTTCCACCGACGATTGACACCATGCAGCTGTATTTGACTTCCACGAGCTTGATTTCTGTGTGCGTGGAGCGTTGGTGTGGCATCCCTTTTTTGTGTGTTTGTGCTCATCCTCTCTTTTTGTTTCCAAGGAAAAGGATCGGGAGCTGGACATCCAAAACATTTACGCAAATCGTTTTCTCAAGGGCTCGTCGAAGAAAGATGATGACTCAGGCAAGCAAAGCTCCTTTGAAGTTTACAGTGGACCAGTTGTATTCCTTGTTTGGCACATAACCCATAGTCAGATTACAATGCAAAGCATGACCACCTACTAAAGAGATTACTAACCTTAATAGACCTTTGAAGATGCTCATTTGCCAAGTGCTTTTTCTGTGGCTCGTGTTCTTGGCGAGCGAATATACGCGCTTGCAAATGTATCACCGAATTGAAATTGATCACCAGTGTCTTGAGAACACAAGTTCTACAGTGGGGCTCGTGTAAATGCGTGGCATGAGCCCTGAGTAGGATTGCAAGCGACGTTTTACAGTGAACGGTGTCTGGAATAAGACATCATCGTGTTGTGCAAAGAAGCATACGAACTGCCATTCAAGTGCACGTGTTACTAATTGCATTCACGATACATTATAGGCTTTGACGTGGGCTCCTATTTTCATACGAAGGATTGGGATTGTGGTTCCCACCTTTGGCGGCATGATTCCCAGTATGAGTGTAGCGACGTTAAGGGTGTCACCATGGTGGAAGCGCCAGGCACTCTGGGTGAACCCGGGAGGGCACGTGACTGGGACAGGGTAGTGAGGGGGGCACGAGGAGGGCTTGAGGGACACGTGACGCTCCGTCGAGATCCTTTGGGAAAGGTCTCGAAGGGGGCATGGCCGAAGGCGGAGCGAGGCCACGCTCAGGAGCATAAAGGGGCAGTCCCCAGAGCGTTATCGGCTCGTCTCAGGAATCAACCCTTGGTGCTGCGTCGTTTTCGGTCTTCGCTCAGCATCGTGGGTCAGGCAGCGTGTAGGCTGACTGACCCGTTCGTGTAGTTAACCCGCTACTCACTCACGTAGTTAACTGTAGCTATCGCTTAGCAGTAGAACCATTGTACGTTTAGTTAAGTTACCCTATTGGGGAGTTATTAAATGAACGTGTTGCCTCCAGCTCCAGTGTGTGCCTCCGCACAACACACTACAATAGCATTGCGAGTTCAAATCCCGGTGTGCCCACTATAACCCTCTGGGGTTGGAAAAGTTCACATCACCAGTTGCTACGTCCACCGTACGCAGAAGAGAGGTGTGGCAGGCGTCGTGGGCAGTAGAGGGCCCTGCAGCAAAATGCATTGTTGTTCCGCACTCCGCCACATTTACCTCCCAGCACCGACCAGCCTGGTGAAATATGGCCAAGCAACCCTCGCGGATTTCAAGGCGCGGGGAGGATAGTGATTCAAAATGTGAATGACGAGAAAAACCCAACACAATAGAAACATTAGTCTGGTGCCGAAAACAGAGTTAACAACCACAAAGATGCACATTGCCATGTGTAGAGGCTCTCTGCCTTGCACATTATGTGCAATCACCAGTGAAGAAGAAACTGGTGGTGCACTCATTTACTGTTGTGATGGCTTTTCTCTTCACTTATAGATTTGAATTATTGTTGCCGTTAGGCAAGCGAATGGGTTCTCATAGTGTAAAGGAACAAGCCCTCTCCATATGCGAGGCTCCGAGATGCAGATGGCATCGTGGACGTTGATGACTGCGATACTGTGAGTCCAAACAAGGATGAAGCTGGCGTACAGTGGCGTCTTTGTGTGGCTGCTGCCTGTCAACTTTCCACAATTTCTCAATTTATTAATGCTAGGCTCAGACAAAATGACCACATTTCAGTTCCTCATCCATCAGTGGATTAACAAAAGCTGTTGTCCTATGGAGATACTAGCTCTGCCATAAGAATGTGTAATTTCTACTCATGGCTGAAGGCTGCCAATAGAGCACCAAGCTACCACGTTTGTTATGATCTGTGCGTGTTTTATTTCGTTTGCATTTTCTCCACAGATCAAGCAAACAAAGCAGTGCAAACAGACAGCTACCTGGAGAGAGAGTGGCTCGAGCAACTGCGCAGAGAGAGGGAGAGGAGAGAGCAAGAGGAGAGGGCGACACGCGAGTTGGAGGAGAGGCGCGAGAGGGAGGCGAGGGAGCGGGAGGAGAACGCGAGACGAGAGACGGAGAGGAGGGAGCGGGAGGAGAGAGCACGCAAGGAGAGGAGGGAGAGGCAGCGGAGAGAGAGGCTGGAGAGGGCGAGACTGGCTCTCCTGCGCGTCGAGAGGGAGAGGGACCTCGCCCTGCAGAGGCAGCGCGAACGGCACGAGGAGGAGCAGCAAGCGCTGAGGCTCATCAAAGGTGCCTCCATTATTACAAAGTAAAGCGTTCAGCTAGTTTTTATTTTATTTCACCAGGTAAGGCTCACTGAGCTGTATCGCTCTCTTTCATAAGCGACCTGGTCACAAATGCTCAACGAAGTGGCTTATGTGGAAATTTATAGCAGGCAATACTCTAAACAACCGTTTCAAAATGTGGAGGGGAAAAAACGGAGGACCCGGAGAAAATCCCACGCGACCACGAGGAGAACACGCAAACTCCAAATATACAGCAGCATGCGTCAGGGTAGCGATCGCAACCAACGACCTCCTGTAGACCAGGCGAGGTAATTGACATCGCGCCACTGCAGCAAATGCACATCGACTCTGTGTGAAATTGTTACAGGTATATTCGATGACATTTTCTAAACTTCCCATTTATTGTATTTACCATCTCGTGTATTTTTTAAAATATAATTTATTCTTAGTCAACTTGGTGTGGATGACATTCTACAACATGGAGCATGAACAGGGACATCGACAAAGATGGACCAAAAGCTGGAATTACACCGAGAGACAGAAAGCGAAATACATGGATCAGAGAACATGTGTGAGTTCGAGATGTAGTTTTCACGTAAGAAGCGTGGAACGGAGCATGACACCCCACCGTTAGGAGTAATGATGGACACTGGACAAGACTGGTGAGGGAATTGCAGCCAGAATAGCGATGACCATTGCTGCAACAAACACATTCCTGCGGAGGGAGCTGGTAGGAACGTTGGGTTGCTCGGTCAATGGCCAGGGTCAACGGCGGCGTGGTGTATTCCGCAAATATGGCCGACTGTGAGGGCAGGCACAAGCCGGCGTGAGTAGGTTAAACGTTGAGTTTTATAAGGGCACCACGGGGTGACCAACCCCTCCCCACCTAGCCCCACTCTTCCCACCCCCACCCAGCCCCACCCTCCCCTGCAGAAAACTGTAGCGACACGACCGCACCTGATGATAGCTGGCACCAAACTGTGCCACACGCCCCGCCATATGGCCTTGTAGGAGCCTCGATACCAATAAAGTTATTATTAAAGTGATTCTGAAAAGGGATAATAAACTCTTACATTTGTATTTGTCTCTGCAGAACGAGCAAGACAAGAAGCTGAAAGGAGGGCGCAGGAATTGGCGGCCAAGATGGCGGAGTCGCTCAAGGTGCAGGACGGTCCACCAGCCACGTCGCAAAACGGCGACGCCCTGATGGACGACGGTGGCCCCAAGCAACGGCAGCGGCCCACCCAGGCGCGGCGCGTCTACCGCTTCACCGACCCCGTGGAGAACATGTACCGGGGCCGGCCGGCCTACGGGATGGGCGCCACCTCCGCCGCCACCCGGCCGCCCGGGGCACGCAACGCCAGCGGTGGCGGCGGCACGGACGCGGCTTCCGATGCAGCCGCGTCGAGACCGCTGATAAACAGAGCCGTCGAGGAGGCTAGAGTCAAGGCCGAGCTCGCCGAACTGATCTTGAGACCGGCCGGCGATAAATCATCGCGCTCCGGATTGGTCAACGGCGGCGTCGGAGGTTGCAGTGCGGCATCCCGTCCAGCGCGGGTGGAGGAGTGTGCGGCGCATGGCTGCAGCAGGAGGTGGCACAGGGTACGGCGTGACGCGGTTGCGAGTGACGGGTCGGCCATGCAGCCCAAGCTACCACCGCAGGACATCAACGAGGATCCGCGATGACGTTGCCCGTGCACTTGGACGTTAACTTTCATTGTTAGTTGTTCCGCAATGCCCTGACGGTTTGCACCGGGCATTGTTTGGCAATGTCCGACGTTTTTCTCCACATGTCGGGAGCTTCTTCAGGAACGGAACTATCAGAATGTGGAGTGAAGCATCGGACATCATGCCGAATAACACGTGGTAAAACCCGAAGATGCATTAGAGAGCTATAAAGCGCAAACTGTGAACTTTGAATGTTGAACAGTATTTCTCACACGTCGTTTTGATGGTTTCTGTTTTAAAACGGATTTTTTTTCTCGAGTAAATTTTTGTTCTCAATGGTAGTGCCAATCAGCGAGCAGGTTAAACTTGTATTTGTTTACTTGAGAGACGTCCAACACATACCCCAACGCTAGGTGTGAATGAATTGTGTTGACCCTGTAGTGGTGAGCTTGACCCCGAGCATCAACGCACACTGTTTGAACCAGGTGGTTTTTTTCTGTACTTTTATCAAGTACTACCCTCTCAGATAGGTAAAACCTAACAGTGTGCATGCATATTGTAACTTTTTTTATGCGGAATACAGGAAAAACAAATACGTGAACTTTCCTTGCAATGCATGTCCCATTAGAACACTTTGCAAGCAAATCAGCTTCGTTTTGACTCGTGTATGTACAAGATACACAAGTGTATCAAAGGTGCTGGTATTCTCTGATGTAAGAATTATTGATCATTTTATCTAAACCCGCAGGAAACGTGAAACATTCCATAAGCTTTGATCAAGGTAAATCTAGGTGTAAATTCAGTGGCTACCACATTCACGATTGCATTATTCATTTATTAATACAATTTCTGCATTGGCTTACCTTCGAGTCATCTGGTTCGATGTTGAAATTGGCGCACCATCAACACATGAACATTGACATAACAAAAGATGCTAATGCGTACATTATACAAGATCATCAACGAGGCTGGATTGCAGCTGTCGATCGCATCAATATAGATTCTCAGATTCTCACCACAGTATCACAAAATGGACAATCCAAACCTCAGTGCGCCAGCTCTTCCTTGTATATCCATATGGGTATTTATAATAATTTAAATGGATAATCCCTGAGCTGGAGCATCTCATTTGCAATGTTGGAATTCTGAATTTGGTGCATCATGTGTTGTAGATTGAGGTGGGAATGCAAGGGCTCAAGCGTAGCCATCGGACAAAGACGGTTTACCGCATCGCGCAGCGCTTTCAGATGCGCTTCTGCGGCCGTCTGGAACGCTCTACCGATATTAGGAAGCCACTGGAGCTATGCACTTTTAAATATATATTGAAAACTCTTTTAGAACTGATTGTTGTGTTTAGTGTGTTGTCCTTCCGCACCTCCGATTAGCACGGTTGGCTACGTACGGTGTATACAGAATCAGAAGGGTTGGCCTATTTATCCACGTCATTCTAACTACTGCTTACCGTGCACAGTGCCACAACATTTTATTGGATATTTATACTGAGAAAAATATATATTTTTTACATGTATACAAACCACCACTACATGTATTTTTGTAATGTCCGACTAAGTCTTTAAAAAAATGCAGAGAATAGGATACTGCCAGTACAAAACAAACTACAATGTTTAAGAAAAATATTCATAACTAAGTGGTGAATTCCATACTTCTCTTTATAAACCAAAACATAATGAGATATTTTACTAATTTATTGACACTGCAGTGTTAGAGACTGAACTGTTACAATACACGTGTGATTGGGCAAAGTAAAATGCACTAGGGTGCATCAATATTTAATTTTCTGTCAATTTTGCTCCCTGTTGACATGAGGCAGATGGCTTTTAGACACCGGCCTGCAGAGGTGCCGTGTCGATCCAAGCCACGTGCTTTCAATGTGCTAGGTTATACAATCGGGCTCAAAATGCGCTGTCGCCTTATTGTGAAGACTGGGTACTTCTAAAGTAAATATAGTTTGTACCACAAGTTTAATTCTACAAGGGTGCCTCACAAAGAAATCACACCGTCAGCTGCATAGCGGATGTTACAGATACAGTACCATGGCATTCGAAAGCGAGGAGGCCACGTGTGCCGGGTTCACAGTTCAAATCTGCCAGATTTTAAAATTTACCCACAAATTACTTAATTGGGTAAAACCAATATGGCAATATCGCCCCCTACTGGCAGACTATATCCATCTGTGAAACATATCACCTTCATAATAGCCCCCATGATATGGGAATGGCGTGATTACCAAGTGTACTAATTTGTCAATTTTCTTAAATTAGTTTCAATACCATGGGGAATGCTGTGGGAGTACTTTGAATTTTGTATTGTACTATCAGTTCAATCTTTAATCCATGGGAATTCGGAATAAACAACTAAGCAGCACTGTATTATAGGAGGATATGGCAGGAAAAGCCCTATTCAATTAAAGCATTGCATCATTCTAACGTTGAGTCGTGAAGTACGTAAAGGTCTTACAATTTGGTTCTTTTGGTAAAGTCACGTAGATAGGAAAAAAATAAAGTGTACTGGCAGTCTATAATGTAGACTGTAGCCAGGTAATTAACCTCGGTGAGCGTACTGGCAGTCTATCATGTAGACTGTAGCCAGGTTATTAACCTCGGTGAGCATACTGGCAGTCTATAATGTCGACTGTAGCCTGGTTCTTAACCTGAGTGAACGTACTGGCAGTCTATAATGTAGACTTATTCTTGGTTATTTCAGTAAAAATAACCACGACGTTTCGATCACAACACAAGCGGTCGTCATCAGGAAAAGGGGGGTTAGCCTCCAAAGGCAAACTGTTTATAAAGGTTTAGAGATGGGCGTAGCCCAAGTGTGTCAGCAGCATGGGCAGGGCAGCTGATGTTAATGTAGAGAAAACAACGACACCGGCAGTGGGTCTCCACCAATCAAAGGGCCGCCAGGCAATCATTGCACCTCGCTCCACACACCCACACTGCTGACGGTGGAGGTTGACAAGAAAACACAAATCAAGTAATGACCCAAAGTGATTGATGACAGCTTTCTAATGATTGCGGAGTTTATAACCATCTTCTCGGTTGAAATTGTGTCTGTGTTTGTAAAAAGGATGGCTTCATGAACGAATCTTTGTTGATAACCAGTAGGCTTGCAAAGTACCATCGTCTTAGAGAAATATATTTCGTGTGAGCCAGCCGGATTAAAATAATGATCAGCTACGGCAGAAGTATTGGTCCTACCATGTTTCAAATCTGCCTTATGTTCACGAACACGGTCCGAGACATGTCGCTTAGTTTCCCCAATGTAACTGCTGTCGCAGATACAGCTTAGTTTGTAGACGCCGGGATATTGTATGACAGGAATCTTGTCCTTCACAGATGGGATCGGATCACAAATTTCATGTACGCCCCTTTTCCTGATGACGACCGCTTGTGTTGTGATCGAAACGTCGTGGGGTTTTTTTACTGAAAGAACCAAGAATAAGTATACATTATAGACTGCCAATACGCTCACTCAGGTTAAGAACCAGGCTACAGTCTACATTATAGATTGCCAGTACACTCACCCAGCTTAGTAACCAGGCTAGTCTTTATTATAGACTGCCAGTACACTCACCGAGGTTAAACACCAGGCTACAGTCTACATTATAGGCTGCCAGTACACTCACCCAGCTTAATAACCATTGCTACAGTCTACATTATAGACTGCCAATACACTCACCCAGCTTAATAACCAGGCTACAGTCTACATTATAGACTGCCAGTACACTCACTCCGATAAAGAACCAGGCTACAGTCTACATTAGTGTTTTTTTTTCATTTTTTATTATTTTTATTCACTTTATTTTTGTTTTGTTTGTATCTACGTTACTTTACCGAAAGAACCAAGGACTATGAATCCCTGCAGTCACGAAAGTTTTAAGTCAAAATTTACGTAAAGGTCTACCAAGAGGCCTGTCTCATTGAATTCTCAAGTTGAGGTTTTTTTGTTGAACCAGGTGAGAACCCCAGAGACCAAGATGGTCTCATTTGCAAGAGTGACCTCACCTGGTTTAGACCTTACCATATCAATAAAAAACATCTATTTTTGTTCAAGGGCAGTACATACTGTCAAACACGTGTCATTCCATTTACGAATTTTACAAGAACTGAAAATGTTTGGTGTCATGTAACCATTCTGAAAAAAATGCAGTCTAATGGTTACACACAGTCACACAATTAACCAATACACTTTAACCCCAGTGTTTGAAAAACAATTTCCAAATCTGTGAACACTGTAAATGTTATCTCGCAAATTCTGCAATGAACACGTTTTGGCGCACGGACACAATGTTGAAAGGTACAGTGTACGCGACGTGGAAACGTGAACGCGTACAGGAAAACCACGTCTCGTTTGAGTGATTTAATCAGTTTTAGTTGGACACCTTCCTTAAACAAGCATTCTGTTGCTCGTGTTTACTAACCCGAGTCGCTCTGCGCCGGTTGGCGCCCGTCAGCAATTCAAACGCAAACGACCCCGAGTGACCAATCGCATGCAAGGCCACCAAATGAAACGGACACTGACGCTCACACGCAAAGGGGAAGTGCGCTGGAACCACGCTTATTTAATTATACTCTTAGGTTTTTTCGGTAAAGTCACGTTGGTAAAAATAAGTAATAAAAATAATAGAAAAAAATATAGACATTTATTATTTAATTATCTGTGCCCATTTGAAAATGTGCACGGCAGTGGTTTCATTAAGAATGTGTAAATTGTGTTTGTGGGGGGGGGAGTGTCTTTCCGCTTGGTTTTTGGCCACGATTAAAACCAACGTGTTCGTGTGTTTCTTCTTATTCTCTGTGGTCGTTCCATTTGCTCGTGACTCGCGGCGCTGATAACGCCCCGCCCGCCCATCAAGGACCCTCACCATGGGATTGCCAATAACAACACCACCACCACCACGCGCATGCTGGTAGCGTGGCCCCCCCACATGCCCTCTTTGCTGCCGTCAACGGCAAAATGATGAAGGGCTTTGAGACCCACAGCCCCAACTATTGAGGCTGGGAAGCGAGCAACACAAACTCGTACAACTGGAGTCAGTTTTTAAAAAAAAATTATGTTTTATTTTAATTTTTATTTTATTATGTTTTATTTTATTATTTCCCTTCTACGTGACTTTACCGAAAGAACCAAGAAGATGGAGTCCGTTTCTATGTCGGTGGTAGATTTATTTTCTTCAGCTGTGTGTGGTTTTTTTTACTTAAAAAAATAAATGTTGGTGTGGTATTTATTTAGTACTGTACAGTATTAATAAAAACGAAATTAACTAAAGTTAGAACTTGTTTGAGGTTTTTTTTTAATTTAGACATAGCACTGTTACAACTTCGACCTGCTAGGGTTATCAGACAAGCATTAATTGTAATTGAGTGTATACTCTTAGTAATATAATTGAGTGTGCCATGTTAACGATGACTACATTTAAAACGGAATGATCGAATCTGAAAAAAAATATTCCATCACCCTCTGCGCAGCTATTATCGTGTTAAAATGTTCGTCCATTTTTGTTCATCGACTACTGGTTAAAGGCTTCCCCATGCCACATCGGTCACTGGGGTTATTTGACCATATTTCACCATTATGGTCAATGTGGGTTGCTGATATAGGATAAGCAGCAAAGGACCAGTTGAGATCTCCACCAATTTTAGCCAAGTGCATAACGCAGTGGCGCTAACCACTGAAACATGCTGCATCCGCACCGACTGTAGAACAATCACGTACATTTTGACTTAACACTTTCGTGACTGCAGGAATTCATATTCTTGGTTGTTTCGGTAAAGTCACGTAGATAGAAAATAAAAGATCAAATGAAATCAAAAGTACAATTTTTGATTAAACATTTTATTTTTTATTTTCTATCTCCGTGACTTTACCAAAAGAACCAAGAATATGAACAATCACATGTTTATAAATACAGTGTACTGTTTGCAAACAGCCTAAATAGTGTGTTATCTCGGGCATCTCGTTATTGCACATAGCTACTACACGTGTTATAAGATATCAACGACAAGCCCTTGACCGATATATGCTGCTACACCCATGTGGTAATCAGAGATATGGGTCAGCGGAGTTAACTTAAGGACAGGCTGTTGTTGCCTCCGTGAGCAACATTGAATATCCAACCCCAGCAGTGTGTTCATTCACACAATTGTCCTCAGGCGATGAGGCACGTCCAATTGTATAGACTATATATACAGACAATAATTGACGTTTTGAAAGTGACTTTCACCCGGAGGTCACAAGGCACTGTCCACAACACACACCTGTGGAGGCTCACACCGATCAAATCTAACCCCACCCACGCCCACAAAAAAAAACAATGGATTCAAGAAGTAAAAAAATCGTTCAAAATAAGTTGCGTCTTAAGGCGCGATTTGAAAAAAGCGAGGGGGGAGTCAGCAGAGCGAACGTCCAGTGGACGTGAATTCCACAGCCTGGGGGCCACACGAGAAAAGCCCTGATGGTCACCAACCCTCGTCGTAGAGAGATGTGACCACGGCATACACACACAACACACTGCAGGCTAGACTCGGAAGACCGAAGCACACTTGTTGGAACATGGGCGAAGGAGGTCCCCGTATATACGAGGGAGCAGCATCATTGAGGGCCTTGGAGCGGCAGCCAATTGAGATGCCAGCACAGGGTACCATGTCCAGCAGCAGGCGTGCTGCACGTCAGCATTCTGGCAGCCGCATCTTGCACGTGTTGTAGGCGACTTGACAGCGTATGGGGGGGTATGCCAGCAAGCCAGTGAGTTACAAGAGCCAACGAGAGAAAATAAATGCAGGAAGCAGCTTCTCAGTGTACGATAGTGAAAGGACGGGGGCGCAGCCTGGCTATGTTTCTCAAGATGATAAAAGGAATCCTTAGTGGTCTTGTTAATGTGCGCTTCAAAGGCTAATGAGGCATAAAGGACAACACCAAGACTGCAAACTGACTGAGCAGCACCAATATTGCGGGCATCGGTTGTCACAGACCGAACCAGCCTTTTCAAGTTGAAGTGGGACCCAACAAGCTTCACCTCCGTCGTATCAAAATTCAACTGAAGAAAATTGGATTGCATCCAAGCTTTGATATCAGCATATGCTTGAAGGGAAATTTTTATAACACGGACATATGCAAATGAGGTTGGAAGGTAAACCAATGCAGACTTTGATTTTATAAATAACTAGCGGGAAGTACCCAGCGTTGCCCGGGCCAATTTTTTTTTTCAAAACTACTCTTAAAAATCTAACAGCAGTGCGTACTGTGGTGGTACCTGCTATGATTACAGCAGTGCATACTGTGGTGGTACCTGCTATGATTACAGCAGTGCATACTGTGATGGTACCTGCTTTCACTGCAGCAGTGCATACTGTGGTGGTACCTGCTATGATTACAGCAGTGCATACTGACTGTGGTGGTACCTGCTATGATTACAGCAGTGCATACCGACTGGTGGTATCTGCTATCACTACAGTAGTACATGCTGACTATAGCAGTATTCATCGACTCTATAGCACAAAGTACTCACCTGACAGAATGGCGTGGTGAGGTCTAGTTCCGTATAGAGCCTCCGGCCTCGCCTAGATTGTCCAGCCGGCCGAGGTGGCACCTTTGTAGGTTGGGGCTGGGCTGCTACCCGTGACCCCCCCCCCAAGCCACGATCTCCGCGGCCGCTCTGCAGAAATATCTACGACCTATAGTGGTAGCATATACCGACTGTATAGTAGTAACTGCACGCGTCGGGGTGGGGGGGACATCACACAGTGAAGAATTTACCTCAGCGTTTAGTGTATTTTTATAGAATTTTTTACGCGAAAGAAAATGTCCCCCTCACTCCCACCGAAGGCGTGCGACTTGGCATGGGCCGTCCCCGCCACCAAAGGCACGTGAGTTGGTATGGCCGTGCACGCGTCATAAATACATAAACAGAAAGCACACAAAAATCGCACTAAATCGCTAATTAAACGAATTTAAAGTTGACGGATGTGAAAAAGGAATAGCGCTTGCTCATCGCGGGGCTTACGGCGTGGTACCTGGGAATTTTCTTTTTACGTAAACCCCGTTGGAGAGCCAAATCCTTCGCAAGCGCGCGGACACGCAAACCCACACACAAACAAAAATTTAGACTTTTTTCTATAGAATATTGAGCATGGTCTCCAGGGACTTCACACGTCTATGCCAACATCGATCAAAAAGCTTCTTGTGAAGTGCTTCATGTCTCGTGTGAAAATCGTACAAAACTAGTGTCTTCAGAATAAGGTGAGTGGACATCATGTGTTCCATAATAAAGGTTTTTGGGTTAGATCGCATAAGTATAAATGTGTCATAACCCTCCACCACCCGACACAGACAATTAGTAAGGGATTTGTCACGTAACCAACAGCCAATTAGTTACTAATTCAGCCCACCAGTGTGTTGGAGAGTAAATCCACATTTACAATTTGAGTACCGTGACGTTTCGCAGGTAATTACGTCCAACATCATCGGGCGATTTGCCAGAATAGTGAAGCTACCCACCTGCTTCTGGTCTCAAATAGAGCAGTAGGACGACGTCATCACTGAACCTATCAGGTGCAGAAATCAGAGGCGAGGGAGAATTGATGAGTAATAATTTAATTAGTTTGTGTTTCCTATATTTGCAATGTAAGATATCTTCTTCCATGCGTTTGTCCCACTCGTGTGGGGTGTTCCGCGTCCTTGCCACCTTCTCCACACCGCCCCGTTCCACGCCATCTCTCCCTCCGCTCCTCGCGCCACTACGTCCGATCGCACCACATCGCCCCACCTCTTCTTCTGCCTTCCTCTTCATCTCATCTTACAATTACTCAATAATACGCTTATAGGCCGCACTAAGCCTGTAGCTGTCAGAGCGGTTCCAATTATTTGTATTTCTCTCAATTTCAATGGATTATCGAATTACATCACTTCAACGTTATCAAACAAATTGAGTGTCCTTGTTGGCAAGCATGTTCTGTAACTGCCGACAGTTGTGTTTTAGAGTATTTAATATTTATTTGGTGTTCTTTTAGTCTTACGCCAATGTTTACTTACCGTCTGTTCACTAATTTGACTGGTTTTCACACTCGATATCTAGCACTGCACAACAGACGGTTTGTAACATTAGCGTAAGACTAAAAGGAAACATACTAATTACATCACTAATTATATAATTACAATAACCCCCCCTTCTGCACCTGATGGGTTCAGTGATGACGTCGTCCTGCTGCTCTATTAAGACCGGATGCAGGTGGATGGCTTCACTATTCTGGAAATCACCCGATCATGCTGGATGTAACTACCAGCGAAACGTCGTACTCAAACTGTAAATGTTGTGGATTTACTCTCCAACACACCGGTGGGCTGAAGTAGTAACTAATTGGCGTTTTGTTGATGTGACAAATCCCTTACTAATTGGCTGTCGGGTTATGTGTTAAACTGATCATGTGTTCAGTGACATCGGCTCACCTCCAATTAGCAGGGTTGGCTACATTGCCCTCCTGAAGCTTCACATATTGCAGTGTGAAGAACAATGCTGGCTTAATATTAGCTGAGTATCCTGATGTTAGCCGTGGCTGGGAATGGAACTCGGGTCACTCAGTTTGTAGTTTAGTACACTAACCACGATGCTACCACTCATCCTTACAAATTAATAGTAACGGTTATAATTAACAGTGTGCGTACATTGGCACTTAACAGGACCTCTTAACATGTAATGAGTGGTAAATTATCACACTTTGATCATTCAAAAGGAGTCACCAAACATGTATTTTTTGACGCACATTTATTTTTGATGCAAAGATTTTGTTCACGGCTGATTACTCGCTTACATAATAAATAGTCCAACATGACCTGGGTATTATATATACATCGATCAAGGTCTGCACGTTTAAAAAAAACAAAGGGTAACAAAATCAAGTAAACAGCAATACTTAGTCGCAAAGAAGCGAGTCTGCCAGACGTGCGAGTCGCTGTTAAAGGTTTTACTGCGTCCGCCAAAAAAACTCCGTCGCACAATTAGAGCGACCCCCTGGAGGTAAGGCTGGGCAGGCGGAGCTGTGCCTCGAAGCGCCCTAAGTTGATATAGGAGAGTTTCAGTGATGCAGTCTCAGGTGAACGGCTGGAAGAGTAAGCCTGCAATCTTGTTGCAGACCAGCAGCCAGCACGTGATGCCTATGCCTCCTGCAAGTGGGGACGAAAGATGACAGTGTCAGCTGAACAGATGTCCTTCACTCCTTCAGTTTCACTCGCTGTACCTTTGTAAAATAAATTGAACACAAACAAATAAGTGTGCAAAGAAGTATGCAGATGCCTGCTTGGAATTGTATCGACAGACATGAAGAGCAACACGTGGATCAGGCAACATGCGCAGGGAAAACAAATATAAGAAAAGTGGGCTTGGACAGGACATGTTGTTAGCAGGCATGATGGTCAATGGACAAGAAAGTGACAGTGGCAGCCAAGGAATGAAACACATCCGAAAGGATATCCAAGGAGAAGATGGCGTGATGAAATCGGCCTGTGCGCAGGTGCCGGGTGGATTATTACATCACTGGATCGAGAGAGATGACGGCGATTTGGAGAGGCCTTCATCCCGCAATGGATTGACAATAGCTGATGATGAATTAACTGTCGAAATTATTAGGTCAGTGTGTGACTTTAACCTAAGATTCTGGGCACTGTGTTCATGGCAAGCACACTTACGACTCAGGCTGTGAAGGCAACCATGGCTTGTCAAGTTAACTCATACTATTGCTGGCGCACTTGAAGACATACACTCTGCAAACAGCAGTTATGATGCGTAACGGTTCACACAAGACGCTCTGACCTGGGACACCTGTGGGAAAAGCCACGAGCTTTTCTAGAGGTGAGACCCACTTGGATGGGAGCATTGCCACCGGTGTAGAGTAGTAGTTCCATATCAGAGTGATCATCACCACTGCCTGTCATTACCAAACACAACATGCACCGGTAATACTCAAAACATGGAACACGCATGAAGATGTTTACCAAGTCCCTCAGGAACCATGTAGACCACTGTATTACTTATTTATGCATGAATGAACTTAGATTAATGAACCTTTAACTCACTACGCAACATCACTCGTGTCGGGATGCAAAGCGAATTACACAATTTCGCATTAAAATAATGGTGTGACTGCACACTCACCTGCAGAGTGTAGAAGGAGATGTTTATAACCCACTTCATAGTTGTCAGCTGGGTTGTTCGTGCCTGAACTGTGAACACCAAAAACATAATGTTCAACGGTGGGCCGAAGGGGGTTCTCAATGTAAACCCCACATACAAATAATAAACGGGAATGAATGGATGTTCGCGTGTGTGGAGTGTGGGAACAACACTTAAGTGGTTCGTTCTCCTTTCACACTGCTCAAAAGCATTAATGTGGCAAATGGACAATATGCAATGCTGCTAAACACAAAGGCAACTCCATGAGGATGATTGTCCTGCACAAACGTAATTACTTATGCACTGTGCATAAAAGCAGAATAAACCCAAAAACAAATCCAACAACATAATTGTTTTTGGGTTAGGCCATGTGGTAGTTTTCGATCCAAGTTATTGAAAATAACCCTGCACAATCCGACAAGATTGTCACGTTGGCATGAAAGTATCACGTGACCTAAGCAAAAAAAGACACATGGACCATTGTATTCGATAAAAAAATATACGTTTTAAGTTAAACCCAAATGCAGTTGCTATCAAACACCTCATCAACTTGAGTAACACTTGGTCTTAAGTGGACCTGGCTGATTCTCACAATTCCTAAAGTGGAATCGCGATTAAATAATCATCATTGAACACAATTTCTAATAAGATCGTGGGAATGGTGGATCTTGACCTCTCCTTTTTACGTCGATGTTTTCCTTTCCATGTTGATTTTATGCTAAAAAAACTTTTTCCCCCTCCGATTAAAAAAAATAGTCCCACTACAAACACCACGGAGAGTTGTATAATAGTGCAGATAGGTTAAAAGTGAATATACTGAAAAGTAGATTTAAGATTGCTGTTGGTTTAGCGTTGACCCTGGACTTCTCGCTTTTCTATTTTATTATTCGTTATTTTATTTGAGAATAAACATTGCTTTTTAATATTTACATTGCTCTTTTATGTGAATAGTTAACACGAAAAAAACATTGAACATCGGAAAAACATTAAGTTATCATTCCGATATTTTAGTGTACATTGATGTTTTCATGAAAAACGAGTGTTTGAAAAATACATTTTATTTCATTTTGATGTCACTCTTTAGGAATTGGCCATGCATTTTAATGGCAATTCCTGGACTACAATTTCAATGATCCTACTGGATGATTCTTAGGCGCCCAAGGAATCCCCATTCAGTTGGAGACACATATGAACCTGATGGCGGTACCCCGGCTCTCGCATAATGTGATGCAGTCATTTTTTGTCTGTTGATGGTCGGCGATTGCGGCAATCGACTCATCTCGTTGAGCTGTACACAATCAACTATGGTGCATACGAGCGTTCAGGGTTTCAGTGCAATCGTCCTCGCTGTGTTTCGACATCGTGGAGTAGCACTGATTTCGGATTGATTGCTACAACAGTCGCGGCGTTAAGTACACCCCTGGAAAAAATAGTGTCCCAGAAATAAAATATTTAATTGCCTCGGCCATTTTGTATTATTTGGTAGCCCGGGGAACCGCCATAAGGATCATATATCAACCATTTAAATGAATATGGTTATACACTGCGTGATTCCTCAGCTCTCAAAGAATGTCATTCATTTCAATGGCAATTCCTGTCTCCAAGCAAGGGCAATTATATTGAACATTTCCTTCCATGGCATATTCACCATTAGAACTCCATTCCAGTGAATGGACATTTTAACCTGGGAATAATCCAGAGGAATCGCAATCCCTGCAAGGAATTGTAATGGCATTATTGTAAAGGTAAATATGCAGCCCTGCAATTGCTTGCTGCTGGCATAATAGCCTTCATTAGATCGTGGAATTTGGATACAATTTTACAGGAATGGCCCAACACTAGTCTGAAGATATATGAATAAAGTCAAACATCGCATGTAAATGGTCCGATTGACAATATTTGATCATTAAAGTAGTATTATTTTTGTTGCTTTCATCTTAAAACGTCTCTAGCGCTAACTGGGGCGAGTTCCCTTTTTCCTGCGGCCTCCAATCTCACCGAGCCCCACGCTCGCTGCTGGCAGTGGTGTGAAAGACGGAACGCACGCGAGGTCTTCAGCTCATCGCTGGCTTTGTTGATGCGCCGCTCCAAGCGGGCGTAGCGCGCAAACTCGTCCATGACGCTGATGGTGGCAAGCTCCCGCCGCATCTTCCGCAGTTCCTCCCTCAGCTCCAGCTCCCGTCCGGAGTCCGGCTGTGTCAGCCGCACCAACTCCACCATTCACGCAAAAACATGGGAAGGGAACAAGTGCAATTGCTAAGATACACAATTGTCTGCCACTGCAGAGATCGTGGGTTTGAATCCAGGAAAGCTGCCTGTGCTTAAACTGGGTTCTCAAATTCAGCAAGTTGACAGTTCCAGCTTGGTCAGCAATAACTGCACAAAAAGTATATTCTGCACTTCATTTGGTTAAATTCCAGCTCTGAGAAATAAAATATTATATTTACTCAATGAACATTGCCCTCATGTGGCAGAGCGGGTGGAAAAGTGCTGCCCTGTACTGTGTGGACCAGGTAACTGGAAGGAATCTCAGAGGTTGCTCTGATGTATGCTTCTGTGGGCCATTCTCTAGCATGTGTGATCCAAATGGATACTTTGGTCTCATAACATGACACCAATAGCACAATTGGGATACAATTGAGGAACACCTACAAATGAACTGTTTGCACACCAGTTTATGGCAATGTTAATGCTCCTGGGGAGCATGTGTACTATGTTAACAAAAATACTGAGTCTCACCAACGTCCAGTGCTCAAAGCAACCTCTAAAGAACCACCGTTACACATCCACCAGGTTCATTTCACATTTTTGTATCAGCAAAATGATGAATTTAAGATTTTGAAGTGAACAGAAATCCATTGATTTTTTATTAAACGAATATACATACTTGCACATGATGTACTGTGTTTATGCATATGTACAAAGGGTATAACAATAATTAGTTTCAGTCCACTGCTGGATAAAGGCCTCCCTGCATTTTTTTTAATCAAGGGAGTTGAATGATGGTACTGCACCACACTGCTCGGTGTATGATGAAGGGGGAACACAGGGCCTGGAGAGATAATTAAACTATTTAAACTTTTAATCTTGATTTTAAGCTTTCGTGACTGCAGGAATCCATACTTATTGGTTCTTTCGGTAGTCACGTAGGTAGAAATAAAATAATACAAATCACGACGTTTCGATCGCAACACAAGCAATCTTAATCAGGTGGAACCACAGCAAGAAAATTCTGAAGTAGGTGAGAGCTGCCGTGGCAAGAGGTTATATAGGTATTTAAACTTTTTTTATTTGACTAGGTAAGGCCCACTGAGCTATATAGCTCATTTTCAGGAGACCTGGCCTCAAATGATAGCCCAATGAAGTGGCTTATCGTGTGGAAATTTATATCAGCCAAAAACTCGAAACGCATATTTATAAATATATCTCTTTCTGATCTCAGCTGCAGCCAATAATCAAATACAGGTCACTGGGTTCATGATGCAATGTGCTTACCACTGTGCCACTCTTCCACCCCATCAAAGGGTAAGAATACTATCTAATTCATAGTGCAATAATGTGTATACATTTTGGACAACCATGATTGAATCTTTCATTTAGATTCTCACATCGAAACCTCGTGGATGAGCTCATGAAGAAACTCATATTTTGTGAGTCTCTTCATATCCTGGGTGTTGACTCGGCCCATCATTCCTTTGGGGTAGATAAATAGGTACCATCTTGTTGGGAATTCAACAGTGGTTGTCTTTCAGATATGCAAGCCCCCACCATCCGCATGTGAGAGTTCCACAACAGGCGTAGGACTACAAACAGGAGATGAGCTTATTTAAGGACAGCACGAGCACATCTTAGTATGGTGTTGTTCTTAACAGTGGTGGGGTGGTTAGTGCACTGAAAGTTCTATATGGCTAAAGGACCACTGCTGACTTCCTGCAATGTATGCGTGTCAAACTTCTTTCGCACCGTATGTAGCCAACCTTGATACTCGGAGGTGCTGGGGAAGGAAAACTAAACACGTTACAAGGCCTGTGCAAGACCACATTGACGTCTCTCACACACCGGTGGATGTTTTATGCACGACACAGAACACTTTACGATAATCTTCTTAATTTCTACTGCTGGACGAGTGCCACCCTTGGTTGTTTTTGACCATACTTCACCACGACTACTCAACCTGAAGCACACTTTGTAAACACACACCCAGGCCGTGGTAACAGATGTCCGCCGACGTCCTTAAGCTCGGTGTTTGTACGAAAACAATAATTTAAAGTTTACGTTCAGGATATCTCCACCACGTCACTTCGTCAAATCTTCTACGTGACGACGTCATTGCACCACGAGTGACTTTAGACGCTTTCATGTCGTTATCCAAGCCTCAAACTTACGTCTCCAGACAGCTCGAACCACGCAACCGGAGCACCCCTCAGCACGGCGAGAGATAAACAATGTGTTGGGTTTCCCCCCTCTTAGATCAGTAGGGACGTGACATTGCGTTAGTGCGCAGTCTTAAGGTGCCCGTGGCGCGAACAAAAGGGGGACTTTTGTTTAAAGGAGAGACAACGACGACGGTCCCTCTCACCAGCAGCGCGAACGCGGGCAGCAGCAGCCTGCACAGGTTACACAGGAACACGACGAACAGCACCACCGCCCAGCCGCACGCGTGCTCCGCCATGGCCCTCGCCGCCTTCCACGCCTCAACACGACCACAACATGGGCGCCAATGGGGGCTCTGGATACCGTACAGCGCATAGGCACGCGGCGCGTCACGTTCGCTTCGCCCCCCCCCCCCATTCGCGCCAACAACCAATCGGTTGCGAGAACGGCGTTCGTCTCGAACCGACGCAAGCCAATTAGAAACGTGCATCTAAATGCAAAGGGACCGTCTGGCTTATGCGGTGTGAGAATTGCAATGGCGTTGTGGGTTATGGTTGCAACCATCGTTGAACCATTGCAGAGGGGGAGGGGGGTGGGTGCGGTCAAAGTTCTCCTTTTGAGGGCATGGGGATTTTTGGTCGTTCGTTTTTTTGTGCGCGATTTTAAAACGCGACGTTCCTTTAACAACAACAACTTGTTTTCCCACCTCAACGGAATTCAACTTGTTTTTGTGTAAAAGTCTTCGCTCGACAGAAGTGGGCGTGAGCGCGATGACGTCACTGCGCTCACGCCCACCCGGCCGCGTCCAATGGTTGTGGGGGCGGGGTCGCTCCAACAACTATGAGGGGAGGGAGGGGGGGTTGCGTGTGCACGGGCGCGCGCGCCGCTCGCCGCTCATTGGCCAAATCGAATTCAAACCATCCAATGAGAGCAGACGCGAAGCCGGGAAAGGACGGTTGAGGATGTCGTTAGCATAAATTATGCAAATGAGGGCATCGTATTTGTATAGGGGAACTTGAGTTGTGCGCGCGCGCATTTGTGGCAGAGACGCAGCGCGCGAGGCGGTGCATTGCCGACTTGTGAGATACTACGACCACCACCACCACTACTACAGCAAACATGACCACCAAGAGAAAGGTGAGCCTCGCGCTTAATTATAACACGAGGGTTGTAAAAAAAATATATAAACGCTTTAATGCGCTTAGGTAGAGTTTTTTTTATTGTATTTTGTTAAAGAAGAAATAAGTGAGGTCGTGAGGTAAATTTTACGCGCGTGGGGGGGGGGAGAGGAACGCGAATAAAATGGCGGTAATTGTTGAGTAAATATTTTTTTGTAATTCTAACATAAATTTCATTGCATTTTAAATAAAATTAACGGCGAGTTAAACTAACGTGCGTGCAAGTTAACTGTTTTTATAAATTAAAATGCTAATGAGCGAAGAAGAGGCGATAGTCGTCCGCCTCTCGTGGTCGTTGTCGTCTTCGTCTCCGACGCCCAACATTTTATGGCCGCGATTAAAATAAAATAAAATTAAATAACCATTAACCCGAACCAACGCTCGATTGCCATTTCCTTCTCCTCCCTTCCCCTTGACAAATAACAAAGTTTAAACTTCGTCGAGGGCTCCAGCGGCTTATAAAGCGGTTTCGTGATGTTTTTTTTCCACCTCCGTCGCGATGTCGCAACGCTCGATGGCGGCGGCTCCGCTCGCTCCTTCCCCCCCCACCACCTCTCGTAGCCGTGTGACGCACCACAGAATAAGCGGCACGCGTTTCGTTTTCTCCGCCTCTGCCGAAGCGTTTAGTCGATATTTCTCCGAGGTTTTGCGGTTTAGACGACGTTTTTGGCGCGGTTTTTCCGCCTCTTCCCGCGCTCCGCGCCGCGTTATTTTTGCGCGCCAAGAGGAGGCGGCGAACAATGGCGGACGCCGAGGGCCGCCTCGTCCGTCCCCCCCCCCCACTAAACCACGACTCGAGCTGCTAATTTTATCTCTCGTAACGTTCACACGCAAAAAAAATTACGCAACTCGTTATTGTCAACTGCGCGTCGTGCTGCTGTAAGACGAAGACGAGGATTGGGGTTAAATGCGATGGTAAAATAATAATACGGACCCGCATTTGTTGTGGTTTGCTGCTGCACATCGCGCGTGGTGTTTACGCGCGAAAAGGCGAAATGCACATCAGCTAACCCGCCTTGTATGTTTAGTGTTTTAAAACAATGTGTTTAAGGGGTGGGAGGGCTCGGTTGTGATATAAAAAAATAAACCCGATAAAAGTGTTTTTATTAACTAATGTATTCAATTTAATCGGACCCCTTCACCGATATCACATCGTTTGCGGTTATTAAACATACGAAGTTTATAATTATAGAACTCGTTATCCCTCCCATCTCCCGCTAATTCAAATCGCTAAAGGCGGGAAACTCCAAAACGAGTGATGACGTCACCCCAACCGAAATTCGCGCCCAAAATTTGGGGGGGCAGCACATGGCAGCTACAACCACGAGGGGTGGTGGTGGTGGTAGCAGCTACAACCACAAACTGTGTGGTGGTCGTGGTAACAGCTACAACGTGGTGGTGGTGGTAGCAGCTACAACGAGGGGTGTGGTGGTGGTAGCAGCTACAACCACGAGGGGTGTGGTGGTAGTGGTTGTGGTGGCAGCCACGAGGGGTGGAATGGCGCCATTCCAACTTTTGCAGTCCCGAACGAATACCCGTGCACTTAAGAGCGCGCCTTTGAAACAGTTTTGGACGTCGCTTGGCCGTTTTACTTTAAAAAATACCTATGGATGTATTTTTTTTTTACCGTCGGGGGGGGGGCAGGGGATTTAGAAGTTCTTTCCTCGAAATAGTTGTTGGCTTTGTCAAATATTTCGGCTGTTGTGCACAAGAAGTTTGCGGTGTGTGTCCCCTCTGACCCCTGCGAGAGGAGGAGGCGGTGGGGGTTTTTGTTTTGAGAGAACCGGCTGGAACTGGAATTGTAACTCGCAAAGAAGAAGATGCAAAGCCCTCGCTATTTGGCCGCTGCCGTTTTTGAAGGTTATTGTTAATGACCCCCCATTGGGGGGTGGACAGGTGCCTTTATATATTCGCGGGGTTTTTAGTGCTGCTACGACGACTCTGCGTGTGCGCGCGCTTTTATGTTTTTGTATTTTTGGCGCGGAGTGGTGTTTGAGCGGGAGTCTGGTCACGTGAATGATTGCAGCTCTCGGGGCGGCGCTATCACCACTAATTGATTATTGCCTTGGCGTTCAGGGTGCTGGTGAGGGAGCTGGAGACGCAAAGAAGGCGAAGAGTGAGGTTTGTATTCTCAGTTTGTTTACACTTAACTTGAACACTTTTTTTTAATACATGTACTTAAACGTGATTAATTTTTGTATTTACATTTTTAATGTTTCTTTACTTTTTTCAGCCGCAGAGGAGGTCTGTCAGGCTTTCACAAGTAAGGCTTGAATGCATTCTCACAAGACATTTTAGATTGCTTATTTTAATTGCAAGTTTTATTAATTTATGTATTCTCACGGTTGCTTAGTATTTTTCGAGTTATGGGTAACTCGACGGGGTGTAACGTTAGCGTTGCCTCTCATCACAAGCCGTGCTTGGTGTTGGTCGCGAAATGGATGGTAGTCTTGTGGTGCATGCGTTGACGTGTGTATGGACTCTCCTCCACAGCGCCCCCAGGCACCAAAGCCCGAGCCCAAACCGAAGAAGGCTGCTGCCCCCAAGGTTAATAATGCTTTCTTTACTTTTTCCTGAACGTCCGTGCTGTTGTCATTTTATTTAATCTGTCATCATTTCACTTCATCCACTTTCGATGACATTTGTGCTTAGTCAAGTACTAAATTTAGCGTTACGTGGGCTTGACCAGGTGGTTGTGCGTTTCTTTCTTGCCCACAGAAGGAGAAGGCCCCTAAGAAGCCTGCGGAGGAGAAGGCTAAGGGGAAGAAGGGGAAGGGCAAGGCCGACGAGCAGCCCAAGCAGGATGCAGGCAAGGCTGCTTCTGCTGCTGCCGCTACGGCTGATAACGGAGAGGAGGTAACCCCCCCTCTCCACAGCTTGCTTCACTAATCACCTGCTCTCGCTTGCTCGCTGTCCTCTGCATCGACAGAAGAAATCTGAAGGCACTTGAACTAAATCCTCTTTACATTACTTTTGGATTCAGGAGATGTGACTTTATAGGTGCTGTGCGCCCGGCCCTTTGAAAAAGTGCAAAGGCAATTCTTCCCCCTGAAGAAGCTGCGATGCTGTTTATTTGAAGAGCAGCTGGGTGCCTTTTTTGAGTAAAAGTAAAACTCATTAGCTAGTTTTGATTAATCACAACTTTATTTACTGAAGGTATGGGGAGGGTGGCGCTGTAGATTTCTCTTGTCCGTGCAAATCATCTGCTTTTGTCGTGTCTCAATCTCGGCCGCATAGCGGCTTCCAGACCTTTCTATTCTATTTTTCCGACACATTAAATATCCATTGCATTTCATCAACATGCATTGAGAACTATCTTTTATACCATTTAACTATTCTATATCTAATCGATGCTGTTCAGATGTTGCACATGTGCAACACATCACTTAATGTTTTACAAACCGTTTTTACCATTCATTGTCTGAGACTTTGTGTGTGTGTGCGTGTGTTCACAGACAAAAGCCAGTGAGGCAGCAGCAAGCGACTCCAAGTGAAGCTCATTCTCAGCTCGTCCGCTTTAACTAGTCTGTGACATCCCCAGCTTCCTGTACAGTTGTCCTTTTTTTATTATTATTACAGATTTTAAACCCGCTTTTAGGCTTACCCACCTCATAGTTTGTTCCATTAGTTAAGGCTGCAACAGACCTGAGCATTCCTTGTGAGGAAGCCAGTTTATTACGCCCATCTCCAAGTAGAGTGTCCTCGGCCCAGTGTACATGACGCTATTTTTGGATCCCGCTTTGTATTAGGCCAGTTGGAATGCTCAGGAATGCTTATTATTCAGCCTTCTAAATGTGTTGTACAACAGTTTAGACAACACAGCAGTGGCAACATTCCCACCATGCAGTAGTATTAACCAGTAGTTTCTCATTATAAAGTACATTTTAAGATCGGTACACCAATTGGCATGACATCCTTTTTTAACTTTAATAACATTGTGTGTTTTTTGTAAAATTTAAATTTAGCAGTGGGGTGTTTTTAAAAAGAGGATTTTTTTCCTTCCCATTAAGGTGGTGTTGGGATGATAGCTTTATTTTTAGCTGCATTATTGGTCTTGTGTGGTTTAAACGGCAGCTTAGAAATATAATTTGCATAAATTGTGGTTTAAATGCATGTGTGCGCAAGGCAGTTGAGTCTAAAATGAAAGTTACAATTTTACATTTATACGGCTTGGTAATGAATGCATAATTTTACGTGAAATATGATGTAATTTTGTCATTGGAAATAAAATGTCTCTTGACAATGCATTCTTCTCTTAGTCAAATGCCATTCTGTTGTAATGTTAGTTTCAGTAACCTATCATCCCAACACTCAACATAGCTGTTAGAAATGCCTGGAAAATATTTACTGGATCCGTTACAATTATAAATAAAATGTGGATGTTTTCTCTAATGCATTGTTCTGTATTTTTGGTTTAACGAAGATTTTTTTCAGTACGCACACAGCAACTTATTAAAGTGCTTCGGGACATGCATGATATGCGGCGTTTCATTTGAACTTTACTTTATTTACATCTTGAAAGCGTGAGCAAACTACTTGGTGTATGGAAACAATTGTGATATGGTTATACTTATGTTACTTGAATTTCTATGAGTTCAGGTGTACAAAGCTACATTTTGGTTTCAGGAAACCAGGCTAAGCCACTTCAACATGGTTGCATTTGGAGATGTCCTTTTTTTACCATTGCACATCTAGTAATTGTCACGTTTGATAACTTTCCATGCGTATTTTCGTTTTGCGACTTAATTTTTACTGGTTTGAATGTCAAATATTTGATTTAAAATCGCTTGTTTGTGGCCTAAAACAGGTCTGGAACTTCGGTTTCAAATTCGGTTTGTGGAATGGTGCTGTTGGTGTAAATGTATTTTGAGCTTTGCTACTACATTAACAAAAGTGCCATGGTTGATGTACTGTAGGTTACGTTGGCATTCTGATTTTATGGCAATCTAAAACGTCAAAATGTGGTAGTTGAGGTGGATAGTCAAAAGATCAATTGAACTTTAATCCAATACAGTAGATTCATCTCAACTCCGGTACTTGACTCTTGCCAGCAGTCTTTAATTCTCTGCAAATATATCCAATAAATAACCATCTTGACATTGCAGAATGCTTTACTGTGGTAGGTTCTGGAACTGGAGTTAAGATGTATTCACATGTTGCTTTGCCATGCACATGACAACTTGCTAAAATGGTGGCTGCATTTTTCTCACCAAGGATGAGTATAAAGTTCAAGTGACTCCACCTTGTGGAATGTGGCTGCAAGGACTTGAAGATGTAATGTGGTCAGGTAGTGTATGAAGCTTAATTTTAAATCATTTAAGCAGGTTAACGGTGCTGTAATCCAGCATTTAAAAAGTAATTGGGCCATAGTCCTATTTACTGAATTCTGGGAGGGTGAAACTTTTTCATTTTATACAAAATTTATGCATGTAACGTGCAATTTAAGCACATGGAGAAAGTGCCAACATGTTACACTTGAATGAGTCAAGATACAATGTATTTTTAATTATACGATTGGCGATTTTGACAACGTTCTATACATTTAAGCATGTGTTGCTTGTTATTGGTTCATAACGAGGAAAGAGATTTTTGTCGATGGCAAAACCTTACAATATATCTGTTCTGCATCCCTGAACATTTTTACATTACTACCTGTTTGAAGTTAGCTACACAATGGTGCTGTTTTATAGGAACCATTACAATTGTGGCCTTTTTTGCTTTTAAAAATAGTAATGCAGCACTGGTGTTTAGTAGAACAACTTTTGTCTCAAGGTGGCAATGTCTTGCTTACTGTGGTTTAATTGTGTGCTCAATATTTACAATGTCCTGGTTTCAACGTGGCAATATCTATGTTGCAGTGGTGCATCTGGGGTGTCCAGGCTTTCACTCGTGCACGTGGGAGATAATTTGGTATGTTATGGTGAATTGCACTGCACAAATGTACATTTGTTGGTACTGATGTAACTGACATTTGTCTGCTTAAAAACCATCGGAAAATGTCGAGATATGAGTGAGAATCTGAAAAGGAGAGTGCCGAGGGAATGGATTCCTATGTTTCCCATCAAACAACCTCTGTGCATAAATTTGAGTGATAATTTACAGGCATCCCGCGATTTACGAACGTTCTGTTGATCAGGTTTTGCATTCATGTAGTTCACAAATTGTAAACCCTTCGATTACATCGAGATAGAACCGAGAGACTGCGTGACGGTATCAGAGGAACAGTAACGCCTCCACATCACCTTTCCATTTATTCCAACATGCAGATCTTTTGGTGAGTTTCTTGAAAAGTTAAGTATTTTGGTTATAAATCAATCATTTTAATGTAATATTCTTTTTTTGTAATATGAAAAATTATATAGGTGTAGTTTTTTAGGTTTGGATCGTCTAGCCAAAAACATCCATAGTTTTTTTCATTGCTAGGAAAAGCCATTCCAATTTAGTAAATTTCGTTTCACGCATGTATTTTTGTAGAATGCATGCCTTTCGTAAATCGAGGGATACCTGTACATTGAACTGAGTAATTGTGTCCACACTTTCAGTACAGTATTTGTAATTGTTAAGAGGGTAGTTTGAAATCACCTTATGATGAATAATTAAATTATTATGTTAATTGTTAGCTGCGGTCACATTACCTTGGTTCCTATTGTTTTAACCATTGTACGTGGCATCAGGGTTATTGCATATTCTAGGTTAAGCCAAATAATGTTTCTAGAGCACGTGGTCTTTAATTGTATGCAAAAATAAGTTGTTGGCTTCGTGCGACAAAATTATTAATAAGTCAATGCTATATTCTGTGACCCAAGGCATGAAAGCAATTTGTGGAGAACCAGGGTTTCATGGTGGCAGGTGTAAGACCTCTACACTGTAGGACCCATACGCAAGCTGTCTACTGTTATTTCAACAGTCTGTCCATGTTTCATGAATGTCTAGCATGTATCTAAAAATACCCAGGAAGCAATGCAAGGCAACAATTTCAATCCGAAGTAAAATTCATTTATGAGCAAAGGGAATTTACTTGATTAAGTTCATACAAAAATCATGTGATCAGCATAATGTTAAAGTATCAACATTGACAATTACACGCAGTTTCGCATATAGCTACATTTAACATAATGTAAGCAAATATATTAAATGCATCTTATATAAAGTGATGTGGGAATGACCCCAAAAAGCAAACTGCACTATGGCTTCTCTGAACATTTAGCGAAGCACCCTATGTCAAATTAGAAGCTCAAATTGAACCAACTTCATTGCACCCTCCGAACCAACATAGTCTGTGCAAGTGAATAACAGCCCCCTGATGACCTGTTGTGTATAATGATAAAATATATTCTGCACTTGGATTACATTGCTATTCTTGCTGTGGTTGCTGAATTATTGCACACTGTTTTAGACTTGTTAATCTGCAGATTGGTAATCTGAAAAAGCATTTAACCTGGTAAGCCTGGTATTATATAATCCATTGTAATAAAGTAAAGATCTTAACAGTCACGCCTGAGAAGACCACACGATTCAGTGTAATTACCATTAAGAACGCAATTTAGTCGTGGATTGCCATGCTTTCAACACTGGCAGGTCATCAAGCAGCACAGGCTGATTCGATAAGTTCATTAATAGATAATTATAATTCATTAGTTTAGCTCTGATGTATTTTCTGGATGTAGAGCGTGCTGTCCACAATGTCTAACTGTGTGTTCAGCATGTTGTACAACGTGTTGCTCCACGTTTGCTGGGAGCTTTTTCAGAAACTGTCCTTAATAAAAGTTCGTACCTATAGGTTTTTACGGTTGTGCTATATAGTTCTCTGATGCATTTTCATACAGCTCTCTGATGCGTTTGTCTCTCAGATTGTTTACTTCACGTGCGAGGATTTCGATTCCTGAAGTAGCTCCCAGCATGTGGAGAGAAACGTCAGACATGCTGCAGAACATACCGTCCAGCTGAAAACACATTGTAGAACAATACAGCACAGCCGCAAACAATCTCAGTAATTGTTTCATGAGAGCCAATTGTTAATATGAAATGTTTGATCCAAAATATGTGCTTTCCTAGTTCTCAATGGGAGCCTTGTATATGCAGTATAGCTTTGCGGTGACATCCCATTATACCATATTCCTCCATTGGCTAGTAGCAGAATGCCTGCTGACTTTCTAAGAATCACATGAGGGTAGTTTGAATGTGTTCGATTCTACTGGAGTGGCAGCACAGGAGAATGTACCCTGCGCACACCACTGCCTATTTTTAGATAATGTTTAAATGCAGTGTGCATGCTTGGAGCTTCAGTATTTAGGGGGGCCGTGCTCTCTTGGAAATTCACGATTGTACAACTGTATACAGTGTAGAAGTGACTTTAAGCATAATTGGCTACCGATTTTCATAAGTCCTTTTTTGCAGCATTTTCCAAATGCAATTTATTGTGCTCCACAGCACGGGTTTCCATATGAGTCGTTATGTACGTGTGCATTTGAATAGCATTTGAAAGTGTGGACAAAAAATGGTTCAGGAATATGCAGCGCATTGCATCACATGTTGTGTAATTGTGTTTCTGTTTAGCATTTTTTGTTCAAATGTTAATTTGAGTAAATAAGCGTTAAATGTGTGTTTATGTTGAACGTCTCACGTAGCCAACCATGCTAATTGGAGGTGCGGGATACATCTATAGGATGGAAAATGTATGTACATTAATGTTCCACTCAAGATCACGGCATTTGCATGTCCTTGTTTTCCGAATAAGTGCATTTAGGATGCTGCAAATTAGCATATGGTTTTGGAGTAAATGTTCGACGTCTGTTTGAAACTTGGTATAACAGAAAATGTGTAGAATTACTATTGCGTATCACTTAAACCTGTGATAGAGCAAGATAAATTGCAGACTGCATTACATATTGTCAACATGTTAGATTCCATTTTAACCCCGTGACTTATATGCTTGGAACAAAGTTTGACCCATCAGTTACATAGATTTGTCAGTTTCACAGTGCTATAATGCAGTGCCAATTGGAGTGCGGTTCTGGGTAACAAGCCGAACCATAGTTTAGCCTCTTGCTTTTAGTGGCCTCTTCAATTCCATTAGCAGCAACAACAACTTCTAGGACAAAGACAGCAGCGGAAAGTCAGACCGGCCCCCATTTTAAAACACAAACTGTAAGGAGCTCTCCGATTGGTAATGTTTACGTATTTTCCTGTCTACCCTCAACGCTGACACGATTGAACTGTGAAAGTGATTGGCTGCTGCACATGAGGAATTTATGCATATCTAATCAAAGAAATAGGATAAGGCGCTGCCGTGAAAGAGTTCATTGCAAGCATTTATTTTACTTAGATGTCACAGGGACATTGAGCAAGAGTACATGAGTGGTCGCAGATGCCCATCTTGCTGGTTCAACCCACAGTATTGCTCCACCATCCGTTTGATGAAATGTTCTGCACGCTTAGATATCCTTTGACGTTTCTCGCAAGAGGCGGCCACTGTCAGCCCAGTTACATATTCTTGGTTAATGATTCATCATCGGTAAGGGGGAGGGAACCCTAACAAAACAGGGCACTTGTGTACACATACTTTCTGCAGATACACTGAACTGCTCTGCAAGGAATTTATTAAAAAGGGAGTAACTTTAGCCGGAAATTGCGTATGAAACCTTTTTTTTATTTACAAGTACCCCCCCCCCCCACATCATTAAATGCGGTTATCAATGTTACATTCAGTAATCAAATCGAATCTTTGAATTCAAATTTTAAAGTTTGAGTTGCAATGCTTCAGCATTGCATTAGTATATACACCATCTTTAGTGCTATAGAATTGGTGACGCGGTCGACATCGTAAACACGCGACACTTGTGAACCTGGTTGAATTACAGACTGCTGAGATCCCGGATTAATACTCCGCATCTCAGCAGTGCCAGCTCAGCGTTTCACCTCTGAGCCACCCGACCACATCCAACACTACACCCACGTTGTGAATTCTTAAACTCCCAAATTCCGAATTGCGGGATAGTTCAAATGAGCTGCGATCGGTTGGTGTGTGGACACGAGAGCCTTGTTTTTGTTACATTTTACAGAGGCTGAATAACGCATTCACATTGATAAGTCTTCTTTAAACCCTTGACGAGTTGCTTCATTGTGGTTTCACCTGGTTACAGTGTCGTGAATGAATGGGATTTTACTTGGAATTGTGCAACGTTTCACCTATATTCATTATTGTCAAACTCTCACCTGGATCTGTAATAATCCCTTTTGAGACCAGATGAGTGACTGGTCAACTGGAGTGGCATGTGCTTGGTTTTCATTACGTAGTTCAGCTATAGTATACATCAATGGAATGCCCTTTTATGCAGCCAGGTGAGAAACATTGTGAATCATTACCCAGCAGACGTGGGTACCTGTAGTTACATAATAACGTGTTTATTTTCCTTTAATATGTTATCTGCAGAGCCTAATAAAACGTTCCTACAGGCACGATCGACCATGCTTTGGTAAATCAGGTCTGTACTTACATAATCCCACAGCATGTCTTAAAGGCATCTCTTGACTGGAACACCTCATGTATATCTGTGTTTTATAGAATAAGACATTTTCAGGACTTCAAAGCATTATTGTTTTCTGACGGTTCCCAATCCGTGCCCGGTAGATTTTGAGCTTTATTAGGCACCGGGTGTCTGGGTAAATTATGAACTGAGGGATGGCAGTAGCACATGACAGCCTATTTATAGAAGTTATAATGCAATATTCAAAGCACTGGAGGACATCTCTGCAGGAATTAGCGAGCAGTTGTGAGAATTGAACCATTGTCATACAAACTGGCCCGAAGGCAAATGCTGTAACTGCTCAGCTATTCAGCTTTTGCCCACGTATTTGTATTGTGAAATAAAAAGCAATTGTCCCAAGAAACAAACGTTATCCTTTCCTGCTGCTGTAGTATGTGGCAAGCTATGATCGAGTTTAACGTTATTGCTGAAGCTGACCGGATCTTACTAATGTAATGCTTAACTGCATTTAGTCTTCCACCTTGCGACTGTTTCCACGTTTTCAATAGAACCACAAGCGTTAATTTCAACAGGCTGCTGAAGTCTTCTGTTACACAGTTTCTGCCAGTTCTAACTACCCATTGTTGATTTTTTTCGTAACGGAAAATCCAGCTTTTATACATTCTTTATTCACGTGATAATGTGTATCTATATTAAAAACCAGTTTATGTGTGCCGAGTAATTGACGTTTTGGAAAGCCGGACTGGTGAGCAGTAAAACCTGGAGGTGGGACGCTTACTTGGGAGGAATACTAAATTAACTTTTGGAATGTGGGCTGACTATTGCTTCGCTCTGGCAAAAACTGCGATTCCCGCCGACACTGCAGCACAGCGGCACGGTGTGCGTGTCTTTAGCCAGGTGAGCTGCTGTTGCTTTATAAATTGGACTCGCCTCCCAAAGGAAACGCGGAGATCGTGAGAATGAATAGTGAAAGAAAGTCTCCCAGATGCCGCTAGAGGTCATAGAGATACGTGAAACATATAAAGACTTAATATACGAATTTAATTACAAAATGTACCCGACTGATAATGAAATTCAGTCGCATATCCGACCGTAACATATCCAATTGCACACACCCAGTTCAGTATGGCGTGTGTGGTAGCATTTTCTATAGATGTGCACAAATTCGACCGTTTCACATACAGTAAATTAACACAATATAATATCGCGTACAATTTGCTTCTAAAGCACAGTGAAGCATTTTCTCATGTGTAACTCATTATTTCTAGGGTGTTCACATATCTGGCATTTCATGTTCACATACACGCCTATACAGTGTTCTCCAGCAAGTCGGATATGTGACGTACTGTGTTAATAATGCCATCTCATTAAATTATATGCGATCAGGTTGATATGTGTTAATGTCTCAAAATAACTGGCTTCACAATTCGTGACAAAGTTAGTTTAATTCCTAGAGGTTTGAAAAGAGTTTGTTTTATAAGATTCCAATTAACGATAACTTGAGCCTCATGACCTATGCTCACCTATTATTTTACCTCGACAAAGGGCAATCCTCCAAATAAATGAGTTCATATGCACGTGCGGTCTGTTGAAATCTCAAATGTTCTGTGCACTGCTGCTTGAAAATCTCGCAAAGTTGTTTGCATCCCTCAATCTCATGATGAACTTTGATCGCCATCGAACAAAGACTCACTGCATCGCGGTCTTTGAGATGCGCGTCTGCGTCTATCTGCAACGCTCTTGCTTCCAATATTAGGAAGTCACTGGAGCTATGCAATTTTAAATCATAGATTTAAAACATTTATTGGGAATTTATTGTGTTTAGTTTGTTGTCCTTCCCCTGCCCCTCATACGTACGGTGCGAAAGAAGTTCAACATACTTACGTACAACTTCTACACATGGGCTGATCTCATTGCTCCACTTCCGAGGTGGTTTCTTTATTTGGCCTGCCACTCGACTGGCGGTCCCCACCACCAGTCGTCATCTATAGAACATTTACTGTTCTTAACATGTCTTCAATTCGTGCCATCTGATGTGCGTTTTTCCGTCTCTCAGTTGAATTCAAATCGTGCACCTCTCCATGCTTCTCTGATCCATGTCGTAGGTAGTCACGTGCCCTGATTGAAAACTTTCTTATTTAGGTTATTCACTATTTCACTGTTGTCTTTTGTTATCACGTTCAGTGCTTTTTAAAAGAACTCCAATCTGATCTCGCGTGCCTCTTTATCTCAATATTAACGTATGCTTGGACCTCTCACCACCAGGGGACTTTAGCTTGGTATGCCAATCTCTAATAATTGAACACTAATAATAAAACTGATGACTGTGCTCATGCCTGTGCACACATGACCTCAGCGCTCCATAAAGGATGGGTACCTTTCACTTTTCAAATAAAAACTGAACATGCATCGCTCCAGGTGCACGTATGAATATGCAGCATTGCACCGTGCAAGGGTGACATAAAAATCAACTAAAAATACAGTTCCACGTCTATCTATGACTCCTGATTGCAACTTTAGGGCAGATATAATGCGTCAGTCCTCATGAAGCATCCAGGGTTAAGCGTTCCATGTCTACCACTCTTTTTGCACACCAGAATGGCATTAATGTGCAGGTCAGTCTGCAAAAGGTTCCAAAATAGTGTACCCACATAGATTGTGAAGGCATTCCATCACTCTCTTCTCTACTAATAATTGTAATTTGTGGTGTATCAACAGTGCTAATACAACCACCACCCATTTTTCTTATGTTTAAAATGATCTCACTCTTCACTATCTTACCACCCGGTAAAAAATAAAGCACAGGCATAGCGCTGTGCCATGCACTTGATGACCAGAGTCCAATTCCTGGCCATGGCTAACATCACTGTTAAGTGATTGAACAGCGTAAAGAAGCATGTCAACGTGGCATGGGGGGAGCCCTAATCCAGCAGGTGAATGACAATGGGCTGTACAATTAGTTAAAAACGAGTTACCTTTATTTTATTGTGGTTGACTCTCAACAGCTAAGCAATCAAAAACACTCACTTTGGGTACCTCACTGACTCATGTTCATTCAAGTACCCGCCCTGCTTGCACATGAATCAGAAACGACATCAATGAAATGCGCGCGTTGGTAGACATGGAAATCTTTAACGCGGATGAGGGGGGCATCGCGGTGGTGACCATAACTGGTGGGGGGGCCCTTCGCCTGGCTCGGCGTGGTTGGTGGTGGTTGGGGGGGGCCCTGCCCCTCGCCGCCCCGTCGCGCCCGTCGACAACTCACAGCAGCGCCCGAGCGGTCGCGGCCACAAGTAGGAGCGTGGCGGCGTGGCCGGGCGCCCCGAGGAGGGCCTCGGGGCGCGGGCCGCGGCTCACGTCGTAGAGCTTCCCGTCCAGCTTCAGGCAGCTGGTGCTGCCCGCGCAGCACTCCTGGAAGCACTCGGGCTGGGAGGCGCACGACGCCACCTTGCCCTTGCAGCGAGAGCTGCAGCCGGCCGTGAACGAGATCTGCGAGTGTTCCATGTGGCTCACCAGCTGTGTGCGTGCGCGCGGGAGGGAGGGAGGGACACCGTTAGTTGCCGGTGCTGCGTGGCTGCATGTGAACGCTGAGCTTTATAACCTGAGAACGAAGGGGGTTGCCGCCAGGGTTACCACCTCTGAGGTGGAAAAACAATCAGTACAGGAAGGGGGGGGGGGTAATACACGTAAAATGTGTTGTATTATTAGGCAGGATTTGTAATGTCCTGGGGTGACTTGTATGTATGTAAAACTTATTTCGCGCCGTATGTACCTAACCGTGCTAATTGGAGGTTTCCAAAGATAGCTTTGCCTGGAGTGTGACTGCTGGACTGGATATGACTGCTCACATCAGTTTGTTGACTGTTCCATCTCCAGCAGCGTGTGAGTAGCACTACTGCGTGGGATGTGTTTGTTGTTTGATTGCATCGTGCAATCTTCAGCACGATGTCCGACGTTTTGCTCCACGTTTTGGGAAGCTACCAGGGCTAAACGAGGATGTGGAGCGTAACGTCGGACATCATGCCGAACACAACACGGCTACGACCCATAGTCATGGGTTTTCTCGCCGTTTACAGATTTTAATTATGCGGCACAATGTGAAAACAGATCGGAAAGTGGGTGAAACACCACTGTACACACGTGTGTGTATGTTGAACTTCTTTTGCACTGTACATAGCCAACCGGGCTAATCAGAGGTGCGGGGGAAGGACAACAAGCTAAACACAACAAAGCAGTTCTAAATAAATTAGTTTTAAAATCTAGATTTAAATGTGCATAGCCCCAGTGGCTTTCTAATATCGGAAGGGAGAGCGTTCCAGACGGCCGCGGAAGCGCATCTGAAAGCGCGCGACGATGATGCGGTGACCGCCGCTTTTGTTCGATGGCTGAGCCAGAAGCCGCTGCTGCTGCGGGGGATGAGCGGAGGAGTTGGCGTGACGATGGTTCACGATGCTCCTTGAGAGAACTAACGGGTTGTTGCCTTGTGGATCGCATGGCGGAGCCGACATTTGGTTAATGGTTCATTAATGGCCCCGATACAAGCAAAATAGACCTTTGGTTACATCACCGGAGGGACAACAACAACCAACGCACGTTTTACAACGACGCTTGATTGCCTTGTGCGCACCGATACGTGCAACGTGAAAACATCGTGCATCTCGCTCACACACTCTCTAAACAAAAACAGCAATAAAACCGTTAGCCACCTGCCATTTGTGAGCCATTACTGCCTAAACCAACAATTGTTTATTTTTATCTTTAACATTCACAAGTGAAAGTCGTGAAATGGCGCCTGTGAAATGTCAAGCATACAAAATGTGGCCGTTGTACAATATCAAAGATACACGTCGGAGAGCTGCACTGTACAGAAACTCACGTGGTTTTTCTTTTTTTTCTTTCCACGGCATAATCGACGTGAAGTTTGCTTCCACCCACATGATATGTGGGTGGCAAATGAGTCAAAAAGGCAAGGGAAATTCCTGCTCATGAGCATTGTGGAGTTGCTCTTCTCCAGTTTAAACCCCTTCAGAGCCAGTGGTGGAAATTACAAATGTCTATGGCAGGAGCGAGCCTCTCCATCGGAGAGCTACCGTTGTCTTCGCCACAACGTGGTACCTATTTTCTCAACCTCGGAAGGACGATGGGCTCAGTCAACCCCCGCCGAATGTTTGAATTCACAAACTTCGGATTTCGAGCCACCCTATCGTACTGCTGAGTGATCTGGACAGATGGTGAATAAAATACATCAATATTTTCAGCGGTAGATTGGAAATCAGGGCACGTGTGTCTCTTGCAGTACGTGTTCGCATGCCGCCATGTGTAACGAGATTTCTGAACATTGCCTGCTACTGATTGAAATGAATTGAGCTGGCAATGCCTGCACCCCCCTCCGATGTGTTTGGTTAGAACGAATTGTTATGAGTTTACGGCATGATGTTTGTTGTTACCCGAATACTGAGATTGTTTTTGTAGAAATTATATTTAAAATTTGGATTTTAATATGTGATTTTGTTAAGTCAATATAAATCGTTACCTGCATCGTTATCAACCATTCTCAAGCCAGATGGCCACTGCCACTGCCACGATTGTCACTGATCAGCTTTGTTCCCGATTAGCAAGGTTAGGTACTTAGGGTGTGAAAGAAGATCAACATATATCATGCTGAAAGAATAAAACATGCTTTGTTTTGCAACACAAATCTTCCACCATTTAAATCATAAATATAGTCTAAAACAACATCAAATGCCACAGGTGCCAATTCTATCGCCAATTCTGGGCACACGAACAGTGTCTAACTGGTCCACGGGGGGATGCTGCTGTGGTGTCATGGGTGGAGGTCGCCAGTATTCGAGTCCAGGGTGCACTGATTGGGGCCAACCTGGAAACTGGCACGTCGGTTGAACTAATAGTGCGAGTTTCTTAAATCCACTCTCCTGTGTTCACTCAGCAGCGTAAATGGGCACACACATCGCAGTTAGCTGATCGGCAGGTCACGCGTGTCGGGATAGAGTGTGGGGACTCCTGGAGGGGGGGCGGCTGTTTTGAGCTCCCTCCAGTGGAGGCCCTTCTGCCAGCAGTGACATGAGCAAGTCATTGCGTTGCTGCACCTCTTGTGCTACATCATGACCCCATTCCGACAGAATGGACAGTTCTGTATCCTCTGCCAAGCGGTATCACGCGGACTGCACTGGGAAGCAGACATTGCCAATTTTGGGTGGCATCACCATCATCTTCAATCATCACGGCTCCATCTTTGCCCTAACAGGAGGCTTTGAGAGCGCAGAGGTGACTGATATATTTCGGCGATGTCCTGTATGTTGCACTTCTTTCACACCGTACGTAGCCGACCGTGCTAATCGGAGGTGCGGGGGAAGGACAACAAACTAAACACATTCCTGGGGAATGGCAGTCACGGTCTTAGTCTGTGGATTGCATTTAGTCATTATCTTCGTGTCGTTGACTAAAGCAGTCAAGAAATTAGTTCACTCTTAGTTATTAAATGTTGGTCTAAGGCATGTGCAATTTCGCCCCACAACACATATTCAGATCAGGCAATCAGCGAACTGAGTATATGTATTTTACGCATATATATTAGGGCTGTGCTCCCGATTTCTCGATTAATTGGAATAAAAATCAGGCCAAGACAACATTTTGGACGATCCCTAACCTTTGTTTCTTTCGGCTTGACCCGAACACAGGAAGTGATGTCACCAATTTACGCAACCACTTCCGCCATTTGCCTCATAATGATTTATTATCTTGAGCAAATGATGTAAATGATAAAAAAAAAATCGGAGAAAGATGTGAAATTGTTGTTAAATATCGGAACTTTTTTATTCTAATTTATTCAGCCATGATACTACACAACCAATCACAAGTGTGTGCCTTCACCGATGCACCACTGCTGTCTCTAAATGATGGTAATACATTAAACTATAAAAAAAACGATTAACTACTTTTTATTTCACCAGGTAAGGCCCACTGAGCTATATCACTCTTTTTCAGAAGTGACCTGGCCACAAAATGATAGCTCAACAAAGTGCCTTATCATATGGAAATGTATAGCAGCCAAATACTCGAAGCGCATGTTCATTATAAATGTGGAGGGAAAACTGAAGAACCCGGAGAAAAATCCATGCAACTACAAGGAGAGAGACACACACACACTAACTCCAAATATACAGCAGGCGTCAGTGTCGAACCCACGACCTCCTGTACACCAGGCGAGGTAGTTCACATCTCTCCAACGTGGTACCCCAATGATCTCATTCAGACACGCGGATTCCGTTCGTCTCATCTGCGTGGCGCTGCAATCTCTGGCAGGCAGTCGCAGCCATCGTAACGACGCTTGGCGATTGGAGTACACACCTCACAGTACAGCTGGCTTTTGTAGCAGCGCTGTGGAGCAGGTATGACCTTGATGAAGCAGTCAGCTCCGCTGCAGGTAAACATCTGGCAGACACGCTGCTCACAAAAAGACAAACGATCCCCCATGTAGCATTTTAACAGACTGTTGAGGTGAGTGCTGTTAGTGAGCAACCATGAAGGCCGGCACATTAAGGTGGGTGGGTCGCCTGTACCACGCCCGGCCGCATTTGTCTCCCCAATGCTGATGTTTGCACCCAGGACTGCTTCAGACATTCGTCACTGATGTTGGCCGTGAGTGGGAATCGAACGTGGGCCTCTCGGTTCAAAGCACAGCTTGGCAACCAAAATAACCAGATGAGCCATTGTTTTCGAATTCGGTAAAACTCAATATTTGAAGAGCCACAATGCGTGTGAATCCGAGACGGTGGTGGTCCTTAATAAATGGCGTCACGAAGCAGTCCCGAAAGATATTCTTAGGTTTTTTAGGTAAAGTCACGTAGGTAAAAATTTTAAATTAATAAAAGTAAAATAAAATAAAAATCACGACGTTTCGGAGGCAACACAAGCTTCCGCCAACGAAACGTCGTGATTTTTATTTTATTTTACTTTTATTAATTTGTATTTTTTACCTACGTGACTTTACCGAAAAAATCTAAGAATATGAATCCTTGCAGTCACGAAAGCTTCAAATCTAGTCCCGAAAGAGCCACCGCATGCGGCTCCGGAGCCGCGGGCTGCCCACGCTGCAGTCGGGGCGAGCCCCCTCCTCACCCTCTCTGACCCCTGAGCGTAACGTTGGTCGCACGAAAAGTCCAACTGACATTTTAATTTTCTCATCGAGAGAATTTAGCCAAACATGAGATCATCAGCTCACTGCACTCAATATAACTCGGTACAATCACAGACGTCGGTTGCCTGGATTCGAGCCCAGGATCTCACACGTGGCACAATCAACACGCACCATTTCCCTCGCAACACCATCCACAAAAGTGCTAAAAACAGCTGCGTGCAAACGGGTGTGGATTCAGTGTACTCACGTCGGACATCGGCTCGCTGGTGGTGGTGACTGCAGTCGTTGCTGAAGAACACAAAGTCATGTCAAGTGGTGAACCGTCGCAGAGCGAGCGATGTTGTCAAACGTTAGCCAACCACCCAAATCACCCGCAATGCTAGCAGCCTCGTCGCATCTCGCAAGCTAAGCAGTGAGACTGGAGACTGCTCGCATGTCTGATGAGTGAGTCTCTGATATGCACAAGGGGGCTACGCTGTTGGCAACGGCATGTTTTGCGTCCTGTGCCGTGCTCTCCCGCCTCCCCGCTTTCACACCGACCCGCATTGTGAATTACGGTGACGAGATAGTACTCAATACCTGCAGTGGGTTGACAAAGGGGTTGTACATGTGTAACACACGTGAAATGTTAAGTGCGAGAGCAGAATCGACGCTGCCACCGGCCACGCGCCATCACTGCGGCCAGGGTGAGGTCAGAGCTGAGATCCCCCCACTTGTGTTCAAGGGACTAAACGGGGCTTGCTCCACTACACATCCAGGAGTTGATGGGGCCACACGCTCCACCGAGATCTCCGAGGTCCACCGAGCGTGCCCGACTCGGCGTGGCCGTGGTCCAGGCTCCCACCCTCCTCTGAGATCCCCACCGGGATTGTGTCCGCACGGCGCCCCAGGCTCTGGAGTTGCCTGCCCTCGGAGGTGAGGAACTCGCAGTCCCTGCAGACTGAAGTTCCAGGCCCACTGATCTACAGAGCTCTTTGTGCAGTAGCGACCTGGCCGTAAATGATAGCTCAACAAAGCGGCTTATCGTGTGGAAATGTATAGCAGCAAAATAATCCAAATACTGTCATCTAAATGCACGTTTATAAATGCTGAGATGAAAATAAAAATTCTGATTTTGATGATCCCGCAAGAACGCACGGCGAGTCTCTTACTGGTGGCGGCTGCGCTGGTGGGCGGCGCCGGGAAGTTGAGACACAGGCTGCTGTTGCAGCACTCCACGATGCACCTGGACGCTGTGCCCGACGCGGTGCACCACGTGGCGTTGAAGTTGTTGGACACGCAGCCCGAGGTGTAGTTCACAGCAGTTCCCTCCGTCGAGCGCAAAAACTGCATTGGAATGAGGAGCGTAATGAGGAGTCGTCGATTTAAGACCGAGATGTCGTGGCCAAAGCAGACGATGTATGCGTGTTTAACTTTTTTCGCACCGTACGTATACAAAACAATGATAATCTGAGGTGCTGCGGATGGAGAACAAACTAATCACAAAAGTCAGTTCTAAAGAAATTAGTTTTCAATACGATGCCACCACCACCACTACCACCACGACCCATCGCCAACGTTGATTCCCCCCAGCCTCACCACCCCCGCCCGATCCCAGACGTCTCGTCACGGTCGGGCACGCTCCGCTCGACGCTGCGGGGTCATCGACGTCGTCAACGTCGTCGACTCAACCAGAGAAGGGCACTTTGTTCATAGCGTCCAACAAAGGCGATCACCGCAACGCGCACTTTCAGATGCGCTTCTGCGGCCGTCTGGAACGCTCTTCCTTCTGATATTAGGAAGCCACTGGAGTTATGCTCTTTTAAATAATCAAGATTGAAGAACTAATATAATTTGAACTGCTTTTAGTGTTTACTTTGTAGTCCTTCGTCCTGCACCTCCGATTCTTGTTATTTGACTAATCGACTATTCGGTATTGTTTTTCGTTGCAATAATTATATTTGAAAAATGTATTTGAATTATTGGTTTAGAGTTAAGTCAATATAAATCATCGTTACCTGCATCCTTATCAACCATTCTCAAGCCAGGTGGACATTACCACTTTCACTATTGTCCCTGATTAGCTTTGTGTCCGATTAGCACGGCTGGGTACGTACGGTGGAAAATAAGTTCAGCATACGTGCATACAAATATTCACGCGGCTGATTTCGTTCACAAAATCAATGCTGGAGGTGACGATTGGGTTAGGAGGTGCGCGTTGGTTGCGTTTACTGCACTCACCCAGCACATGGGATTTGAACTCATGCACGTCTCGTTGTGTTGTAGAAACGTCTTGTTCTGGTAACAGTTCTCTCCAGCGCAGGACATCTTCTGGCAATAGAATCCAGCGCTTCCGTTTGAACCTGGAAGGCAAGCGCAGCACGTGTCGTGTTGAAGAGACGAAACCAAGGCGGGGTCACGTGCACCATGCTGTGCTCGCTTGTTTCAACAGCACTGGCCAGGAATCGAACCTCGGTGTTCTGAGCCAAGAGTCGACACGATCGCACACGGACACTGACGTGTCGGGGTTGTTGCGACATTGTATGCGGGTATCGTTGCTCGTTACACTTTCAAGCTCGTGTTATGTCCTGGCAAAATATTTCTGAAATAATCATGAACAATAATTAGAGTTCTGCTAAAATAAGTACGTAGTTTATTATCCATTTGTGCTTTGCTTGTTTTTTAGAGCAATTGGCAGCGTGGCATGTGACCGCGATATTTTTCAATGTTTCTTTGATGATTTGTTTATTCTCCGTGTCTATTACCGCAGGTGTCCGTTATTAAACGTTAAGGGGTTGGATACATTGGAATGATGGGAATGAAAATGACAGGCTAACGTTGAGTGAGCTGCAGTTGAACAACTATTTCAGCCATGTTAATGAGTACTGGGGGTAGAGCAAAAGCACAAATACTAGGCAAACACAATTTTGTTTGTCTAGTATTTAATTTAGAAAGTTATGGAACACTGACATGGCGATAATTGTCATCATCAAAATAAATATATTTTAACTACTAAACAATTTTTTATTTTACCAAGTAAGGCCCACTGAGCAATATAACTCTTTTTCAGAAGCGACCTGGCCACAAATGATTGCTCAACGAAGTGGCTCATTATTTGAAAATGTGCCAGAGAAAAATTACCGAAAAGCTTGTTTCTAAATGAGGTAAAAATCTACGCAGCCAATGTTAGAGCACGCAAACACCAAACATACGGCAGGCGTCAGGGTTGGGGTTGAACCCAGGACCTCCTGTATACCAGGCGAGGTAGTCAACATCTCGCCACTGTATCATGAAAAACCATTTCGCAGCAACCCCTACTTAATACAAATGATTTGTTTTACACTGCGTGGGCAGTAATATACAAACACAACTAACATAAACTCCACACATTCATCAAAAAGGAAAACTATATATGTATATGTAATAAAGACTTGAAGCTTTCGTGACTGCAGGAATTCATATTTTTGGGTCTTTCGGTAAATTCACGTAAATAGGTTAAAAAATTTCGATTTAAAGCTTTCGTGACTGCAGCAGGGATTCATCTTCTTGGGTCTTTCGGTAAAATCACGTAGAAGGGAAGTAATAAAATAATAAAAATAAACACTATAAAATACAATAATTCTCACGACGTTTCGGACAGCTGTTTTTCCGACAGACCTGTTCTTCACATGAGGACGGCTGCTTGCGTTGTGGCCGAAAGGTCGTGAGAATTAAAATGTTTTATTATGTTTTATTTTTATTATTTCCCTTCTACGTGACTTTACCGAAAAAACGAAGAAGATATATCGATAATAGCAGACGTTTTGGGCAGTGGGCTCTCTGTGAGCAATAGGCAACGGTGAGAGACACTGCCCGAAAACATCGCCTGTTGTTATTGTTGTTGTTTTTCTTGGTTCTTTCGGTAAAGTCACGTAGAAGGGAAGTAATAAAATAAAATAATAAAAATAAAACATACTTCCCTTCTACGTGACTTTACCGAAAGAACCAAGAAGATGAATCCCTGCAGTCACGAAAGCTTTAAATCGAAATTATTGTTGTTAATATATATTTTTTCAGGGCAAGCGCGTTCACAATGATTTCCCTGCGGTCGCGTGGATTCTTCTCCGGGTCCTCCAGTTTTTCCCTCCGTGTTTACAATCAGCACGCGCTTACACTATTTGGCTGCTGCTGCTGCTATAGATTGCCACGTGAATACCAACTTCTTTGAGCTTGTATTTGTAACCAGGTCGCTTCTAGAATAAGGGCTGTATAGCTCAGTGGGCCTTCCCTGGTAAAATAAAAAAAAACTGTCGTTGAGTTTAGCTGAGCAACACTGAACATTTTTCAAATGCATGTATTTCCCAGTACGGACAGCTAGAGGGCAATGCAGGCCAACGCAAACCGCTGTGTGCAAGTTCCGTTGGCCATTCAACGCTGCAATGGGACGCGCCGTCATCAGATTAGCGTTGACCTTGAGTAATCGTATTGATGATGCCAGGGATGATAATAGTTTTTTTACCCTTTTATCTGGCAACAAAACTGACACTTTTTTTTTACTAGGAGTCATGTTTGCATTGGCCACAATACCTTTTGGCGTCATTTGGTCCAACACCATGTGAGACTGGGCTCTAAGGAAAGCTGTCTCGGGTGTGGACCAATCAATTTCAAGGATAGTGCATACATGATCAGAGTTATGTTTTTTGTTTGCATTCCGACTGCAGGTATTGTGGTCAATGCAAACATGACTCCTTGTAAAAGAAAAAGTGTCAGTTTTGTTGCCAGATAAAAGGGTAAGAACAATTATCATATCTTGCTACTGGCAAATGAGGTTCCAATGGTGATGCCAGGGATGTGTATGCAGGAGCACGAGTGCCTACACTTGACCACGAGGTTTACTGAGTCAGACTTCCCCCGTGCCGCTCTGTCATTGGGAACGAGCCCCAGAGAACCTGAAATCGGACACATCAATCCACTGCTGGATGAAGGCCTTCCCGCGCCTTGTCGGTCATGGCCCGTTTGACCATACTTCACCACGCCAGTCAGTGCGGGTTAGTGAAGAGCGTCGCCCAGTTTTAAACGCTAAGAGTTTACACCAAAGACAGAAATGTTAATAATTTTAAATGTATCACACGTTTTGGGTCATTTAATTTATTTCACTGGACCTGCAAACCCAGAGGTGGCTGGTTCGGTCTCCGGGCACGGCAGCTGAACCACAGACCACTGCCTCCGTCCATCCAGCAGTGCACGGGTGGGTCGAGAGCAGTTGGTTGATTGGCAGGTCGTGGTGTGGTGGGACACAGTGAGGGGCTACTACCACCTCGTCCAGAACGTTCAAGTTCAAGTTCATTTATTAGGTATAGCCCTGTGAGCCATTCGGCTCTTGGATCGGGTGCAACCGCAACAAACAAAAAACAAAAACATGAACAAAAAAACATCTTAAAGTGAATATGTGACTGAGTGCAAACAGAAAATCCAAGAAAAGACAGCAAAATATTGCAGAAAAAAACACCGTACACCAACGCTGTGTGCAAAAATCCCAGTGGGATGCAAGTCAAACAACAACAACAACCACAAGACGTCTGGCCAGCATGGAAGAGGAGACCAAACACCTCCCAGTGGGACCATCTCAAGCTCCCTCTGCAGGAGGCCCTTCCTCCAGCAGCGGCGTGAGTGGGCGATTGCAGCGCTGCGCCTTTAGCCCTCACAGCTGTGTCTCATCCACACTGCGGTCAACCACCACTCTGCAAGTCAAAACGCCTCTCTGTCTGTCTTTTAGCAATTTGAGAGCAAGCGACGACGGGAACCTTGAGCAGACACCGCGGAGAGGTTGGATCGAGAGTGGAGGCGGCCACAAGCGAGGGAACGCCGCGGATCAACCCCCCGTGGCACGGCCGCCGTCGGCCTCCCCGAAAATAAAACAAATCGGCACTCGTTCCATCGAGCGCCGCAGAAGGAAGACGATTGACTGCGTCGGAGAGCAACACGAGCAATAACCTCGCAGGGCCACCGACGCCGTGGCATTTCAAACGAGAAAGCATGAATTAATTAAATAACAAAATTAAATGAATACATTCACGAAGCGATGAATGTACGCGTGTGTATGTCTAACTTATTTCTCACCGTACGTGGCCGACCGTGCAAATCGGAGGTGCGGGGGGTGAAGGACAACAAACGACAAATCACTGTCAGTCGTGGCACCCACCGCCTGCAGATCCAGAGACGGTGTTCGCGCCGGGAGCCACAGGCGCCGTCACGGCGGTGGCGGCGGTGGTGGCGGTGGTGGCGTTCGTGGCGGCGGCGGTGGCGGTGGTGGCGTTCGTGGCGGCGGCGACGGCGGCGGTGGCGTTGGCGGCGGTGGTGGCGGTGGTGGCGTTCGTGGCGGCGGCGGTGGCGGTGGTGGCGTTCGTGGCGGCGGCGACGGCGGCGGTGGCGTTGGTGGCGGTGGTGACGGTGGTGGCGTTCGTGGCGACGGTGGCGGCGGTGGTGGCGTTGGTGGTGGTCGTGGTTGCGTTCCCGCCGGAGCCAGCGATGGTCGAGGCCGTGTTGGGGGCCAGGCTGCTGGGAGTGGTCATTGGGGTTCCCCCGGCCACTGAGGACCAGCTGCTTACAATCGTGGTCCAGGGGGTGTCCGTGACTTCCACCGCCGTTGTTTGATTTGAGGTACAGCTCACCCTGCCCATCATGATGGGCGCTGCGGGGGGCGGGTGGGGGGGGGGGGTGCGACACGTTTAGAGCGTCGGGTCGGTAACCCACATTACAATAAGTGACATTTTTTTCGAATTCGGTAAAAACAAAACTCAATATTTCAAGAGCTGCCGTGCACGTGAATACGAGACGATGGTCCCTTACAAAAACCGTCACGAAGCGGCTCTTAGGGGTTTCCGCACGCGGCTCCGGAGCCGCAGGCTGTCGACCCTGGGCGAGGAGGAGCACCGCGTGTGGCGCACAGCCGGCCCGACTCGCCGCACAGCGGCACCGCAAGAGCACTTGTGGACATCATCTCCAAGTGTTTCATCATCATCATCTTCTTTACAACGCAGATTCGAAGTTGAGTCGGAGGTCCTCCGAGAGGCAACCCAGGTTGTGCACCAGGGATGTGCTCTTGATTTTTGGATTAATCCGCAAAAACCCGAAGGAAAAAATTGGGCCCAGATGTCAAATGTGCGATCGTTATGTGATCGTACGACACGACGTGGCACACGGATGACGTCATTTTTGTTTGCACGAAGACATTCGATAACTAAATAACGTCAACGGATCCGAAACATTCGTCAAAAGATAAAACATTATAACACAAAATCCCAAATTTGTAATAAAAAACTCGTCCCAATAGTACACGTGTACAATTCTGCGTGAACGTTCCAGTTGATTCGCTGTAGGCAGATGTAAAGCGATGTTCCTGAACGAGGCATATCGATACAATGTTCACCCAGAAATTTAACTGGGTACACCGCCAGTCAGTCGACCGGTATGCCACGTGTGTGGTGGGGTAAAGTGTGGGTACTAACACCTCTTCCAAGACATGCATGGGGAAGAGCAGGCCAACATACGCAGGGGCACAACGACCTATTGCAGTGGGGGACTGTGTAAGATCCGACTGTGGACTCCCACTGCTTTCTCCAGACTCACTTTTACTGAAATAGCTCAGGATGTTTGAAATCCGTAAATAATAATATAAATAACATGTAGGCTGTACCATCTATAATATTTTAGTTGCAGCGTGTATTGGGTTTAGAGAAAGACAGTCTTCACCAGTGACAATATTATTCGTAAAAATATGTAAAGGTATAATACTCACGATCAGGTTATCGTGCGTCTTGCTTTCATGTCAGTTAGCAAACAACCTCGCTTGTGTTCAGTAACAAACACCAGCAGTAGCGCTACGAGATTTGACGCGAGGTATTTAACGCGGCTATATTTTACATCATGTATTTTAGGCTATGTATTTTTGGGAAACATTATTTTCCATTTGTAACAATGTTATTTTGTTGCCATTTATCGTTAATTGTTGGAAATAAAAAAAAAATCTTAATTTGTTTATCTGTTGATTCGTGGCCCCCTCGCGACCGACCGGGCCCCTGTGCGTCGCAGAACGCTGCCACTGACCCCCAACCAGAATTGTAGTGGCGACCCTTCCACCAGCAGTGGCGTGATGAAGCAATTGCAGGGCTGCGCCTTGACATTTTTGTAAAGCCGTGCACCTGCTAATCAACCAAGGTACAATTACGCCTCCCTAATCTTACGACTCTGAGCTTAAATGCAACTTGTGTTATATTACAAGCGGCAGACGAACTATAATTCACGTCTCTACAGACTGCGGGTGAGTGGGGACTACTCGGATGACGCTCGTGCGAGCCTCTTGAATTCCAAATGCAAAGACCAAAAAAAGACAAAGATCCCCCGTATAGCCTGAACCGATTGTTGGGGTAAGTGCTGTTAGCGAGTAGCACCTATCACCTATAAAGGCCGGCAAGGCACACGAGGGGGTGGGTGGCCAGCACCATGCCCGGCCGCTTTTTCTCTCCCTAGTGTCGATGTTAACTGCACACCGCACCAGGTAATCATTTTAGGCTGAGTCGACCTAGAGGAGGCCCAGGACCGGTTCAGATAATTGTCACCGGTGTTGGCCGTGAGCGGGAATCGAACTCGGGTCACCTGGTTCGTAACGCAGCGCGCTAATCCTCCACCACCTTCCACACACGCACACACGCATCGGTCTCCACGTATTCTCTTTGCCATTTTATTTCAATGGACAAATACCCAAACAAAGCGTGCGACACCCAGAATGCTGCGGGAAGGAACGAGGAAAGAAATTCGAGTGCACAACGCAAAAGCGGTTGAAGCTGCCAGGATTAAAACAAAAAGGGCACATTCACACAGGAGAGAGAGAAAGAGAGCGAAAAGGGGAAGATGATGGCCGTACATCTTACAATAGTCGTGCCCCGCAGTGCAAGATGGAGCCATTGCTCGTGATGTATGCAGGTTGAACGTATTTCGCACCCTACGGAGGCAACCGTGCCAACAGATACATGATAAAAAGGTCGTGCACTCATTATACACAAAGTGCTTGCCGCAAGTGGACTGCGATACCTTGCTGATATCGCCAACAAACATGAAGCACCATCATCAACGCAGCAGCAGCAGCTTCTGGCTCAGCCAGTCACCGCATCATCGCTGCGCGCTTCCAAATGCGCTTTGGCGGCCGTCTGGAACGCTCTTCCACTATTGGGAAGCCACTGGAGCTATGCGCTTTAAAATCTCGATCGAGAACTAATTTAATTACAGCTGCTTGTAGCGTTTAGTTTGTTGTCCTTCACCCGCACCTCCGATTAGCAGGTTGGCTACGTGCGGTACGAATGAAGTTCAACGCCCTGTACGCTCGGAGGTGCGGTGACAGAGACAATATCGCGAACCCAGCGACGAAATTCTAGATTTGAAGCTTTCGTGACTGCAAGGATTCATATTCTTAGGTTTTTCGGTAAAGTCACGTAGGTTAAAAATAAAAATTAATAAAAGTAAAATAAAAATAAAATAAGAAATATAATAATATATTATTTTATAATATATTATTTTATATATATAATATATTTTATTTTAATTTTACTTTTATTAATTTTAATTTTTTACCTACGTCACTTTACCGACAAAACCTAAGAATACCAGCGACGACATTCCGCCTCAGCTGGTCGCCCTCGTGTGTCACTCATCCCTCACCCCGCTCCCCTCGCCAGCGCTGGGGGTGGCCTCCTCCTGACAGAGCGACGCCGCTTCTCTGTGGCGGCTCCATTCGTTGTGGAGTCGCTTCCCGCCCCACGCAACAACAACAGCAGCAGCAGCAGCAAAGCCACCACCACCACAACCACCACCACAACCACCACCACGTTGCAAGCGAGCGGTGAAGGCCAATGGATCTGTGTCCTCGGGCTATGAGGTCGGGCGCCGCGGTAGGTGAGATGTTATCGCCCTCGCCTCGTATGCAGGAGGTCGTAGGTTCGCTCCTGGTCCTGAGCCTGACGATTGCTGTGTATTTGCAGTTTGCGGTGTCTCTCTCCCCGTGGGCGTGTGGATGTTTCTCCAGGTCCTCCGGTTTGCGCCCCTCTGTATTTAGATTCGACGCGCGTTTCGACGATTTGGCTGCTATGAATGTACCCGTGATAAGCCACTTCGTTGGGATATCATTTGTGGCCAGGTGGCTTCTGAAAAAGAGTTATATGGCTCATTGGGCTTTATCTGGTCAAATTAAAAGTGTATTTTTTTAGTTTCGTTAACCTAAGCCTGGCTCCGCACAACCCCCGAGTCTCGACTGGAAGTTGACTTATTTCCTGTTCGTGGAAACGTGTGCTTGATAAATGTATGCCCATTAATATAATTTATTCCACGTAAATCTATATATCAGAAACACATCTATATTCATGTATCCCGGGAAACGAATCATTGTTTTTTTCAGGTTAGCAGCAGCAGCAGGAGAAGGTTCCTAATGTCACACCTGGATGGGGTAAACTAAAACCCTTCAGTGTGAAAACATGAACAAATCTCCTGGGCCAGATGGAATAGGTGTGTGGTCATCATCGACAAAGCGTCACCCCGCTGCTGGATCATTTTAGAAGGACCCATTGGCTAAACCATTACACGGAAATAGAATCTATTTGCTGTGGAGTGATGCCTCAATCGTTCGTCTGTGGCTCAGGGGGTACGGGAGGTGATCGATAAATGCGTGAAATGATATCACACACGAGTCATTGGTGAATAATCGTGTATGAATCTGCCAAATATAAATAACTACGATAACGGTTTAAGTCCATACGTTAATCGAGAACGATATGAAAGACCTTTCTAAACTCGCTCATCGTAAACAACGTGGTTGCCAAGAGCAACCGGCGAGCGTAAACAAATGACGTCACGCGTGCAACAGCGTTGCGTAGATTTTATTTTATTCGCTTGCAAGGTACTCGCTGGAAAGGACAAAATTAACAATTGGCAAAAAATATTGATGTTCATTACCCATAGATGTATTTCTCAGAACCATGTTGGGTCAGGCAAGGGGGTAATTTGGTTGAAACTAAATTCAACAAGGGGGGGGGAGGGGTTTGGTAGCTAAGAAAGTTTGCGAACCACTGAGTCTATTGATACACAAGGGAGACAAAACTGATGTCTCAAGACGTCCAGACCCCTTCCTGGTCCTCCACTGTTGACAAAGCTCAGTGGGGAATCCAAATAATGGACAACCCAAAGGCCAATCACCGACATCTCCTGAGCAATCCGGCTTAAACCCAGCATCTTTCTGTAAACCGCCATACATATTCTCAACCCTGTTCTGGAAAATGTGAATGCCTTATCGAATACTGCAAGCCAGTTCAAAGACTTACGCAGGAGCATTTGGTTCGGTGGAAATTCACGCAGTCATCCAAGCACTCACAAGCCAAGGTCTTAAAACAAACTGCATATAGAAATGATATTAAAATTAAATGTATTTAAAGATGGAACAGCTGCACTGGGATTGCGGAACGAGAGCCACAAGACACAAGATGGGGGAGGGAGTCGTCACGCACGAGACGTGTGCTCGCCAATGCAACTTAAAACATACTGCGCACGGTCAACATTCAGACAACTGCTGTTGGAGAAACGACGGCATGAACACGAGTGGAGAGACGATATTCGCCTGAGTTATAATTGCCAATGACACGGTCATTAAAACAACCGGTGGCAATGAACGAGAGGAAATGTAATCCATCGCCAACCCACCCTGACCAACGCGGCCATGCAGGTAACATCACACAACCTTTGTGGCCTGCAAGGTTTGGTGGAGATCATCATCCAGCAGTGGACTGACACGTGGTCAGATGCGCTACTGCGGCCGTCTGGAACGCTCTTCCTTCCAGTATCAGGAGGCCACTTGAGCTATGCACTTTTAAATCTGGAATGAAAACTGAGTTCTTTAGAACTGCTTTTTGTGTTTAGATTGTTGTCATTTCCCTGCATGTCCGATTTGCACGGTTGGCCACGTACGGTGCGAAAGAAGTTAAACATCCATCCATACATACAGGCTGCATTAAAATTCAACCCGGTGAGCCTCTTTGGCAATGTCGGGCGAACGCTCAAGAATGCCAAATGATGTAACAACATCCAAAGGGATCCGCCAATCAAAATCTGGGGATTTGTTGACGCCATCTCTGGAGCAAAGGGAGCCCATAGACACATGTACAGCATTCACATCATTTTGATAATTTGGCTGCGATACATTTCCACGTGATAAGCCACTTCGTTGAGCTATCATTTGTGGCCAGGTTGCTTCTGAAAAATACGCTAATGACTCAGTGGGCTTCACCTGCTAAAATAAGCAGAGTTTAATCTTGATTTGAAGCTTTCGTGACTGCAGGAATCCATACTACGTATAAACATAACATAGTTTAGTTAAATTTTTACTAATACATTTTGAGTTATTTGCTTACCCTTCCTATACTCCTATCGCATTTTTTTAATAAAAAATCTGACCCATCCCGACCGGACACGTGTGAAAAAGAGCTTTATAGCTCATCGGATTCCTCCAGTATGAATAAACATTCCAATTCTGAGCTGACATCTCGCAGCGTGCACGGTGCACGCTGCTGCTGCTGCTGCTACCCACCCAGCACACGCGGCTCCACGTCGCCCAGGAGACGCTCACCCAGGCGAGAGGTTTCTATCTATCAGCGCCATGCTCTGCCACAGAGGGCGTTGTCTCGGTTGCGATTTGCCGCTATCTCCGATGTGGTTTCGGGTTGTTGCCGCGTGCTGCTGTTGTTGTTGTTCTCCTTCGACAAACGATGTCCGACGTTTTGCTGCACGTGCCGGGAGCTTCTTCAGGATAATAATAATAATAATCATTATACTTTCATTTTATATAGCAGTGTCATTTATGCCAACAGCGTTCCACAACACTGGACATTAATGATATATAAGGAACAAACCCCTTTAATGTAATTAATACACACCAAGCAAATGAAAACCCTACTACCAAGCAAAATAAAAAATAAATAAACAAATTAAGAAACGGCACCAAAACACAAAAAAACACACAAATAACAAAACGTCATCAAAACAAAGAAGCGCACAGAGTATGGTGCCGTAACTTGGAAACACGCCGGAGAGCGATGTGGCTGTCATTGTGCATTGCACGTGAAGGCTCGGGCGACACCAGATGCCCATTTAATGCTGAGTCGACCTAGGAGAGGCCCAGAATCAGCTTAAAATATTCGCCGCTATTTTTGGTCGTGAGCGGGAATCGAACGCGGGCCATCAGGTTCGTAGCGCAGTGCAGCGCTAACCACTACACTCGACATAAAAACAACAACAACAACAACCACAACAACAACCACAACAACAACAACCACAACAACAACCACAATGACAACCACAACAACAACAACCACAACAACAACCACAACAACAACCACAACAACCGCCGTTCACCACCAAGTGGCGGTGGCGTTACCTCGCCTGGCACACTGGACAGACTAAACAAACCAAAAACAAGTGTTTTTATTTTACCAGGTAAGTCACCACTCAGCTGTACAGCTCTTTTTCAGAAGCGACCCGACCACAAATGATAGCTCAACGAAGTAGCGGCTCATCACAGATAGGAGCCAAACACGATAAACGAATTTTTCTAAATGTGGAGAGAAAACCCGGGGGACCCGGCGAAAAATCCACGCGACCACGGGGAGAACATGAAAACTCCAACTATACAGCAGCAGGCGTCAGGGTCGAGATCGAACCCACGACCTCCTGTAGACCAGGCGAGAGAGTTAACATCCGACCACCGCGGCGCCCCATACAGCCACACAAACTGGCAGGCCCCACTCAATACAAACAACCAACTCGAAGCACACGCATTGTTCACGGTAAAAGAAGAAACAAGGACCCGCTCACACCATTGCTGGCGGAAGGTGCTCCGCTGTAAGAGCTCCAGAGAGACCCTGCAATGGGTATTTGGTCTACTCTTCCACCAGTGGTGGGACATTTTAAAGGTGAGAATACCCACAGTTCACCCCACCAAATGCTCCGGCGTAACCCATTTAGACTTCCTGGGTTGGACAGAGGCGACAGGGGATTTACCAAACTCGCACCCATGGATTGATTCAGGTGCCACGCTGGGAGATTGAAGCGACGATTTCAAATCCAGTGCGCTCGCCATTACACCACGCCAGCATTCATTTATGATTGTTCGTACACAACCGACAGTGTGACTCAACACAATCCTTATCGTAGGAATACATATATCCCATGTTGTGTTTTCGTCGGGTCCTCTGGGATTTTGGGCCCTGGGCATGAGTCAAATTTCCTCCTTCCCTCCCCTCCCCCCCCATGACTCTAAATCTATCCCGACAGGCGGTAAGCCGGGCTGAGTGTGCACCCATTCAACAACACGAACAAGAATCGTTCTACTGTGAGGCCACATTTATTGGCAGCATTGTCCATGCATAGCAATGTTCCACAACACCTTCACGCGAGTAGCATTGTTCTCGTAATAAAGGAGGCGTGGAGGATATGCAACTCAATACCTTGAGAAAGGGCGTGGAGCGGTGGCGCAGTGAGTAGCGCAATGCGCCCTGGAACACGGCAATCTGAGTTCGATTCCAGGCCACGGGCAACATCAGTGGCGCGTGATCTCGAAAGTAGCCCTTCCTCAGCGCCCCCATTCACCAACCCCGCACTTACTGACCCCCCCCGCCCCATGACCCGCTACACATCTGGATGCCATCATCCAGCAGTGGATAGACAAGAGGGATGTGCATTTCAGTGTGCATAGCTTTGCTTGGGGTGAGCAAACACCGAGCAAAAACGAGCAGCCCAGTGAAAGACAACCACGAATCAACAACTCTTGTTCCCTCCCCGGGTGGTACGTGTTGTGAAAGTGGAGGGTGGACTCAGTCAGCGTGACCCCCGACGTCATGGGGTCACACGAAGAGCCGCAGATGTCTTCATTTGGCAAAGAACAACTTTGCATGCTTCATAGCTCACCAGCACACGAGAGGTGTCTGCGCTGTAGCCAACCCTGAAACTCTCCCTGCACGTGAAGCAGTCCCCCTCCTTAACCCCCTTCTGTTCCTCTCAAATCCTCACCTCTTCTCTCTTGCCCATTGATGTCTTCCCGTCGCCCCTCCACTCCTCCCCGTCCCTCCCCTCCTCCATCGCCGCCACTCACTCCTCAGTAAGCGCCTTGAGTAAAGGCGCTCTATATAAATATAAATTAGATTGTGGGTTCTTATATAAGATCATTATTGGTCCCACGTGGGCCCTTATGATACCCGTGAGTGTTTGATGTTGTAGGTTCTTGTGGTCAATTAAAAATGAGATGCTTTCGTACAGATTATGAAATATTAATCATCATCATCAGCCATGATTATTCCACTGCTGGATGAGAGCCTCTCCTGCGACGTAATTAATAATGCATACGGGGCGAATTCATTGTTCCATCTCCCCTCTGGTAGAATTCTCGGAAGCCGTCTGTTGCTTTGCTGCCAATAATGACGAAAGTGCTTGTACAACACTGGATTGTGCATTCTTCCAATAATGTATTAACTCTTGCCTTGCGGCAGATTAAACTGTATCTGAATCCAGCGCTCAACTTCAGCCAAAAAAGTAATGTGTATGTTAATGATAATAATTTACAGGCCTACCCATGCTGTGTCAGTTATGGAGTGTTATTTGACCATACTTCACCATCCTGGTCAGTGCGAGCTGGTGAAGGGGGGAGCCAGGGCTGGTTCAGATATATGCCACTGATGTGGGAAGTCACGATTGGGAATCGAACTGGTCTCCTGCTAATGGACAACAAATACGAATTGAGCGGCTGTTACGTAATTATTTATTTCCTTGAACTATTTATCTGCTAAATTGTTGACTCTAAAAGTCAGCTGATGCCCCTATAACCCCACACGTCCCTGAGAAGGGCACGACCAGGGAGAGATGTTGACTACCTCGCCTGGTACACAGGAGGTTGTGGGCTTGATCCCGACCCTGACGCCTGCTGCTGTATATTTGGAGTTTGCATGTTCTCCCCGTGATTGCGTCGATTTTTCTCTGGGTTCTCCGGTTTTACCCCCAACAGGCGTTTGGAGTTTTTCGTTCCTATGAATTTCCACTTGATAAGCCACTGCTTTGGGCTGTCATTCGTGATAAGTGAAATTAGTTCAGGTAAATAGGTGATGTATATGGCAGCGATGCTGCCATGGGGTAATATTGAGCCCTTTTCAATTGTCATCCAGATTGCACCGGCTTGATTTGATCTCCCGGCACAACAGTCGAGATAAAGAAGAAGCTTCTTGAGGTCCCGCTGCCTCGGTCCACCCAGCAGTATAGGAATGTGTCCAGCACAGTTCTTCGATCGGCAGCTGGTGTGTGGTGGGGTAAAGTGTGTGGAAGAGTAGACCAAATACCCTTCAGAGGGGCTCTCTCGAGCTAGTGGAGGCTCTGCCTCCGGCAGCGGCGTGAGTGAGCGATTGCAGGGCTGCACCTTTACCCCCTCGCGGCTGCGTCTCGTGCACACTGCGGCCAACCACCACGCTGCAGATCGCAACGCCTCTCTTTCTGCGTCTTAGCAATGGCAGAGCAGGCGACGGCGGCAGCCTTGAGCAGACACCGTGGAGATGTTGGATTGAGAACTATCGCCCATGGCCTCTTCCCGAGTTCTCATGATAACCTTCCTCAACACACGCAACGTGTTCACTCTCATCCCTTACAACTTCAATCGCGATGCTTAGTCGTTGGCACCTTGGAGTTTTGGGACATTTTGGGCCACTGTGCTCAGCAAACTGTGATTCAAAAACCAACGAAACACAATTCGTTTTGTTGTATGAGACGCACAAGCCTGGACTTGTGCAACAACCACTGCTCATTATTGCAGAGAGGCAAATGCAGACATTGTGAAACGTGTTGGGCTGTGATCACAATATGATGGTGGTGGTGGAGAGAGGGAACCTGAAATTAATTAAAGGAACAAACACAATGAGAGTCAAAAGCCGACACGGACGCACTCCGAGTGAAATTTCATCCCAGAGCCCGGTGTTTTGTGCCAATTGAAGGCGATAAGCGACGGAGTTCAGCGACAAAAGTGATTTTCCGCCGTTCAACAGAGAGAGCGGCTGCACAATGAGGAGTCGACGGGAGGGATTGGAAAAGAAAGAAAAAACAAAATCGCTCCAAGCCCCTTTTGTCAGTGCGCCGCTTGATGAACGCCCCTCCAAGCAGCATGGTTCGAGCGTAAGGCTCCAAGCGGGTTGACATCGATGATATTTTGTTTCATTCTCTCCGGTTGCCCTTACCTGCCCGGTGTTGGTCAAGTTTCCTCGCCAGAAATTGCACGAGCCATCCTTTGTACACTCCACTTCTGCTTTCCTTTGTTGCCGTTCAGGACAATTTGCTGCGATGTACTTCTCGTTGTTCCAATTTGCATTTACATTCGTGTGAACGATCGTCCGGTTTTGTTGAATTTAAATGGAAAATGAAAGACAAGCCGCAACAGCAGTGCGATTGTGGACTCGCAAGCCAAGCCACGGACCTCGCAGTAAAACCACGGCGGTCTGCGCGCCGTTCAACGGAGGAGAATCAGCGGCACAAAGACGCCGACGCTCTCTGCTGAAGCCCTCTCACCACCGCTGTCACAGAGGTCGACGTTGGCATTTCGCTCCATAACACATTGGCCTCCGCATGCATGGCATTTAAAATTGTTTATTTTTGTATGCTTAAATAGTTCTGGATGTAACTAACGCAGGTTGCCCTTGCCAGAGAGGCAACGCTGTTGCACCACCCTCAGTGGCTTTGCTGAATCTCCGGGGCTAAACAATGGGGCACGAGACTGACTCCTCTGTGCAGTTAAAGGAAGTGGAATTGGCGGTGTTCTTGACCGGTTCATATCTGTACGTAGAACTTCTTTCGCACCGTACATCGCCAACCGTGCTAACCAAATATCGCTCGCCACTGACGTTAGTTGTGGCCAGCAATTGGACTCTGCGAGTGCGGTTAGTAGAGCGGTGCGTTAACCACTGCGCCACCGCTCCTTTGCAAATGATTAACGTTGTCAGCCGTCGACTGTGAAGCTGCCTATTTTGACTGCGCGCACCGGGCTCCACTTTACAATGTGGACATTTAAATACGTCGATTGCTCATTTGCTCAACCGTACAGCGCTATGTACAGTAAAAAAGGTACAATTGCTGCCTTGAAAATGCTTGCTCACACCACTGAGAGTCCTCGGGAGTCCTTATAACAGATGTTTGACCCACTCTTTCACGTTGGCCAAAGGTCCGAGGAAACACAATTTACCCTCGTCCCAGGGTGGCCTCGCCACGTCACACCACTTGGTGGGACGGGGCGGTTGGGGGCGGGGGGGTCACGAGACTTGCCCCAATGTTTAAACTGCCACGCCTGGAGATCGAATCGAAGCAGCTTCCTTCTCTGAGTTGCAGGTTCCGGTGCGCTAACCATGACACCAGCGCGGCAGCAGCCTACCGACAGCACCAATGGGGATGATACAGAGCAGTCACACCCGCCCCGACTGGCAGACGAACGAATGTCCGTGGTGAGGCCAGGCGCTGGCAGTCACCGTGCAGTCCGCAGGAGCCGCTGTCGAGACGAGCCGCGATGTGAGGCGCTCTGAGACGCCCCAGGGAACGCGGTGTGGGACGAAGAGGACATCGCGCCACGGTGGCTATGAGATGTTAACTACCTCGCCTGGTATACAGGAGGTCGTGGGTTCGATCCTGATGCCTGCTGTATATTTGGAGTTTTCGTGTCTCTCTCTCATCATCATCACGGTGGCTAGGAGATGTTAACTACCTCGCCTGGTATACAGGAGGTCGTGGGTTCAATCCCGATCCTCACGCCTGTATATATTTGGAGTGTGCGTGTCTCTCTCCCCGTGGTCGTGTGGATTTTTTCTCTCCAGATTCTCCGGTTTTTACCTCCACATTAAAAAACACGCGTTTTGAGTATCTTGCTGCTATAAATGTCCACGTGATAAGCCACTTCGTTGAGCTGTCATTTGTGGCCAGGTCGCTTCTGAGAAACAGCTGTGTAGTTCAGTGGCCCTTACCGGGTAAACTAAAACAAATTGTTTTTGGTTCTTTCAGTAAAGTCACGTAGAAAAAAAACAAGTTACTTTATTTTCGTATGCTATTATTTAAACAAAAATAATTTCTACGTGACTTTACCTAAGGAACCAAAGAGTAAATTGTTTAATAGTTTAAAAGATAAACACGTATCGTTGGTGATGTATCTACCATAAAACCTGGATCTGTCCCGTGACCTCCCGCCAGCGGAGAGCCAATAGACGCCTCACGTGGTCTCAGAGTGCACCTAGCCTGGCACAAACGCTGCGGTGACTGTTGCTGTTGTCGAGTGAAGTGTGCGGAGTGGTGGCGCTGTGATTTGCGCTGCTACCAGGCTCGCCTGAGTTCGGCGAATCCCAGCGGCGAGCGATATCTGAAACGGTTCTGGAACTCTCCCGTAGGTTGCCTCAGCCTTAAATGTGGATCAGATTGCACCGCGTAAACACGGCGATGCTCGTCGTGGGATCACGCCGCCCCTTAATAGAAGCTCGCAAACGGAATGTGCTCCAACGGTGTGGACCGTCCGTCGACTACTGCACGTGGCATCTCGTTGCGGGAGTGACGTGGAGGCGACTCTGGTGGATGAGAGTGAGCGTGGCGTGAACGCAACTCACCCAGTGCCACGCACACGATCCAGCCCAGAGCCATCGCGCCTGCGGAGGAGACGCGAGACGCGTGAGAAGACGCGAGCGAGCGCTTAACGAGTCACGAGTTACATCGCTGCGTGGGTACAGCGTGTTGTTGTTGTAGATTTGAAGTTTTCGTGACTGCAAGGATTCATACTCTTTGGTTATTTCGGTGAAGAAGGACGCTTGTGTTGCGCCCGAAACGTCGGGATTTAATTGATTTAAATTTTTTACCTACGTGACTTTACCGAAAAAACCAAAGAGTACAGTGTGTTGTTGCTCGGCACGATGTCCGACGTTATGCTCCACGTGCTGAGAGCGTCTTTAGGAACTGGAAAAGGTTGATTGTTTTTGTTACTGAAAAAATAAATTAGCTCGCCGTTCCGGCCGACCGGCCTTCTGCAGGACTTATCCTGTTTGTCGGGTTTGTTTTTGTTCCTTGTGTAAGTTTGCTGACTGAGCAACTTCACGCCCCTCGTGTGGATGATACAAGTAGCTGATATATGCGGGGCTTCATTTCAGCCGGAGCAGCCCGGGGTTGAACTCCGGAAAATATCCCTCGATCCCCGACTTCACTCGGGCCCATTTAATAATGTCAGCCGAAGGCGGGAAACCCCCTCCCACAAACCACGTCCAGCGTGACGCGCCCGGTTTATGGATCGATGCCTATGACGTCACCAAGCCTCGCCCATCACCTCCCGTCCAGCGGCACGCTTAGGAATTTTTTTTTTGCTTTGTTCCACCTGCTATGTTAGTGACACCCGTGGAGTCGAGTAATCGAATGTTTAGTCTCAACGAGTATGTGTATTCGGCGTACGCAATCGGGGAAGCCAGCAGCTGTATGTTGTTATTGCGGGTTTCGTGGACTGGATGTACCGTTGCTCAACGTCTCCTGTGGCCACTTCTCTCCGTCCCCGCATCGCTGTTATAGAAACCGGCGGTACAATGCACGCGACGGTGCCCCGAGGGAATACCCCGGGCGCTTGGGCAGCTCAATTAGAAGCGGCGGCGGCGTCGTCGTCACAATGATAGTTGGGGGTGGACCGATGTCGATAGCACGGCTGTCCTCTCAAGTGAGCGTTAGAATCCCAGACTACGACTTCATCCGGCCAGGTGGCTTCGACGGTAGAGAGCGAGCGGCCCGCAAGTGGAAGGTTGCCAGTTCAATTCCTGGCTGAGAGATTGACTTAGCAGCCCATCATCATCGTCATCCCTCCAGGGTCGATAAAGTGAGCACCACTTTGCGATAATGCAACAAGTGTAATGGTTCTCCTATGAATTGACTCACACCCCGTCATAGGAATATGGAATTTCCACAACAGGCTCAGGGCCGTTAATGGGACGTGAGCATCACCTCAAAGATGCAGCAAAACCATTTCGACGATCTGAGTCAATGGCAGGGTCTTTGATCACGGATGAATTTCTCACTCGACATTTTTCAGGAGGCTGCCAGGCAGGCATGGAGTATGAATTATCGGCATAAGGCACTACCACTACAATCTAGAGTGCCATGTGCGTTTATCCACAGTCATCATCGAGCAGTTGACCCTATATTGTTGTAATCGTATGAACGATGAGGACATACACGTGGCATGCCCACAATGTTTCTGGAAGAGCGTTCCGGGGCTGCTCCCAACTGCTGCTGAGCACTTAAGCCCTGGCTTCTTCACCATCGCAGGACGCCGAGTGCCGTAATTGGGTTGGACCGTGTAAATATATAAACGTGTCGTTAAACCCGCCACCACCCGACACAGCCAACTAGTAAAGGTTGTCACGTAGACAGAACGTAGCAATTGATCACTAGTACACATTTATATATTCATGCGATCTAACCCAAAAAAAAACTTCTATTATGGATGATATTGGTCGCGAAAGCCTACTATGGGTTAAACCAGTATATATGTTGAGGCTATCGTCTCAATACATATTCCTATGCTTAAAAGTTTGCTTTAATCCAATTGGCGAATATAAGTTAGTAATAAAAATGAGAACAATTGTTTATGTGTAAAATGTATTTGAGACCATCCAGGAGATGGAGCGATAAAATCGCCTCGCGTCGTGGGTGGATCGTGACATCGCCGGATCGCGGGAGATGGCGCTGAGCAGTGGATTGACCACGGCTGCTGCAGCTGCTGCTGATAATTAAATCTTTATTATATAATAAAGAAGATCACATTACAGTATTTGACGATGGTAATAATACCATGCTTAGATGAAATTAATATTTTTATGATAGATTAAAAATGACATGTTATAGGCTTGCACTTTTTTTAATCACAAAATTGATCAATCATCAGCCATGCCCAATCCACTGCTGGATGAAGGCCTACTCAAGCCGCCACCTGTCAACTCGTGTCACGATCCTGATATGTAATCAGAGACATCGCTGTAGATTTAAGCTGTACACAACATGCAGCGTACACATACAAACGAATGCATTTTATGCATTTATGTATCAATTACAAATATTATAACACAATGACCACTTTACAAATACTATAATGATAGTTCCATGAATAAATGTGTTTTCATTGCAATACATCTACGCGTACATTCCATAACTGCTGAGATTATTGTGTTGCGAACGCATGCAGCGTGTGTATAACAAAGACAAAGATACCCCCCCATATAGCCTCAACAGACTGTTGGGGCAAGTGCTCTAAGCGAGTCGCGCCTATGAAGCCGGCACGAGGGGGGGGGGTGGCCAGCACCACGCTCAGCCGCCTTTGTCTCCCCAGCGCTGATCTTTGCACGCCGCACCAAGTACTCGTTTTAAGGTTGAGTCGATCTAGGGGAGTCCCAGGATCGGTCGTGAGCGAGAATCGAACTCGGGCCGCCGGGTTTGTAGCGCAGCGCGCTAACCACTACACTGCCGCTGCCCAACACGTCTCGTCACGTGGGCACGCACATCAAACGGCTGCGCACTCATAGTCCAGTTCAATGCTGACATTAACGAACGAATGTTAATTGTATATCTCTAGTGTTTTACAATATTATACATCTCTCTGCTATGAAGAAGGGGAATCGCCCCAAACGTTGCATACGTTTACGTTTTATTATGAACGTTTGTTCTATTAAGGGGAAAAAGTAACACATTCGTCAACAACAATATGGCCTTAAAATAAACAAATATATAATAGGCGACGTTTCGGGCAATGCCCCTTTTTCACTGCACATACATGAAAACCCAAGACATCTTCGATTAGGGAAGTGTTATAAACGAATGTTGCATTTTTTGCTATACGATAGGAGCTCCTTGAATTTAACGTGGACAACAAACAGACCCTTACCTTGCAAGTCGTCTGATAGTGATGAGAAGGAAAGAAATAAGGAGGTGGTGGAAGATCGTTCCGAGTCTAGAACGGGGACACGTGGACCGTGATGATGATGATGAGCACGCGACGCGGTCTTGCTCCTTCACTCGCTGACTCCACCACGAGAGTGCCTGTTGATGTTTGGTTGTTCCTGCTGTTGTCACCTGAGCTCCCATCCACTCTGTCCTCCCTCCCTCCACATCCCTCCCCTCCCTCAAATCTCCTCCCTCTCCCCCGTGGCTCCCAGTGCAGAGAGGAGGGAGATACGTGGGGTAGGAACCATGGCAGCAGAAGGTCCCCAGCGAGAGTGGAAACTACGCAGACTCCCACACCCCCAGCATACAGTACAAAGACCACCCATGTAGCCTTAACAGGTTGTTGGGGCAAGTGCTGTTAGCGAGCACCTATTAAGGCCGGAACGGCGGGGTGGATGGTCAGAACCACCTCCGGCCGTCTTCGTTGTTTACACACCGCACCAGGTACTTATTTTCAGGCTGATTCGACCTAGGGGAGGCCCAGGACCATTTCAGATATTTGCCACCGATGTTTACCGGGATCGGGAATCGAACTCGGGTGGCCGGGTTCGTAGCGCAGTACGCTGACCACTACACTACCGCTCCCCACTCTTAAATACAAACACGCAGTCACTAACAGGGACACATAGACACATATACAAAACATATATTCTCACACAAGCATGCAAACGAAGTTTTATACACACAGTATGCATGAGTAGTGTCCTCCTCGGTGTGCGTGTGTGTGTGTAGCGCACACGCTCAGTGGCAGACGAGGTAGTTGCAGGAGGCACCGTCTCTCTTTATTATCTCGTTCACACCACCAACTCCGGCCTCCTTTCTCACGACCACGCTGCCTTACAGCCCGGCCCAGACACGACCCTGTCCACGTTGCTCCTACGGCGTCGACCGAGACAGCCAACCACTGTCCGCAATGATCGGGCACAGACGACAGCGACGACGAGACGAGTCCCGGCACCGGCAACCCGGAGCTCTCGCTCTCCGCTGCTTTTATTCTCCTCGGCGTGGCTTGGCTCCGCCCTGGCCGTGCCTCCCTTCTCGAACCCACCAGACTTTTAAACAACTTTTATTGCCGCCAGCAGCAACAGCACTGGAGGCAATTCCGATATGAAATACACAGTCACTAGCAAACAAACAAACGCTATAAATCCACGCGCCGTGGCGCTAAATGCACCGCGCACAACACGAAAGAAAGTCACGTGGTGGTGGTGTTCATCGCGCACGCCACGGTGACGAGCGAGCGCTTCAGAAGGTGAACACGAGGGTGCCGTCCACGCTGGTACAGAGGGCTTGTCCGGCTCCCCAGCGTTCGAAGAAGACGTGCCGCACATCACCGACGCGTGTGTGGGACCCACCAGAGGGTTCCAGGGGCCTCCCTATGAGGCCTACCGTGACCCTTGCCCCAGTTCCTCCGCCCTGCCGGCACACACACACAGCCGTGTATGTGCTCGATGGCGTGTGCGCAAAGTGTCCACCTGCAGTTGCATTATTCATATATACTGGCATTATATACACCCAGTAATATCGAGCCATACATACAAGGACAATGAGGTTTTCTTCTCACACACGCAGTAATATACGAACACATACGTAGCTATATACACACACACAGTAATATAGACACTAGCACGAGGCACATATAGATACTGTAGCCAGTCAGGTGCAGCCCTGCAATAGCTTGCTCACGCCACTGTTGGTGGAGGCATCTCCGCTAGAGGTAAATCCAGAGAACCCCTCTCTAACAGACCACTTGGCCTACTCTTCCAACCTGACCAGACGCCTTGGCAGAGCTGGGAGTGCCCACGGGTTACCCCGCCAGAAGCGATGGAACCATTGATGCTGCTGGTGGACAGAGCTTGGGGGATTTAACGCAGGCAGGTGTCCTTCATTTCACCTGCCCCGCCGTGAGATCGAATATAACCGGCGCCCTCTGATTGTTGTCCACTTCACTGCTGACCATTAACACCGCGGCAGCGTCTTCGTTTCTCATGGAATATTTTCCTGACTTCTACCCCCCCACCGCTCTCCCCCCAGGCGCCTGGCTCGCCCCCCTTGTTGTCGCGATGATAAATGACCGCGTGGAAATATTTTCCGGAGCTCAGCCCCGAACGGCTTCGGCTGCAATGAAACCCTCGTGACCAATAGGGGAAACACAAAATGTGTGCACTCATCCGGTGATATTCCAGCGGACACGCAACACGATACAACCGAACATTAACCAAACCACGCACGGAACCACACAACAAAGACCAAGATCCCCCGTATAGCCTGAACAGACTGTTGGGGCAAGTGCTGTTAGCGAGCAGCACCTATGAAGGCGGGAACGGTGCACGAGGGGGTGGGTGGCCAGCACCACGCCTGAAACCACAAACGCACTCACGCACACGAGTTATATAACAGCCTTTTGAATAACTGTTTAAATCGGCCATATCAATAATTCATATGGTACAGCCCTATACCAAATAATGCTCAGCTCACTTTTAATGTCACGTGTTGATGTATATCTATAGAGCTAAACTAATCGTGCACCATTGTGATTGTTCTATTACCCGGGATTGGTGCGTCAACTGTAGTACCACACCGGCGTTACGTGACTGTAAATGTCGTTTCACATCTCGCCACCACCCCACACCCACCATTAGACACAACCCCCGATGGACACAATCACATACAGTCCCATCGACCACAAGACAAAAAGTTGTTATAATTAGCAGCCCACACGAGACCGTACGTCTGTCCCTCCCTGCTTCCAGCCAGCCAGAAAATCTTTGTTTTCTGATATGGCATGATCATCATGTGGCAAATGAACGCGTGCCTGTGTAGTGAGCAGCTTCCGGGACACGCCGAGTAGAAGGCTTCTTAATTATCAAGAGCACACTAGGCGATACATTGTGTAACGCAGCTACACACAGGCGATCCTAACACGTGGCCCCATCTCCGGCGTCGCTATGCAAGCTGTCTTCTAGAAAATCAGCCACGTGGTCGAAGACGAAGAGATGGCGACGAGTAACGACGCAGCCCCGGCGCGGCCACCTCTGGCCACGCCCCCTTTCCAGAACCTTCCGGCTGGTTCCCAAAGCTTCTTGACTGACTCCGCCCTTCACCTTTACCGCGGACACGCCCCCCTCACAATAAGGCGTCATGTAATGCAGCCATGACCGTAATTACCACTCCAGGCCAACAGGCGTCACCCTGTCATTACACACGTGTCATACACTGTTGCAGTGACAGGGAGAGGATGGAACTCGTCCCAAGAGGACGCCTACGGAGGGATCGAACCCACGACCTCGGTACACCAGGCGAGGTAGTTAACATCTCCCAGCCACCGTGGCGCCCAAGCATAGTTAGAGGACAGCAATGGATCCTGCTGCTACTGTGCTCGGCTGACAGCCAAGCTCCGGAGCAGCCTATAGCACCTGTTTATAGGCTCATCGAGTGATTTGGTAAAAGACAATTATAAAAGGCAAAGGTGCAGCCGTGCAATTACTGGCTCACGCCCCTGTTGGTGGAAATGTCTCCCCTAGACCGAGCTCAAGAGAGCGGCCCTCTGGAGAGTCGTGTGTGCCCTATTCTTACACACCCACCAGACGCCTTGGTGGAGGAGTGGGGGGACGACACACACGTTACCCCACCACACCCGACCTGCGGATCGTCCCATTGTGGTCCACCCATTAGCACCGCTTAGTGGGACACAGGCCGACAGGCGGGGGATGAATGAAACGTGGCCCATTGTTCAGACTGCCACGCAGGGAGATCGAATCGCCCGGATTGCAGGTCCCAGTGTGCAGACGACGGCACCGCGGGACAGCGTCTATCGACCCTCGCCCAGGGGGTTGATTGTGAGCTTTCTACACAGCGGGCTCCAGATGTCTTGTGACCCCCACATTGAATTCTCTAAAACGTAATTCATTTTTTGGTAAATGAGGTTTATTAAAAACAGAACTTCGTACGCAAAGGGCAGAAACATGTTAGGGGGCAATTAATTGGGGGGTAATAGAACATCTGGACCTCCCTGTCGATGTACCTGTACGAGAAAGGCAGTAGAGCCTGCAGCGTCAGGCAACAACGCGGCATGGAGTTGGAGCAACGACGTCTCACGCTGCCTCCACGTGCCACGGTCACGGGGCAGGCAGCAGCAGCGCGCGGGCGTCCAGTGGGTGCACGTACAGTGCCAGGCGGCTAATTGAGCGCTGCTGCAGCTGCTGCTGCTGCTACTACTGCTGCTGGCTGCTGCTGCTGCTGCACCTGAGCGCATCACGCATCACGTGTGTGGCGACACACGAGGCGCCGTCCGCACCTCGCACGCAGCCACGCAACCCTCATCATCATCATCCTCATCATCATCAGCATCATCATCATCACCATCATCACCATCATCATCATCCTCATCATCATCATTCTCATCATCCTCATCATCATCAGCATCATCCTCATCATCATCATCCTCATCATCATCCTCATCATCTTCATCATCATCCTCATCATCCTCATCATCATTATCATCCTCATCATCATCTTCCTCATCATCATCCTCATCATCTTCATCATCATCCTCATCTTCATCATCATCCTCATCATCTTCATCATCATCCTCGTCATCCTCATCATCATTATCATCCTCATCATCATCAGCATCATCCTCATCCTCATCATCTTCATCATCATCCTCATCATCCTCATCATCATTATCATCCTAATCATCATCCTCGTCATCATCATCCTCATCATCATCCTCGTCATCATCATCATCATCCTCATAATCATCATCATCATCCTCATCATCATCGTCGTCGTTATTAGGACTGCTGCTGCTCCGGACTAAATGAAGAACGTACCTCCTTCCCCCATCTGTCCCTCCACATGAACAATAAGACGAATACAATTCCTCTATTCACACATCCCGTCAGCCACTCGGCCTGCTGATGAGAGTGCATCATGAGAGTGCACGCAATCTCAGCAGCATTGGTCCAAACACAGAAGCCGAAGCGCCCTCAATGATTATATTTTACATAATAGAGGTTTTTTTTTATTAAATCGCGCAAATATATAAATGTGTCGTTAAACCCGCCACCACCCGACACAGCCAATTAGTAAGGGATTTGTCACGTAAACAGAACGTGACAATTCGTCACTAGTACAGCACACCGATGTGTTGGAGAGCCAAGCCACAACATTTACAATCTAATCATAACAATTCATAATAAAGGTTTTTGGATTAAATCGCGTAAGTATAAATGTGTTGAAACCCTCCACCACCCGACACAGCCAATTAGTAAGGGATTTGCCACGTAAACAAAACGCCAATTAGTGACCACTTCAGCCCACCGGTGTGTTGGAGAGTAAATCCACAACAGATATGTGAATGAGGCTTGTTAATTATTCATTAATTTTGTTATATTCTCCACAACGACGCGAACGACTATTTTGTGGTTTTATTATTAATTACCGGCTCAGTTCCGCCTATTTTAACGCAGTGGGTTAATGATTTGTACGTGCTGTGAGTGACCCAATGAAGTAGATTTTCTTGACGTTCAAGAAGGGCTGGAGATGTGGTACAAATGTAATCGAGGCTGTGCTCATGACACAAAAACCCAAAAGCAATCTCATCAAATGTTTATTCCCCCCACACGAAACAGGAGTCACAAACGCGTCACATTTTCTGTGGGAAGGAAGTTAACTCGTGTTACCAACTTCTCAAACAAACAAATCTCAACTCGCTGACAGATGTTGCTAAACGGTTCCTGATTGAGTAGACAAGCAGTGAGTGTGAAGAATGAGAGCGCACACCGATGGGGTGGCACTTACCAGAGGTGGGACAAAGTCATTGTTATGCAAGTCCAAGTCGAGTCGCAAGTCATCAAATTCATGACTCGAGTCCAAGTCACATGACTCGAGTCCACATCTCATAGGTGGGACAAAGTCATTGTTATGCAAGTCCAAGTCGAGTCGCAAGTCATCAAATTCATGACTCGAGTCTGACTCGAGTCCAAGTCACATGACTCGAGTCCACACCTCTGGCACTTACATTCACCTGCGATCCAATCACCACAAACGCCTCGCAAGGTTCCAGCCTGGTTAGTACCTACTGGGGATTGAAGACCAGCCGGTGTGGTGCTGTATGTTGCTGTATGTGTCCGTGTTCCTTACTGTCTGCGTGTTGTATAGATGAGTGGGGAGCGGTAGTGGAGTGGTCAGCGCACTGCACTAAGAACCCGGCAGCCCGAGTCCGATTCCCGCTCACGGTCAACATCGGTGGCAAATAGGTCGACTGAGCCTTAAATGAGTACCTGGTGTGGTGTGTCCGTGGTGCTGGCCACCCACCCCCTCGTGTGCCGTGCCGACGTTCATAGGTGCTCGCTGACAGCACTTGCCCCAAAAGTCTGTTGAGGCTATATGGGGGGCCTTTGTCTTTGGTGTTATTTGGGGGTGGCAGTGCTGAGGATCTCCCCTCGTATGCGTGGCAGGTGTCCCCCCGCACAAAGCCAAACACTCACGAAATATTTTGGCCAAACATCCAAAAAACGCAGCATCATCAAGTGAGGCTTTGCTGAAAATGCAAGTGGCATGATTACACAAATCATATTTCAACGTTATGAGTATGTTGATTCATTCCCCGACTATTCCTCAGCTGAGCAGTGAGACGGGTCACACGTCTGGGAAACCATGGCTCATTCGCAGCGGTGTGCGGTGCTGTTGTCACCGCCACACGCGTGATCGATATCGTACTCGATGCATCCAGCAACGCCTCGTCAAACTTAAGACTTATTTTCAGTAGGGCGCTACATTGACGTGTTTGGCCAATTATTAATTTAATGAGCGGTTTGTGTTCGAGGGGGTGGGGGCAGAGGAACACGAGTAGCAGGTGAACACCCGAGCGGACGAGTTGATGCGAGACGAGGAGCACACTTGCTGTACTGCCATCTACTGGCCCTGTTGAATCCAGCAGGGTGTGAGTCTCGCAGACCATCAATCTCATTTGCGATCCCTTGTAGACAGCTGTGAACGGCCAGCGTGTACAACCATGCCCGTCTCGTCAGCCATGGTCACTCCACTGTGGGATGGAGGCCTCCCAAAGTCACCGTCGTCTCTAAAGGATCCCGCGGTGTGAATACTCCACCGAGCACCGGCACGTGTGCAGATTCCATCGCTCCATCTCCACGATAGGCGCTCTTTCGGATCCGTGCCTTCCCTTGCATGCATGCCCTGCCTGTAGACAATTAAAACGGCAAACACAAAGACAAAGCCCGTGACCCAATTACCCGGCATACCCCCGATCTTGTCACAGATCTCAGAAGCTTCCTTCACTGATGCATCCAGGCCGCCACATTGACTCGCACTCTTTTGATCCAGGAGGGTCCTGCATTGGGTTTTTATTCGTGAGATGTTTTCAGTCGATTGATAATGAGTTGTGTTTATTAGACAAGTGGGAGGATGCTGGGGTACGTGTAGAAACCCCACGTACAGATGGAAACAGATGGCGATGAGTCCACTTGCTGTATCATCGCCTTCTCCTGGCGAGCCAGGGTACGGCATCACTAAATCTGTGCGGTGATCCACCAACGCTGGCTGCTGCCTCCACAGTGCTGGACTCCAGGCCACGTGCAGCCGAGCCGCATGAGCAGGCTCGGCTGGCTTGTTCCTGGATGGCGCCCAGACAAAGTGATCGCCACGCGTGCCGGCTTGCTGTCAGCTGCCGCGGGCTTTGTGCTCGCTAGCAGAGGACACTGGCAGCAAGAGCCACTGTCGGCATCGACATCGCTGCCAACCCTCCCTGCCGCCTTCGCCAGCCCGCACTCGCCGGCGTGGGCAGACACGATGGCCGCCACGACCCGCACGCCGTGGGGAGGCCCTCGCCCACCTGTGTGTTGACACACGGGGGGGGCTATACCTGTTCACGTACAATGTATAACAACATTGACACTTAAAGCGTTCGTGACTGCAGGGATTCATATTCGTTGGGTCTTTCGGTAGAGTCACGTAGATATGTTGAAAGAAAATAACAACACAAGCGGTCGTCATTAGGATCGAAACGTCGTAGTTTTTTGTTATGTTCTTTCAACCTATCTATATATATAAACAATTATTGACCTTTCATCCCAAACCGATAACAAGTTTCCGCCCATTAGCCTTCCAAACGAATGTGTTGACAGCAGCATCTGTTAACGTCGGCAACCCCTGGACCGCTTTCGATTGATGTGAGTCCCATCGGCAGGGAGTGGACTTGTCGACACAGCGCTCAGGGTCGCCAGGGTGTCCACAGAACGCCGTCGGTGGTCGTGTGAAGAAGAACGCCCCGGGATTAATGCGACGCACGCGCGCGCGGGTGACATCCACGCCGCGCGGAGCGATCGCCACGTGCGTCGGTGGTGGGGGAGCGGATGGAGAAGAACGAGAAGCACACCAGGGGGCGACGTGACGACACCGCGGCCACCAACATCGACTCCGCCAAACACCGAATTGAGTTTGCGGCAAGCGCTACAGCACACAGCGAGCCACGCAGCAGCACACAGCGAGCCACGCAGCAGCACACAGCGAGCCACGCAGCAGCACACAGCGAGCCACGCAGCAGCACACAGCGAGCCACGCAGCAGCACACAGCGAGCCACGCAGCAGCACACAGCGAGCCACGCAGCAGCACACAGCGAGCCACGCAGCAGCAGCAGCAGCCGTGTTCTATCCACTGCTGGTTGAACGGCGACAGTCCCATCCGCCATCCCTCCCGACGGTATCGCTGCTGCTTCGTCTCCACTGCGGTGGCGTTTTCCTACTTTGGCTGCCATTCCGTTGCCAGTCTCGGTACAGAGGGCACCAGACATCTCTTGCGACGGCGATGTCTCCCGTCCAGGGCAAGTGGACACGACAGGGAGCGGCCGCCGCTGCTGGCAGTCCACTCGTGCAGTGGTTCTCAGAGTGCGGTTCCCGGACCACCGGGGGGGGGGGGGGGGGTCCAGACGGCCCTCCAGGTCGGTCCGCGGGCTGATGATGCAAATGCGAAGTTGATCGCGACAATAATGACTTTTTGTTTCGGATAATAATTAATATTTTACTCATGCTCTTTCATTTAAAAATGAAGTTAGGTGAATTGCTCTGATTAAATTATCCCAACCCTACACTCTAATTGCCCCCTTAAGAAAAAACAAACCTCACAGCTGCGTTTAATACGTTTTAATATCCCAGCACTATGAGTAATGTTATATTGCTGGCATTTAGAGAGAAGCGAATGCGTTTTGTCACCAGGGGTCGGTCTAGACGGGTGGTCCGCGGGAACGTTTGCATCGGCCCAAAACGTTTGAGAAACACGGCCCTAGAGGAAAGCGCAAGAACGATCCAGGGACGAACGTCACAATCGCGTCTCGGTTCACACGGCCACGTGGTGCCCGCACGTGATGCTGCGCAAGGGCCGGCCACAGGGCGACCCCGGAGTGTCAACGGCTGCAGGTTGGGATCCCGGCAACGGCAGGTGAACGATGGGACGTGGGACAGGGTGCCTAACAGCCATGTGCGTGTGCGCGTGTGTGAGCGTAGCAACAACGAGCGGAGCGCCGGGTGGCTAAAGCACAGCAAGTTGGCACAGTAGGGGGCACAGGTGGTGCATCAGCCAGTCATCTCGGTCATCTCAGTCAGTCGACCCGTGGCACCTGCTGGGTCTGCCCCGTGACCTCCTGCCAGCGGGCGTTCGACACTTCACGTGGCCTCAAGGTGCACATGGCCTGGCACAAGCGTCGTGGTGACGTCACCGCCACTTAGTGGCGAATGGCGGTTGTTGTTGTAGCAATGCAGGTGAGGTTACAAGGTGACATGGCGGAGAGGTGGTGAGGACTTGCGAAGGAGACACCTGGGGAAGGGGGCAAGGAGACAGTTGGCAATGGGAGATGGAGGGAGAGACGTTTACATTTTACATTCTCTCAAACTAAAACCTCCTGATAACCTCAACTAATTTTGCCCGTGTGGTTATTTCCGTATTTGGCTCATTTATATTCTCGAAGGTCAATCGCCTCACGTTTGGTAGCCCGCTGTCCCGAGTTCACTCCTGGCCACAGCTCAACATCAGCGACTCGTGATATGATTGTATCCGAACTGGTTCCGGATGCTCCCTCCTTCACGAACCTGCCCTCACCAGCATGGCGAAGTGTGGGCAAACAGCCTCGATGGGCTGGCGCAGGGCGGGGAAGCCTTCATCCAGCAGTGGAATGGCAAGGCTCTCTGTGTAAAGTCATGAATCAAATACCAGCGCCTCTGAGGAAGCAATCTCGTCCAGAATCACGTGACAAGGTTCGTCATTTAGTCCATGGGTGAGTTTAGAAGTCGGTAATCACCGAAGGTAGCAACACTTTAGTCCCTCGGCTTCATTTACACGGCCTATACAAGTTCGTTATTTGATAACCGCACTCATTTCAAGCGGTCGTCATATAATGCGCAATTGTGACCCCGAAAGTGATGCCACTACGGGTGGTCCCGACAATTGAGTGAATTATCTGGTCTGGTCTGGGCTCGTGGACTAACAACAGTACTGAGCTCACCACTCGTTTTGATTAATCGTCCGTGCACTTCAGGGTTGCTTCGAAACGAGCGGACGTGGTAGTGGTGATTCAGAGGCAAGGGTTAGTGAATCACACACACAGGGGTAGGCAACCAAAATAACAAGAATAATTTTTTTTCGAATTCTGTAAAAAGCTCAGCATTTCAAGAGTCACAATGCGTGCGACTACGAGACGGTGGTGGTCCTTGATACATGACGTCACGAAGCAGTCAAGCAAGAGAGCCACCGCTCCCCCCCCTGGGCTCAGCCATCGAACAAAGGCGGCGGTCACCGCATCGTCATCATCATCGTCATCGCGCGCTTTCAAATGCGCTTCTGCGGCCGTCTGGAACGATCTTCCTTTCGATATTAGGAAGCCACTGGAGCTATGCACTTTTAAATCTCGATTGAGAACCCGTTTCTTACCAACTGCTTTTAGTGTTTAGTTGTCCTTCACCCGCACCTCCGATGAGCACGGTTGGCTACGTACGGCGCGAAAGAAGTTCAACATACGTACAACGGTGGCAGTGCAGCAGGCACGATTACATTTCTTCCCACATTGCAAAGCTCTGCTGACAATTCACCTGGTCAAACGACCCAATAAAGCATGACCCTTGTGAATAGAGGGCTTACTTAGACTCAGGGTCTCCTGGATAAATACATTACACTGATACTAAGATATTCAAATCTACATCCACCATGTCTTACCTCGTACATGAGTGGCTCTATGAAGGCGCTCTGTATAATTTGATCCGTTATTGTGCGCTTACCACCGTCACACACACCAATACAAAGACAACATCCTTCACCCACACACAAATACTCACACACAAACCTCACTCATACACTAACCTCACTCACTCACAAGACTAAACTCACTCACTCACCTACTCACACTCACACCAACCTCACTCACTCGCCGACTCACACTCACACATCGACGCCACACACACTCACACCAACCTTCGCCCCATCTCTCTCCTCCTCCTCCCTCCTCCATCCCCTCCTCCCATCCTTCTCACCCCCCGCCCCATCGCGCCCCTGTCTATAAGCGAGGGGAGCGTGCGCTCCGCTCTGCTGGGACATATCAGAGAAGGCAGCGGCAGCAGCAGCAGCTGAACACGTGCCAAGCCACGCGCGGGCCACTGCCGCTCAACCAAGTCAGCAGGGCCACCCGTGTGACACGCGGAGACGAACTCGGGCGTCTTCATCTCTCCTCCTGCTCCTCCTCCTGCTCCTCCTCGTCATCCATCCTCCAGAGGCGGGCAGGAATTCCGTTTCGTTACATTTCTGCTCAAGGTGAGCGAGCGCGCGCGCGCGCGTTGACGTGCAGTGGCGGTGGAGGAGTTCCATGTTCTCGGTCGATATGTTTCTGGAACGGCTGCGTTGGCTGAGGGTTGTGAGCTTGGTGTTGGTGTTGGGGGGCGATCGGCGTCAGGCACGGGCACTGAAGCACAGGGGACGCCAACTCCAAAGCAACGCGGGGTTGTTTCAGCCTCGCGTGTTCCTGTAACCCTGCGAGCGGCTTCATCAAAATTCGATACATCGCGAGAACAAAACAAGGCGAGATGCACGCCGAGTTGCCGGAACGGCGCGCGTGAGGGTGGAATGGTTGATGGGTGATGGGTGAGGGTTGATGGGTGATGGTTGATGGGTGATGGGTGAGGGTTGATGGGTGATGGTTGATGGGTGAGGGTTGATGAGTGATGGTTGAAGCTACGCCGCATCGATATCGTGGGCCAGAGTCTGTCTACTGCTGGATGGGGGTAGCCGTCCCATTCGGTGCGGCGATGTCAAAATATCGCTCGTGTCTGTGCATCGTCATCGCTCCATCTCCCTCTTGGCCGTCCCCTCGCGTGCGGTGTTCCCTCCGCTCCCTCGCCGGTCTCGTTCACTAGGCACCTTCGTTAGCGTCCCTTCTGGCGATGAGTAATTCCCACATCAGCTTTTATTCTTGGGCAGTAGAATGCCCCTCATTTGCCACTGTTGGACGATCCACGCGTTCGCACCCATTACACGAAACGAGCTTGCCACGAGTAGACCGCGGTGCCTCGTGACCTCGTCAAGAAGCATCGTGAACCATCGTCACGCCAACTCCCCCGCTCATCCTCGCACCAGAAGCAGCAGCGGCAGTAGCAGCAGCTTCTGGCTCAGCCATCGAACAAAGGCGGCGGTCACCGTGTCATCGTCGCGCGCTTTCAGATGCGCTGCTGGGGCCGTCTGGAACGCTCTCCCTTCCGATATTAAGAAGCCACTGGAGTTATGTACTTGTAATTAATCTAGATTGAAAACTCATTTATTTACAAAACCGTTTGTTGTGTTTAGTTTGTTGTCATTCCTCCGCACCTCCGATTAGCCACGGTTGGCTACGTACGGTGCGAAAGAAGTTCACCACGTACACACAGACACACGTATGTTCCTCTGCCTCGGTGCTATTCTGAGCACGCATCTCGGTCCGCATGCCGCTTCGCTCACCTGCCAGGTTGTGTCCGCGCATTTCTGATCCACGTTCAACAACCAGAGATCATAATTCGCGTCGTTACGCAGAATACAACATTGCAAAAGAGGTCAGCAGATAATGTATCCTGCGTGTGCCCGCCTCTCCACACAGTAAAGTAAAATCATGCGTTACACAAATCATTATCTTGTTGTTTGCGTTATGCATTGCATAACTTCGCGTCGAACAAGAACCCTCCATATCTCAAAGAAGAAGGAGGCCTGGCAGCTCACCAGCAACGATTGAAGCAATCCCCTCTCTGCTGCTGCTGCTGAGAGCGCTTTGATGTGTCGCGACGGGCCCAGGGTCCGTTTGGACTTTGATGTGTCTACTTGTGTAAAGACAACTTTGTGTCTACTTGTGTAAAGTCAACTTTGATGTGTCTACTTGTGTAAAGTCAACATTGATGTGTCTACTTGTGTAAAGTCAACTTTGTGTCTATTTGTGTAAATACAACTTTGATGTGTCTACTTGTGTAAATACAACTTTGTGTCTACTTGTGTAAAGTCAACTTGATGTGTCTACTTGTGTAAAGACAACTTTGTGTCTACTTGTGTAAAGTCAACTTTGATGTGTCTACTTGTGTAAAGTCAACTTTATGTGTCTACTTGTGTAAAGTCAACTTGATGTGTCTACTTGTGTAAAGTCAACTTTGATGTGTCTACTTGTGTAAAGTCAACTTTGATGTGTCTACTTGTGTAAAGACAACTTTGTGTCTACTTGTGTAAAGTCAACTTTGTGTCTACTTGTGTAAAGTCAACTTGATGTGTCTACTTGCTTGACGTGGAGAGACGGGCATGTGAAGGTGGCGTGGTGTCAGCTTAACCATCGAGTTACCAGACAGGCGAACAGTGTAGAGTTAAAGGATTGTGTACAAAACATAACCGTGCCCTATATTCACCCATGAGAGTCTTAATAGTCGATATTTACGCACGAGTCTTTGGACAGACGAAATTGAAGAATCGATGGTTGTACTGCCATTCAAGGCTACAACATTCGACTGAGCTTCGTGACGCAGGGCGACTTGGTCGGAACTGTCCATTCAGTTGAGACCCGTGGCTTCAATGCGTTCACCAGATAATAATCACAAAGAGCCGACCCCTCATAGCCTTCACGGGATGCGAGGACGAGTGGTATGAGGCCGGCACCGTCCGTGATGGGGTGAGTTGGCCAGCACCACTCCCGGTCGCCTTTGTCTCCCGAGTGCCGAAGTTTGCACATCACACGCGGCACGACTCATTTGAGGGGTAGAATTGGCTCCGGCAGTCCTCGCTGTCGTTGGGGGCAGTGAGCGGGAATCGCAAAACACAACACGCACATACAATGTAGGTCAATTCACTAATCCCATATCTGCATTTCCCATAAATATGCTAAATTCCTTTGTCAAGGCGCTCTTCCCCCTCCAACCTAGCTTAAATATACGCTCCAAGCCTGGGGTGTTTCATTCAGACGCTGTCTTCCCGACAGACCTGTTCTTCACCTGAGGACGGCTACTTGCGTTGTGGCCGAAACGTCGTGAGAATTATTTTACTATGTTTTATTTTTATTATTTTATTATTTCCCTTCTACGTGATGACTTTACCGAAATAACCAAGAAGACAAACGTAACTAATTAAATCTAACTGATTGTCAGTACTGTGGATAAATACGCGTCTTGCCTCCGCACCGTCGCCCCATGGCTACACGCTGTGCAAGAACGTAGCTGTTGTCATCCTGCGTGCGCGTGCACAACCCATCGAGATGCAGCCCACGCTGAGGTGGTCCCCGTTGTCACGCCGCCATCGCCACGTGACGGTGGCAGCGAGACGTTTGGCCCGATGGCTCTCGCGTGTGTCCGCGTCACTGTCATGTAAATACATCGCGGCTTTTGTGCTCAGCCGGTTCTGTCTGGGTCGGCGATCCCGTAAAATAGATCCATGCCCGGCACATCACATCCAGTATACCCACCCGTGGCTGTAGCCGCTGCTCAGGTGCCTTCTCTGGTCTCGAGCTACCATCGACGTGGTCGACTTTGAGCAGCTCAGCCCAGGGCGTGCCACTAGCGACACGCACAAGGTACCGCGTACAACACGTGCGGGTGGGACATTGGGAGTTTATCTTGAGCACTATTACTACCTCTACAGGGTAACTTACAGCCTTGTTATCGATCCACTGCTGGGTGAAGGCCTCTCAACAGCTTTCGGGCATGCGTGTTGTTTGACCATACTTCACCACGCGGGTGAAGGGGCGAGGGGTGTGAGGGAGGGTGCCAGAGATCGCTTCAGAAGTCACTCGCCATTGATGTGAGTCGTAGCCAGGAATCGAACTGGGGTCGCTGGTTACCATATCGCAGTGCGCTAACCACTGCCCCACCGCTCCGGCCCATTGCCCGTAGAGTCCTCCAGACGGTACAAGCGCAGCCCTGCAGCCGCTTGCTCCTTCCCGCATTAGGAAGCCTCTGGAGCCATGCACTTTCTAAACCGATGTTGTTTAGTTCGTTGTGCTTACCACCGCACCTCCGATAAGCGCAGTTGGCTACGTACGGTGCGAAAGAAGTCCAGAATATATACTCACTCGCGCCATTAGCTCGCGAAGTTAGCTGTGAGATCTCTCGTCGTCGTGGTCTGGCTTGTTGGCGTCTCTCCCATTCCCCTTCAACACCACGGACGTGATCGTGGCAGAAGGCCGCCAAGTGGCTGCGGCACTGCTGATGAGGGTGGCGCAGCGTGAACCCCTCAAAGTGACCCAGCGCTCCCCTTCATCATCATCATTATGATGCATTCCCCGCGCTCCCCTGAAGCTCATTACAATTTAAACGCCTCCGCCCTCAAAAACGCTTCGACCGTTCAGGTTAATGCCGCCCTGGGCCACCTGCACCACGACCCGAGCGCAGCGGCTAAGAATCATGTGAAACGCCAAACAATAACCTCAGTTTTAGCATTGAATGCCCCTGCAGTGTGTGTGTGCATGGGGAGTTGGTAGGGCAGCGGTTAACGTCAGCGATTGACACCCGAAGCCGGCCCTGAGCCTCCCTTAGGTCGACTCAGCCTCAAAATGAGTACCTGGTGCGGCGTCTAAACACCGAGACTCGGGAGACAAAGGCAGCCGTGCGTGGGGTGCTGGTCACCCATCAAGCGCCGTGTTTGTCTTCGTAAGTAGGGGGGATATTTGTGTTTGTGTATGAGAGAGTGTGTGTCAGTACGTGAATGTGGGCCGCAGTGTGTGTGTGAATGAGTGTGTGAATGAGGGCGTGTGCAAATATTGCAGATAACTAAGTGATATCGTGATGTAAGGTGTGACGCAGCGACATTGCAGTGGCGATCTTGCCAAAGAAACTGCAGAGTGCAGAAGTTAACTCCCTCGCCTGGTACACAGGAGGTGCAACACACCACGTGGTGGTTGGGTCACACACCACGTGGTTGTTGTTGGGTCACACACCACGTGGTGGTTGGGTGACACACCACGTGGTTGTTGGGTCACACACCACGTGGTGGTTGGGTGACACACCTGAGCATCAATCGGGAGGGGGGGGGCTCTCATTGGGACCCTGAGCCCACGTTATTTTTCCTGGGGCCTCTCTTTCAATTCAAAAAATCTCAGCGACATTACCAAGGACATGAAGGCAAGAGAGAGAGACATGTCATGAGATAAGAGAATAGTGAAGTGAGATAGATACGCAGACGAGAAATCTTAATCCGCATTTTTATGTTAATTTGCTTGTTATATTCATGAGGATTTATATTCGAGCTGCTATGGTAATGCGGCCCTATTCTTTCACGAACCCAGGGCCCCTTGATTCACTTGGGGCCCGCAGATTTTGCTTGGTTTGTTGATTTATTCGCACCGCGACTGCCTGTCGTAGAAACATGGACATTTACACCGCTGCGTTCGGTATCTTTAGCCCTCGCTTTTATAGAACTCCACCAATGCGGCTTTCAGTGCAGAGCCATTCACCGTGAGAACGCCGCCGATAATTCATCACGACCACGAACCACGGCATCCCACTTGTCTCTCGTGAGTCTTTCTCGTTTGCACATTTGTCTCGCTCACGAGCCGCTCTGCGAGATGGGCGCTCGCGAACGCTCACGGGGTCCGGGCGGTCGCCGTGGCTCTCCCTGTGGCACGATGATAACGCGACCACGAAAGTTGTCAGCGGAGAGCCACCGAAAGGAACAAAATAACAAGGCTAATAATATAATAATATTATATAACATCATATAATAATAAAATAACAACGCTAATAATATACTAATATTATATAACATTATATAATAATAAAATAACAACGCTAATAATGTAATAATATTATATAACATTATATAATAACAAATAACAAGGCTAATAATATAATAAAATTATATAACATTATATAATAATAAAATAACAACGCTAATAATAGAATAATAATATATAACATTATATAATAATAAAATAACAACGCTAATAATATAATAATATTATTATATAACATTATATAATAATAAAATAACATCATGTCGGGGTTTTTTTCGCGTAAAAATTTTGGCTTTCGTGGCATTTTCTTACAAAAAAATAACATATCCCGTGTAACGTGAACCCCATTGTGTAACTGTCTTCACAGACGCAAAACAAACACCCTCCAATGACTAGACCACATCACACAGAGCACCCTCCGGAGCCTCACGGCACGAGAAGGATGCAACACTCCCGTCAACTGCGACATTACAGCCACATTCTGGCAGAAACCAGAGTCTTGAAGATGCCACAGTGGCCGGATCAGCCGTTTCCTTCCCTGCCTCCCTAATCTTTCTAGATTCGCATGTGTTTATGTCCCTATTAGACTAATATATAGAGATTACTTGCACAAGAACCTAACAGATTTTTGGCGTTTCTTGCTATCAGATCACGTTTCCATTTGGGGTTTTTATTTTTCTCCGATTCGCGTGTGTTTTGTTTATGACCGTCAAATACATCGTTTGCGAGTTGCGAAATATATTTCATGAGCACCATCGACTCGTTCTCTGCGATATTGATGTTTTTTGTCTTTTGCGTTTGTTGCTTCTGTGCTCACGCACCACGGATTCCCCTTGTAAAATAGACGGGCAATTGGCTAAAGTGCATAACCCGCGCGACAAATCAAACAACCTCCCCCTCGCTGCTTTGCGATGGCCTGGGCGGAGACGCGTCGACCAAGATCAAGCTGATTTTGTGTAACCGGGCGAGAAGGCAAGAGACCAGGATGAGTCTCATTTGCGAGTGTGACCTCGCTCACCAACATTACAAAAGCCAAGCACTTACAAAGCAGCAGTGAATCGATTAAGACATCTAAACAAAAACGACTGTTTTATTTAGTTTGTTCTATATTTTTATAATTTTATTATTTCCCTTCTACGTGACTTTACCGAAAGAACCAAGACTATAAAAGAACAACTGTGTTAGTTTGTTTCTCGATCGGCTTGTCCTGGCGAGGGCCGTGGCGGCAGCACGTTGAGTAGAGCGGTCCAGACGTCCCTCTCCCTGCGTTTCATGACGAATCTAGAATACTGCACAGACACGGATTCGTGCGAAGTAACGGATTACACGTGCTGCGTAAGTTGGCTCGTGAAGATGAATTTTAGGCCGATCATCGTACAATTACAAAGTTACGTTAGCCAGATATCGGGTGACTATTGTACTAATATGTACACAGACAAGTTAAACGCAATTACAAGTGCAGTTATTGCAAGTAATCGACGGCTCGGCATCAAATTGTGACCTATATGGGAGAGTAAGCAGGTATTTGTTTGAAACGATGGAATTCCAGGTGTTTGGGGCATTGACTGAGAAGGAATGAGACCCACGCGAGTTTTCTCCTTCGGTACAATCCCTCTGATGTTGGAGGGCGTCTCAAGATTGATGATTTTGGTTCCTGAATGAACACTGTGGGTAGGTAAGGGACCGAGCCATCTGTGTTTGTCATATAAAGGGATCAAGATGATCTTGGCCCGACGAATCTCGCTGCGAGTTGAAAGAGGTGGTGAGGACCAGTCTCAGGGTGAAGATCACAGCGAGGAGTGGAGTGATGTCGTTCGTTTGTAACATAGAGCACGAGGCAGAATGAAAGATGCAGGATTTTGCAAATACAATGTGGCTGTAGAGGTTGTTTGGCGAGATGTCACATACCTCGCCTGGTATGCAGGAGGTCGGGGGTTTGATCCCGACCCTGACGCCTGTATTTTGGAGTTTGCTTGTCTCTCTCCCCCATGATCGAGATTTTTTTCTTTATCTGGGTCCTCCAGTTTTTCCCTCCACATTTAGAAACATCACGCGTTTAGAGTATTTGGCAGCTATAAATGTCTACGTGATAAGCCACATCGTTGAGCTATCAATTGTGGCCAGGTTGCATCTGAAAAAATAGTTCAGTGGGCCTCACCTGGTAAAATAAAAATAGTTCAGTATATACGTTTGTATCTGATGTCAGCGAGGCCTTGTGTCGGCATGGATGTTTATTCCTTGTCAAGGAGCATAAACCACGACGCAAACGCCGGTCATCCTCGCAGTGGCTTTTGGCGAATCACCGAACAAAGACGGTCACTGCATCTCGCACTGTGAGATGCACTGCAACGCTCTTTCTTCCGACATTAAGAAGAAGCCACTGGAGCTATGCA
>NC_136324.1:361485-621485 GCF_964198595.1 Lampetra fluviatilis | reverse complement strand
CTCTGCGTCAGCCCCGCCACCACCTAGCTGCTGCTGGACTAAGTGCGCCAGCAGCAGCAGCAGCAGCACCACTGCCGCCGGCCTCTCATCGAACCTCGACCGGCGGAGCTCGTTAGGAATCGGTGGGGCGTTGATCGTGGTGCTCGCAGCCGGTTCAATCTGCCGGCCACACGTGAACGCCCCCCCCCCCCATCTGCCACAACCTCCCCGCAGCGGAACATAGCGAGCGGATCGTTCTCTCCCTGAGCAAACAGAACACTGGGTGAACACCGGCTTCGTGGTTTGCTGCCGGACGCGTGCGTTCTCTTGCTTGCGGCGCAGCATGCCAGCGTCAAGAGTAGCGAGGCTGCGGCAGCTGCAGCCGCAGCAGGCAGGCAGGCAGGCGTCAGCATCATTGCTGTAATCATTTCTGACTTGATATCACGCGGTCACACGAGTGTAAAACACAGTCCCACGGAGGTTGCTAGACTCACAACGAGTTTACAAGACAACCATTAACATTGTGAATGTGTAATAAACTAGCACATAGACCAACTCGTGTTGCCATTAGTTTCAACTAGTGGTGTTTTATGTGTTAATGGATTTGCAGGTGCGAGCTGGCATGTTGTCAGTTGAACATTGGGTGAGCTGATGATTCACATCAGATTCAATTAAACGTGAGCATTCTGCCCGAGGAATATAATTGTGCACAGTAATCTCATAGCCACTCGAATTATTAATTATCTTCCAGTGATACATTGAGCTTGGAGATCAATTGAAGTAATTGTGCCTTCTTAAAAATATAAAACAGCTCCCGGCATGCGAAATGTGGCATAGAATCAGGAAATGTAAAATGCACTTTTCACAAACCGGGCGTATACCATTGTTATTATCAGCAGCCATGGTCCATTCACTGCTGAATGAAGGCCTCACCGTGCCGGTCTCGTCACTGTGTCTCGGTGGTGGTGAGCATCCACTTGAGTTTATTCCATCCTTTGACTGCGATTCCATCATTGGAATCGACCTCCAGCCATCATCATCATCCCTTCTCGTGAAGGGTTTTTGTGCAAACCCACGTACTTAAAAAATGTTTAGACCAAATCTCTAATAATTATTCATAATTAATTGACTCATAAATCCTAGTCATTATCATGTCCCCAATAAACGCAGCGACTGATTGTGCACTTGGCAATGCGTTATTCTATATTGATGGGCATAGTGTGTGCGTGCGTGTGGGGGGAGCGGTAGCGCTACGCTGCGCTCCGAACCAGGCGTCCCGAGTTCAATTCCCGCTGACGGCCAACACCGGTGACGATTCTCTGAAGCGGTCCTGGGCCTCCCCTAGGTCGACTCAGCTGAGTAGCTGGTAGGGTGTATCAACATCGCCGCTGGGGAGGCAGAGGCAGTCGGGCGTGGTGTTGGCCACCCACAGCCTTCATCGGTGCTCACGAACAGCACTTGCCCCAACAGACTGTGAAGGCAATATGGGGGACCTTTGTCTTGAATGCGTAAAGAGCTGCCATGAACCCTGCAACCAAATAGCAGCCACATATATAGAAACAAAACTGCAATACATTTTTGAACCGAATCGTAACTTCAACAAACTGTAACTATTCATGGGGGGGGGGGGGGGGGCTGAGACTTGACCCCCGAATGCAGCCCAGCGAGTTGACGTTTCTATCTCACTGCCTCTCGCAATCGCTGAGTGAGTGCCCAGTTGCCTCGCAGTCGATGCGGCGTGGGGATGAGTTCACGGTGTGTGGCCACGGTGAGGTCACACGAACGCACGCACTAAACAACATTCAATCAAGATTCGCTGGGAACCAGTCTGAGCCAGAGCGAGCAACTGCGCAGGAGGGAGTCTTGGCGGGCAGCGCTGACCAACGCCGATTGGCTGTGCTGGGGTGTCACATTCGCGGCTTCGCACACCTCAAAGGTAAAGGTGCAGGCCCTGCAGTTGCCTGCTGGGTGAAATCGTTCGCCGCTTGGAGTGAAAGCACGAGTTGCCAGCGTGTATCGCCTGCGCCGCACCTCCTACGAGCAGGATTGTCCACGTACGGTGCAAAAGAAGTTCAACGCGCGTACCCACATGCAGGTGGACTCGCCACAGTTAGGCCGATCGGCAGACAGGCTTGCAAGTGCCGGGTGGGGTGGGGGGGCCCTCCACCGCTCCCCAGGTCTGGCGAGCATGAAAGAACGAGTCGGCTTCTGTACTTCACTCGAATCGTCACGCTGACAGAGCCATTACTGGGGATCTTATCCACGTCACGAACTCTCTCCCATTCACCCGTTCCTGAATGCTAACCACCTGTTCATTAGTGCGTCGTTCAGTGTCTCATAAATGACCCAGGCAGTGAGATCTGACACCGCGCGTCATCTCGTATACGTGGTGCACGCATCGGGGTTGTGACGCGCTCCAATCGGGGCCAATCGTTTCTCGCTGCGGGATCGGAGTTCGGAGTTTGCAGTTGATATCGTCTAATCGAGGGAGAGCTCCGGACGCCAGGATCGGAGTCCCCTTGGCATGAGCGACCCGGGTCTCCAAAACGTCGAGCTCGCGGTGAATCAAGTATCGTACTGTGCTGCCCAGCGCACGAAGCAAAGAGGAATCAGCGCAAAGAGCAGCCGTGCGTCACGTGATGAATCGAAAATATTGCACAGAACGTCAAACAATGTCAAGGTCCCGGTCGCGTAAGTCGCCAACATCTTTACCGAAGGCGGCGCACCGCACGGAGCGTGCCTCTCGCTGCGGCTGTGCCTCCTGGGACTGCGTGGCACATCTTCACGTCGCCACAGCCGTTGTTGGCAGACTGCAGTTGTCACCAACTTGTTCGGCTGTCGCGCCCCTTGTTGAATTTAGTTTCAACTGAGTGCCCCCCTCTGCCTGACCCAACGTGGTTCTGAGAAATAAATGTATGAATAATGAACATCAAAAATTTAACCAATTTTCCATTTTGTGAGGTATCCCAACCAGAGTGTAACTGTAAGCAAATAAAAATGAAATCGCTCTTGGAAACCACTTTGCTGACGATCAGCGAGTCGAGAGAGGTCTTCACCACCCTTCTAGGTTGCCGTGTGGATTCACATCTTATCGTCGTCGTCTTATATTGGCAGATTCACACGTGATTATTCACCAATGTCTCTCATGTTTCATATAATTTCACACATTTATAAATCACCTCGCGTAGCCCCTGGGACATTGCCACGTAGCCCCAGGGGTCGGCATACACCTGGTTGAGAACCACTGGTATACTGGATGTGGTGTGCCAGATGCAGACATATTTCCTGTGTCGCTTAGTAATCACGTGGAGTAGGCGGCACGTGACCCATAGCGACTCGCAGCCACAGCCCGCGGTATCCTGGATGTGGTATCCTGCAGGCGGCGAGATGTGAACTCCCTCGCCTGGTGCACAGGAGGTCGTGGGTTCGATGCCAACGCTGACGCCTGCGGTATATTTGGAGTTTGCGTGTCTCTCTCCCCGTGATCGCGTAGATTTTTCTCCGGGTCCTCCGGGTTTTCCCTCCACATTTAGAATCAACATGCGCCTCGAGTATTTGGCTCCTATGAATTTACACGCGATAAGCGTCTTCTTTCAGCTGTCGTTTGTGGCCAGGTCGCTTCTGAAAATGAGCAATATAGCTCAGTGGGCCTTACCTGGTAAATTAAAAGATAGTTTTAGGATACCCTACGTAATGTATCGCACAATAGCCACGCCGCCACTGATCATTGCATCGTTTGTTTGGATCCAGCTCCATACCCAGCGGCGGTTATTTGTAGGGAAAATGAAATGGTGAGTGAATGGGGCGCTGAGGCATATCCAATTGCCTAATGGTGTTGGCGAATAGGAGTGAATGCTCGACCAATTAGGCAAATTGCGGTTTGTTTGTTTTTTCATGGCAGGCAAATCCATTGCAAATACACGCGCCAGCGCATTAAATATACACTCCCGACTGCCCGGTGGGCTACATGTGTTTATATTTGGAGTTTGCATGTGTCTCTCTTTCCACGTGGTCGCGTGGATTTTTCTCCCGATCCACCAGTTTTTCCCTCCGTGCTTAGAATCAGCACGCGTTTAGAGTATGTGGCTGCTGCTATAGATTTCCACGTGAATAGCCACTTCGTTGAGCTATCATTTGTGGCAGCCAGGTCGCTTCTGAGAAAGAGCTGTATAGCTCAGTGAGCTTTACCTGATCAAATAAAACAACAGTTGTTAGTTTATGAAGATCTAAGTTGTGCGTGTGTTAAGGGGAGCAGAGAGCTCCTTAGAGTAGCAAGCACTGAGAATCACTGACGGTCGCTATTTACTGGGACATGGAAGATGTAGGAAAAGGGTAATATATATACACTACTGACAATATGTACAAGTGTAGTGCACTTTATTCAGAGACACTAGCAGGAGGCATTCTCTCTCTCGCTTATTCCGGCCTTCACAGCCATAGGGGGATAACTCCATACCGGGTCGGGACAGCCAACACGCTGCCAGACCCACAGCTTGAAGAGGCGACGACCACGACGACGGCAGCACGACGAGCTCCATTCCCGACGGCAGCAGCCCCGACTGTGAGTCGGAGCTGCCTTTTATCCTCCCCAGCGTGGCCAGGCTCCGCCCTCGGCCACGCCCCCTTCTGGATCCCCCAGAAGGCTCCGGGCTTCGCCCACGTGTCCCACTGGTAGAGCGGGCTGCTACCTATAATCCCATTCTCTACCAGTCCCCAGCTCTACGCACTCCAGTGACTCATTCTGTGTCACTACACAAGTCCTGACTCTACACGCTATCAATAAGAACCTGGGCTTTAGTGGAATTAAAACGCGCACCGTTGTGACAAATAAGTGATAACGTGGATTCCTGTAAAACAAAAGGTAAAGGCGCAGCCCTGCATCTTCTCGCTGACGGCCACTGCTGGCAGAAAGGCCTCCACTAGAGGGAGCACTAGGGAGCATCTCTAGAAGGATTTTGGCCTACTCTTCCGTGATGGTCAGACATCTTAGAAGAGCTGGGAGTAACCACACTTCATCCCACTAAACGCATCTTGCCGAGCGACTGACTCAGGTGGTACACGTTTCCACCGCTGAGTGGACAGAGGTGGGAGGGGTTTAAGCGATTTGCTCTCTTGAGGCAACTGCCATGCCAGGAGATGGAGCCGTGACCTCTGCCAGTAAAAGTCTGAAGAGCGTGAATGGGTGAGACATAGACAAGTCTCAGCGTTGTTTCACACACACGATGGAAATCTCGATGTTGAGAAGTTATGAAGGGTGCCTGATTGTTCACGTTTGCCTTTTTTGTTCATTTTCGACAGCGTGAACAAAAATATGAATTGACGTTTGTCTTTTGCTCGCGCGTCGGCCTGCTGATTTCTCCGTCGCCGCCTTCCTAACGCGGAACAGACGTCAACTTTAGAATTAGAATTTGTATTTATCCTGGAGGAATCCTATGAGCTATGAAGCTCTTTTTCACAGATGTCCAGTAGGGGCAGTTCAGAACATTACACTGACAAATAATACAAAAACACAACAGGAGTACAAATCATAGGCAAGGTAGACAAAGAATTTTAGAAGTATACACAAGTAAAACGAAACAATTGTTTTCACCTTACTAGGTAATACCCACTGAGCCATTAGCTAATTTTCCAGAAGCTCAACAAAGTGGCTTATTTTGCGTGGAAATCCACAGCAGCGAAAACATCGAATTCATCTCGACGCATGTTTCTAAATGTGGAGGGAAAAACTGGAGGGCACGGAGAAAAAAAATCCACGCGACCACGTGGAGAGAGACACCGCGAACGTGAGGGCCTTGCGGGGCTCGAGTCCACGGCTCGCGCAGAGGGCATCTGGGTTTGAGGCCACCGCGGTGGCTGCGGTTGCGATCGTTTTTCACACGCGGTTAAAGAGCGGTGCCGGGGGAAGAGAAACTATGCGGCGGTAAAAGTTTCGCAAAACACGCGGGGGACCTGTACGGGAAACGGCGCAGCGCGAGTGAAGGGGTTTGGCCAAGATTTCGCCTTCGCAGCCGTGGCCTGGGAGCCAAGGTTTTGACCGACAGCGCTGTGTTTTTCCATCGCCGCATTAATTCCATTATGTTTGCGCGTGCGTACGCGCACGGCGAGTTTGTTTGCAAAAATATTCAATCATTACGTTGCGAAGTTCGCTGGCGGCTGGAAATTGCTTCAGCCTGCGGGCATTGTGGAAATGTGCGATGGGGAAATCAAAGCCAACACCAAGTCCGAGAGAGCTATGAGACATATGTGAGATATATTTAGCGTTGTCCAACTCGGAGTGCTGTAAATAACAGAGCCGGCGTCCTGGTGGGTACGATGGTCCCACTGTGGGTGTTTATGTAAAAGTAATATTGTACCTCTTGCGAGCAAGTTATTGGCGTGGAAATTCCCCGAACACTGAATTTGTGGGATTTTTTTTATTAGCTTGTTATTTTAAGTATCCTTCATCATCAACTGCCATGGTCAATCTACTGCTGGGTAAAGGCCTCATAATAACTTTTTTTGTGTTAGATCGTGTAAAAACCCACCACCTTCGGACACAGACAATATAATAAGGTCTGCCACGTGAATAAAACGTACCAGTTAATGACTACTTTAGCACACACGTGTGTTGGAGAGTAAACCCACAACATCTAAAATGTAAGTACAACGTTTCTCCGGAGATTACAAACGGCATCATCAAGCCTCCTCTCCAAGCGTTTAACAAGATGTATGTATGTTTTTCAAGATGTATGTATGTTTTACAAGATGTATGTATGTTTTACAAGATGTATGTATGTTTTACAAGATGTATGTATGTTGAACTTCTGTCGCATCCTACGCAGCCAGCCGCGATGAAAAGACTTGCATTTCTCTACCCTCTTCCATAACGAAGTTGATGAAGATACTCGCGTAGTCCATTATTGTTTCTGCTGCTGCTGCTATTGTTATGTAGATATGGAGGCAGAGCTGCGCCTTGATAATGCGATCAGCCCGAGCACAACAATGCATTCAAATTGAGGCTTTATTACAATATTAATCAAATGAAAATAACAACTTGCACTTACTTGGCATCCATAACGTAACAAATGTCTCAGGGCGCAGGCTTTTGTTGGCCGAGTGGACCCCTGATGGCAGCTGTCCATTTTAGAAAAAATGTGGTAAAAAAACCCATATTTGTAGAAACATTGTCTTGAAGGGTGCGCTCATTAATCTTGAATTACGTCACGCCAGCACATCTCCTGTTTACAATCATGAGTCAGTGGTGGAAATTCCACATTCCTTTGGCCACATTTAGTCATACAGCTGCTGTTAAAAATCCGATTTAATATATGTTTATACCAGTGTAGCGGTTGTGCAGTGTTCAGCAGACTGCAATAGCCTGAGTTGGATTCCTGTTGACAGCTAACAGCGAGTGGCGAGCGATATCTGAAGCAGGCCTGAGGCCCTCTTCACCATCGTGGTGAAGTATGGTCAAACAAACCCCATGACTGACAGCGTGGAAAGACGTCCTTCATACAATGGTGGATTTAAAGAAGAAGGTGTGTGAATCGATATTCTTGTTATTTTACACGGTAACGGTTCAAGCAGGCCACCATCAAGCAGTGTATCGATCACGGCCTATCGATAATGACATTTATTGAAGGGCATCGGTGGCTTGTGACCGTCAGGCTATTTTAATTCGTGTCCAACCAAAGGGGAAGTTTCCTAAGCCAGTTCGTTCCCTATTGCACACTCGTGCCAGAGTTTACAATCGGAGAGTCACCACGAGGCGTAACTATTGAACTATTCACACCACCAACACCACCACCAACACCACCACCAACACCACCACCAACACCACCACCAACACCACCACCAACACCACCACCAACACCACCACCAACACCACCACCAACACCACCACCAACAAGAACCACGCTCCCGTGGTGAAGCATCTGCCGAGAGCAGGGCGTCAGTGCGCTGTAGTTTTCCACCGAGTCACGTTCCGCCTTCCCCGTCTGCTGCACGAGATTCACCGACAAACCACAGGCGGTGATCCAGGGTGTGGCGGCGACTTGGCGAAGTCACAAGACTCGAGATCCAGAGGGCGCCGCTTTCACTCCCGGGGCGGCAGCTGGCAAACGACGGCTCCCGTGTCTCAGGCCCCACGGGCTCTGTCCACCCACAAGTGCTGAGTGGGTGACGCCGCGAGTCGGTCGATTGGCAGGCCGCGTGCGGTGGGTGAAGTGTGGGCACCACCACCTCGTGCCAAAGACGTCTCTTTAGTGCGGTGGGTGATGTGTGGGCACCACCACCTCGTGCCAAAGACGTCTCTTTAGTGCGGTGGGTGAAGTGTGGGCACCACCACTCTGTACTTCAGGCGTCTCTTAGGCGAGGGAGACTCGGAGGCCTCTCTCTGGTGGAACTTCTGCCAGCAGCGGCGTGAGCCAGCAGATGTTGGTGGAGCAAGTCGGTGTCGGTGTGTCGAGTGTGGGGAGCGGCGGCGCCACGAACGCAGCCACCCCGGTTCGATTCGCCGCTCACGGCCACCAACGTCAGGACGATAATCTGAACCGGTAATGGGCCTCGCCTAGGTCGGCTCAGCCTCATAGGAAGCACCTGGTGCCACTTTGGAGACAAAGGCGGCCGGGCGTGGTGCTGGCCATCCACCCCCTCGCGTGCTGTGCCGACCATCATAGGTGCTGCGTGGCTAACGGCACTTGCCTAAAAAATCTGTTAAAGCTATGAGGGGGATCTTTGCCTTATGCTGTATATTTATATATTTGTTGCCGTGAGAGCTGCACACTGGGAGTGCAGCAGCCCAGGAGGCTGCATTGGACACCGAGCGGAGGCTTCGCACTCCTCTCGCACTCCTCTCTGTAGCAGCACGATGCAGCTCAGGGTCGGTGGATCGCACACATGTTGTGAACTCCCTCCACGTGGGCGTCGAGGCGGAGTGATGAGAACACAAACACATCAATCACCATCACCACATCATCATAACATCATCATCATCACCACATCATCATAACATCATCACCATCACCACATCATCATAACATCATCATCATCACCATATTATCGCATCACACTATCACGCTCACCTTCACAACGTAACGTGTCGCAATCATCATGATCATCATGCCATCATCACATCACACCGCCATCACACCATTCACATCATTGCACCTCCGATTAGCACGGTTGGCAACGTACGGTGCGAAAGAGGTTCAACGTACATACGAGCCATGCCCCGGTGTGCCAGGAGAAAGCGGCTCAACCCGTTCCATCTGTATGGGGTAGGCGGATAGAGCGTTTCTCCCTCGCATGCGCGAGTTATCTCATTCATTGGCCGATAGCGCTGTTTGTATACATAGAGGGCCGCAGAGCTTGGGCTGCTGCTGTCTTCCTGCCCGTCCGTGGTTCCTCCCCGCGCCTCTGAGCCGCTCTCTGTCTCTGTGCGGGAGCGAGGAGCGAACGGCGTGTGACGCGTTGCGGGTTGAGGTTATGTATATGTGTATTATTATTGCATTATAAATGCGAGTTGTATGGTGGCTGACCGCGCGACTTTGAACGGACTGCCGCTCGCGAGCGCTGCGCCGCGACATTTCGCCACGCTCCGTCGCGCGCCGTGACCTCATTTAGAACACGCGCTGGGCCCCGCGCCATCGGCGAGTGTGCACACCCAGCAGCGTGCGTTGCCTTTACACGGACCCGTGTGAGTGTGTGTGAGTGTGTGTGTGAGAGAGTGTGTGTTAGTGTGTGAGTGTGTGTGAGTGTGTGTGTGGGTGTGTGGGAGAGTGTGTGTTAGTGTGTGAGTATGTGTGTGAGGGTGTGTGAGTGAGTGTGTGTGAGTGTGTGTGTGTGAGAGAGTGTGTGAGTGTGTGTGTGGGTGTGTGGGAGAGTGTGTGTTAGTGTGTGAGTGTGTGTGTGAGGGTGTGTGAGTGAGTGTGTGTGAGTGTGTGTGAGTGTGAGAGTGTGTGTGTGAGAGTGTGTGTGTGTGAGTGTGTGAGTGAGCGTGTGAGTGAGTCTGTGAGTGTGTGATTGTGTGTGTGAGTGTGTGAGTGTGTGTGTGAGTGTGTGTGTGAGTGTGTGAGAGTGTGTGAGTGTGTGTGTGAGTGTGTGTGTGAGTGTGTGTGTGAGTGTGTGAGTGTGTGTGTGAGTGTGTGTGTGAGTGTGTGTGTGAGTGTGTGTGTGAGTGTGTGTGTGAGTGTATGTGTTTAATATTCATGAACTTGACATGCACAATTTTGGCTATCTGCGAATCGCTTCGGGAACTCTACACCACTGCATCGAGAGAGAGATAAAGTGATGAGAGATAACCTGATGAGATAAAGAGATAAGATAGAGAGATAGCTTTTCGAAGCTTTAGAAGCACCTGCAGACTTCGCGCGTACTCTTTAAGTAGGTCAATGTGATTACCCGCAACATTTGCTCAACCACGAGCATCTACGGCGGAACGTATCCCTCGCAAAGACGAGGGAACGCCCTGCACAGAGCGCAGTCCATCGACCCAGGACCCAGGACTCAGGGCCCAGGAACCAGGACCCAGGGCCCAGGACCCAGGGCCCTCACTGCCGGATGTCGCTTCTCCGTGGCAGCCCCTGGCCTCTGGAACGCGGCCACAATCGCCCCGCTGCTGCACTTGCACGACGGCAGCATTCATTCCACACTCACTCCTAAGAGGCGCTTACAAGGGCCCCAGCCTCCTCTTTGGGCACGATGGTGCGTTGTGCGTCGTTAATGCCCATTGGGATCCGTGGATGGAATGCGCGTTATAAATGTAAATTATTATTATGACGCACTGAAAATGAAAACAACGAATGCATTTTAGCGGTGTCCATTGCCTGCTTTTGGCAATTGGCTCGTAAACGCGCACATTGACACATACAAAGGCGCAACATCTGTAAAGTGCGCAAATGAAGCGTGGAGAGGTGGGCGCCTCGATGGCATTGAGAGACAGAGAGAGAGGAGCACGTGGACTCCACTCGCCTCCGGTTCCCCCCCTGTACAACATCAACTTATATAATCAGTGAAGCTGCATCTGTTAATCCAGCTGAATTCAAACAGAATAGTAATGTAATAAACGTTTTAATGTTATCGTCCTCGTCATTATCATCATCATCATCATCATCGTCAGAGTAATGCTGCTGCATGTACAATCTCATGATGACGCCGTACTCACTCACACATCTGTAATCCGGCGCTGTGGAACTTCCTTCGCACCGTACGTAGCCACCCGTGCTAATCGGATATAGCGCACTAAACACAAAAAGCTTTTTGAAATAATTGAGTTTTCAATCTAGATTTTAAAGTGCATAGCTCCAGTGGCTTGCTCGTATTAGAAAAACGAGCGTTCCAGACGGCCGCAGAAGCGCATGTGAAAGTGCACGATGCAGTGACCGCCTTTGTTTGGTGGCGAGCCAAACACCGCTGCGAAGATGAATGGAGTTTGCCATATCCTGGTTCGCCAGGGGAAGGCAGTACAGCAAGTGGACTCGTCGCCATCTGTTTACATTTCTACGAGGGATAGAGTGTTGCCCCCTCGCACGCGTCGGTTTTCTCTTCTATACTAATCACGCTCAGCGTTGATTGGGTGAAAACAATCGGATGCAGCAGCAGGATCCTCCTGAAAAAAAGCCCTTCGACTCAGTGTAGCTTTCCTGAATTAATATTATTTTCCCATCCCTCCAACTAGCCAACATGCACCGTCCACTCCCATTGCTGCTATCTTTGCGGCCGTCTGGAACGCTCTTATTACGACGTCACTGGAGCCATGCACTTTTAGATTGAAAATTAATTTCTTTGGAAATGCTGTTTGTGTTTGGTTTGTTGTCCTTCCCCCGCGCCTCCAACTAGCATTGTTGGCTACGTACGGTGTGAAAGAAGTTCAACAAACATGCATAGCTGTAGGGTGGCGGTGGCGTTGGGAAGAGAGGATGAGGTCAGCCGAGGGTCAGGAGGCAGCACGGCCGGTGGGCTGAGTGATGTGGGGAGAGGAGGGAGGGAACCCAACACGCGAAGTCTCGGAGACACACTGAAGAAGAAGAATAAAGTGGTGGGGCGGTGAAGGGCAGGACCAGGGAGAGACGTTCACTACCTCGCCTGGTAGACAGGAGGTCGTGGGTTCGAATCCGACCTTGACGCCTGCGGTATATTTGGAGTTTGCATGTTCTCCCCGTGATTGCCATGGATTTTTCTCCGGGTCCTCCGGTTTTTTCCTCCACATTTATGATCAACATCACGCGCTTAGAGTATTTGGCTGCTATACATCTCCACGTGATCGCCGTAATGCCGGCACAGAGCTGCCCCCGTCCACGTGGCAGAACCTACGTTGTTTTTTGCTAACAAGAGCGTGATTTGTCTCGAACATCAGGTGCTCTGCCAGCATTGGTCCAGCCCAGCCTGGCTCTGCTGATGAGACACTCACGCCGGCACTGGCCCACACTCTGCTTGCATTGCGCCAATGCTGCTCTTCCCAGAAGGCATTGTGCTTGATAGAAAGTGTACATTGTTCCCGTTTATGTTTGGAGAGACAGATATATTAATATATATTGTCTAATTAACAATTCGTTTTTTTGGGTTAGAGTGTGTGGCGATAACCAAAACCCTCCACCACTCAACCGAGCCATTAACGTCAATTTGTCACGTGGGAAAAAAACCAAAGTGTAGTGAATTCCGGAGACACTTGTAGAGGCCACGTCTTTATTACACACAGCCCACTAACTACTGCACACTAACTACTCGTACAGCCTATCTCACGTATCTCTTCCGCACAGCCTATCATACGCCGCCTACGTAGCGTGCCTACCCCGGCTACGCTCCAGGTCCTCCGGCTACGGTACCCTACGGGAGGCTGTCTGACCTGACCCAGCCAAGGCACAGGTCCACCACTGGACTCACAGAGCCCCGGCCCTTACAAGGGCATCAGGCAAGAGAGTCCCAGGGTCCACCACTGGCCTCACAGAGCCCCGACAAGCACAGCGTGGCTAGGGGTCCAGGGTCCTACTCTAGCAGCTCTACAGGCTTGAGTCTTCAACTGTTTTTCAGCAAGCCTGAATGTTGAAACTCTGAGCTCACACGAGAGCCGGACTGATGAATCTGGAAGTAATCTCCAGGGTAGGCGTCGTGTGAAATTATCAACATTCTGCTTGCTTTCCAACAATCGGGTGTTATTGTTCGGCACGATATCCGACGTTTCGCTGCACGTGTTCAGAGGGGGTGCTGTGGTGGCGAGATGCAGGAGGTCGTGTGTTCGATCCCGACCCTGATGCCTGTATCTTTGGAGCTTGCACGTTCTCCCCGTGGTCGCGTAGATTTTTTGCGAGTTTTCTGGTTTCCCCCCACCACGTTAAGAATCAACAGGCGTTCGGAGGATTTGGCTGCTGCTCTAAATATCCACGTGACAAGCCACTAAGTCGAGTTGTCATTTGCGGCCAGGTCGCTCGGTGGGCATTACCTGGTAAAATAAAAACAGATCGATCGAATAGATCGATAGCTTCTTGGGGAACACGTGGGAGAGGCTAGCCTGGTTACACGATGGTCCCGTCCTTAGCGACCGCTCATCATCGCCCCCCCCCCCCTCCGTGCCTCACCCTCCTCCTCCTCTCGGGGGACGAAGGGACGACGCTCGAGCCGTGACAGGCGGAGAGTGAACATTGCGGCTGAACAGTTTCGTTGACGCACGCGCGCCAGCGATATCGTCAAACGCGCCAGCGCAGACCGGAGCGAGCGAGTGAGGGAGCCAGCGAGTGTGCTCGCTGTGCCACGAAGCGACGATATGCAATTAGCGGTGCGGTGTCTCCAGTCTGCAGCTGATAAGGAGGATGCGTGGGTGCGGGGGTCGTGGCGTTGAATCGGATCCAGGCTGTTGCCCAATGCGCGGAGTAGATCGGCAGATACGTGAGCTGGGTGATGATTGATAAACTACTCGCAGAGGCTCTCCGTACGAAACAGACATTGGTTTAATACGTCGTCTATGTACCAAGTGAACGCGTGAAATGTGTGGGGAGTTAACCTGTTCACACTCAATTAGTCGTGCTCGATTATCCGGGTTGCGGATGCGCCCTGCTGACGGACACAATCAATGAGATATCCATAATCAACGTTTTTGGGTTTAGATCGCGTTATTTATAAATGTGTCGTAACCCTCCACCACCCGACACGGCCAATCAGTAAAAAAGTGTCACGTTGACACGCGCTCGTTTAGCTGCTACAGCTGCTCCCCGCTCGCCAAGGGCCAGTGACCTACTGCTTCGTGTCTTCGTGACCGCAAAATGCCCGCAAGTAAACCAATTGCTTGTTTAAAAAAAAATCATCATAATACACAGACGACAACATTCGTCTGTTTGCTGAACTTCTTTCGCACCGTACGTAGCCAACCGTGCTAAGCTCAGGTGCGAGGGAAGACAAGACACCAAACACAAAAATAAGTTGCAAATAAATAAATATTCAATCTCGATGTGAAAGTGCATGGCTCCAGTGACGTCGTAATAAGAGCATTCCAGACGGCCGCAAAGATAGCAACAATGGGAGTGGACGATGAATGTTGGCTAGTTGGAGCGATGGGAAAGAAATAATTATTATTAAAAGTTAGTTTTCAATCTAGATTATTTAAAAGTGCATATCTGCAGTGGCTTCCGAATATCGCAAGAGTGTTCCAGACGGCCACAGAAGTGCATCTGAAAGTGCGCGACGCAGTGACCGTTTTCATGCGAATTCTACGTAGGTAATACTCGTCGGTCAACGTTGGTCACGAAATGAGCGAGTGAGCGCGTGAGCCGCTTCCCAGAGCGCCAAGCAGCTGCGCTGCGTCCCGGCTCTGACGAGGACGGTGCCCGTCGCTGTGCCTCACGGGGTTCACCCCAGGGGGGTTCCTCCACGTTGCCATCGACCGCTGCTCGCAAACTCACGTTGGCCGTGGCCGGGAATCGATCTCAGGTTGCTAACTGCGTTCACAGCACATTTGCGCTCACTACCCGAGGTCGCTGCCAATCCAGCAGTGGATTAATGAAATGGGTGGACAATATTCATAATCCAATACTCGATAATAATAAAAACCTGTAACACTAATTGAGAGACGTAATAAATAGCCGAATCACACATCGTACATCGCATGCGTGTATGGCTGTAGAATTGAGACATGTTAATTTCACTATCATCATCATCATCAATTGTCATCATCCGTAGGCATCTCTCCACTGCTGGATGAATTCTTCCCTAAGCTCTTGTCTGTCAGTCTTATGATGCAACAACCAATCCAGTTCCTGGACACAAGTCATCTGAACGCCGAGTGTGGGAGTGTGTTACTACACGGCAACAGCCCTGGTCGTATTCCTCGTCTCCATGTGGTTGTACTGCACAAAAACAGACAAACACGCTCCATGTATTCCTTTTCTTGTCTCTCATTGTCGTTCCGAGCATGTACCCAAGTCCATGTTTATGATCTTGATAATCGCTGCTATATAACCTCATCACCATCATTAAACTAAAAAAAAACTATTTTATATTTTACCAGGTAAGGCCCACTGAGCTGCATAGCTCTTTTTCAGAAGCAACCTGGTCACAAATGATGGCCCAACGAAGTGGCTCGTCATCATCACGTCGAAATTAAAAGCAGCCCAACACTCTGAACGCGCGATGTTGATTCTAAATATGGAGGGGAAAAACCGGAGGACCTGGAGGAAAATCCACGCAACCACGGGAAGAACGTGAAAACTCCAAATATACAGCTGGCGTCAGGGTCGGAAACGAACCCACAGCCTCCTGTAGACCAGGCGAGGTAGTTAACATCTCATCACCGTAGCGGCCCATCTCATCTAGGCATCACAAGCATTCAAATTGACAAATATAATGCAATCTATTATTGCATTTTCAGTAAAAAAACACCAGTTTTGGGATAATGTTATATCTTATTGTGTTTTCTAACATTCAGATAATTTGCTAAAATGTTGCGTCATGTGCACATGTAACATGTCCCCAATGATGACTCCTCCCGACGCCGCGGGACACCGCTGCCGTCGTCAGAAACGCAGCAGCCACAGCACGTGAGTGGCGCCACTTGCGGCCTTCTGAAGATCCCGACATCATCTTGTTGGCGCGGACCGTGCGAAATTTCGTTTATATCTGCGCCTGATCATTCGCATTTTTTCTGATGAAGCGCTACAAATATCCAGAGCACATCTCGAGAACGTATCCATTGTACATGTGGGTATTTCATGCGTTGTGCGTGTGTATGTGTAGTAGGCATAACCACCCCCGGTGTGTTTGTTTGCCCTCCCGTAACACCTCTACATATGCACGCGTGTGCGTGTTCCTGTTGCTACTGCGTTACGCTGTGCTGAGGCTACCTGGCCTGTCGCTCCGTACGAAGCTCTGGGTCGTCGCTCACAGTAATGCCTTCACTGCTCTGTACAGTACTCTCCTTCAAAGGGACATCTTCACTGGTTTGAAACATAAAGGCTGGCCTGCCTACAATACATCCTGGGTTTAACGAGACTGGATCACAGTGTGAGGAGCTCACCAACCCTTGAAGGAGCTAGACACAGTTCCATCAGTGGCCTCCTCCTGTAGGCGAGGCTGAGTTGGCTGGGTCATGTAGGCTGCGTGTCCAGCCACTGCATGCCTAATAAGCTTCTGTTTAACACGACTAAGTACTCAGTGAGTAAGACGCTTCTGTTTGGCCGGATAGGGGGGCTAAACGGGCGCGGCACGGGCTAGAGAGTAGATGGGCTGAAGCGATACAGGAGAATGTGGAGCTGAGTGGATTCGCCATACCAGCGACGTTAAATCGGCCTCTGTGGAGGAAGCTCGTGGGGGACGCCACTGGGCAATTGGAGGCAGTCGTCCTCCAGCAACAGTGGCGAGCGGAGAGGAGCGAGGCTCACAACAACGAGCGGAGCACCGGGCGGCTAAAACGCAGCGGCGAGTTGGTGCAGTGGAGAGCACAGGTGGTGCAAACTTTTTTTCCAGTCAACCCAGTCAACTCAGTCAACCCAGTCAACTCAGTCAACTCAGTCAACCCAGTCAACTCAGTCAACTCAGTCAACCCAGTCAACTCGGTCAACCCAGTCAACTCAGTCAACCCAGTCAACTGAGTCAACCCAGTTAACTCAGTCAACCCAGTCAACTCAGTCAACTGAGTTAACCCAGTCAACTCGGTCAACTCAGTCAACTCAGTCAACTGAGTCAACCCAGTCAACTCAGTTAACCCAGTCAACTGAGTCAACCCAGTCAACTGAGTCAACCCACACGGCACCTGGACCTGCTCCGTCACGTGCTAACAATGATCCTTCTTCACTGCACGTGGCCTCAAAGTGCACCTAGCCTGGCACACAAGCGCCATAAGTGACATCACCCCGCCACTTAGTGGCGAACGGCTGTTGCTCTAGTTGTTGTTGTTGTTGTTGTCTGCTCGTGTTTCATGTCCGCACTTAAGTGGAGGTTATCACTTGTTTATGTAAAAAGCACACGACACATCCCCCTCCCCCCGGGGGCTCGCGTGGTGATGTTGTAAACAGCGATGATTGTGTAAGCCGCGCTCCGCTGAGTGCATCCTGCTAGTGCGGGGATCACGGCAGCCCGACAAGGCAGGGACACGCAGCCGCGATGGAGAGATTCTCGGTCCCTTCATCGCCGAGCCTCGACCATGAACACAGAAGATTCACGGCGGCTTCGTCAGCCCTTTGGCGCGTCACCTTTGCCCGCAGGGAGGTGGGGCCATTCGTAAACTCCGGGCGGGAACGCCGCCGTCGATCCTCAACAAACTCCGAAGCAGGCTGCGGCATGGGTGCCGTGCAGGAGACATTTCTACGCACGAATGTTGAACTTATTTCGCGGCGTACGTAGCCAACCGTGCCAACCGAAGACGGGTTCTAACGTGGGGGGAAAGTCAGCAACACTTTGCTGTGAAAAAAACACTCATACACACCATAAAACACATGCCTTGGCAACAACACGTCACATCAAGGCGATGTGGACATGTGGTCTCTCTGTGTTATCGTGGCCTTCGTAACTTTAGTTGTCTTTTCGGGGCTGAGGGATGGGAAGAGTTGTGGGGGGGGGGGTGTTGATTGGGTGGGCGCCGTGCTGGGGTTAACCGCTACACAGAATGAGTCACGGCACGATCCGCTTCTCGTCGACCCTGCGTCCTCCTCAAGCTCCCCCCGCGCTCTGGGGGTGACAACCTCCAGGGGGCACGGGCGGCAGGACAACTCGAGGAGTTCGGGGCAATGTCCACCCACCCGCCTTGCATTGTCTCAGATGTCTGCGTCACAAATCACGTGGCAGTGTTTGTGGCAGTGTTTGGTGGTGTTTGGTGGTGTCTATGGTGGTGTTTGTGGCAGTGTTTGGCAGTGTTTGGTGGTTTTGGTGGTGTCTATGGTGGTGTTTGTGGCAGTGTTTGGCAGTGTTTGGTGGTGTTTGGTAGTGTCTATGGTAGTGTTTGTGGCAGTGTTTGTGGTAGTGTTTGGTGGTGTCTATGGTGGTGTTTGTGGCAGTGTTTGGTATACAAAGTCGTGCTCCTGACCGCTGAACGTGAGACAATATCTCCGCGAGTGTCTGAGCGTAGCACAGAGACGGAACGATGATTATTAACTGGAGTAACACAGAGATTAGAGAGTTATACTCAAGTGAGAGACAGAATTACTCTTTGGTTCTTTCGGTAAAGTCATGTATAAAGATAAAATGATAAATGAAATAATAATTATTATTTTATCTTTATATGTGACTTTACCAAAAGAACCAAAGACTAATTCCTGCAGTCACGAAAGCTCCAAATTAAGAGAGAGACAGAATGTTGACCCTTTATTTTAACCACCGCGTTGCAGGCTATCGCTTGCGGGCGGTGCTCACGCCCATTCGCCGCAGCCATCTCTCATCCGTGGCTCTGCCTCAGTGCGAACGTTTCACATTCCTATGGCTGGGTCAAGTTTGTCCATTAGCACAGCCACTGTAGCCTTCCCACAAAGTGGTACTCGTTTTATCAGCGCATTGAGATGATGGGCTGAGTCGACACCAGTACATCCATTTTTTCCAATCCACTGCTGGATGAGGGCCTCCCATGCAGTGTGGAACGTGGGGGTTATTTGACCATACCTCCCCACGCTGGTACGTACGGGTTTGTAAAGGTGTGGGACCTTTTTACCAGTTTCAAAGTATGAAAATAAAAAAAGGTTTTACCCTTTCTAGCAATGAAACGGGTGTTAAGATGTTCAAACACTAAGTGGATACCTTTTGCAAGGCATCACGTCTGCATTTACCACACTTACTTGTGGCAGATATCATCAGAGTATGTTTGTTTGCATGTTTTGCCACGAGGTAAGTGTTTTAATGCGGACGTGATGCCTTGCAAGAGGTTTGTGTCTATGTGGGGTTTGAACACCTTAACAGCCCCTGCTTTATTGGCACAAAGGGTAACTCCGATTCTTCCATACTTTAGTGAAGGTGTTGGTATAAATCGGCTACTCCGCGGGTCTCTGGCTTTAGACACCGTTAGGAAAATCTCTCAAGCTGATCAGACCTCATAATGGCATTAACACCACCGCCTGTACCCCCACAACGAGTGAAGTGTTCAGAAAAACAACTTCCGTTGATTTTTTTTCATCCGGCTGGGCCATCATTTTCCACCGCCAATGTCTCCACGCGCTCCTCTCTCTTCCGTTTCCTCTCGCAGCGGCAATGGTCGTGATCCACATGTCATCGCTGGAGCTGCGGGGTCTGAGTTGTTAGCCATTACTCATCGCACACGCAGCGCGTGCGTAAGTTTAGCTTATTATCGATGACTCGAAGATACATTCCCCCCCCCCATCACTTTTCAACACTTTCCAACTAAAGTTTAATGCGTTTATACATTAACTCCGTTCATGTTTGTATATCTATCTATCTATTCATCTCTATATATCCGTCTCTATCCCTCCGTTTATCTAACCCTCCATCTATCCGTCCATCTATCCGGCCGAAGTCTAACGCCAGCTGGAAACCGCATTACAGAACGCATGCCAGATGCATGCTTTTTCGACCCTTGTTTTCATTCGGCCCAGCATCTCGGTAGCAATGCCGACCCAGGGTGTTTGGATCGCTGAGCCACCCAGCCACGTATTGCTGTTGTTGCTGGTGATGTTGTTAATCCACTTAGGCAAGTGGACGCGTGTCGGGCATCTGCGAGAAATATTTCAGTGACAACGGAAGTCGCTGCCCGTCCACTTAGCGCAGTGTGGGGGAACACGCCGTTGTCGCTGCATCGGGAACGATGTCGGCGGCTGCCGTTGGACTGCGCACGACGACGATGATATCAGCCCGAGGCCTCAAAGTGCCTCCGCTAAAGCACTGAGCGAGCAACGCTGAGATTTTGGGGTTGGGACTTTGGAAGCCACTCGTGAATTTATAAACGTCGACAACATCGTCATCGACATTATGATCATCATCCACCATTGTCTCTCCACCACTCGATGAAGGCGTGGCCACACCGTTGCCATTTTTTGAGGGTCTTCCAATGCAACAATGTTTTTTTTTTCATATATTTTTTTCAGTCGGAGCCCGGCACAGAGCACGAACTGTGATGTGGGGGGAAGTCTCGAATGCTGTGCTCTTGATTCTAGGAGAGGGGGGAGATTGGGCTCGCTGCTGCCCCACCGAGTGGGGACTGCGTGTGCACCATGATGCAGGAAGGCGAAGGAGAACTTAAGTAAGGGAGTATATGGAGCACGAGGGGTGGGAGGGGGAGAGGTGAAGGGGGCGGGGGAATGGAACAAGCACAGGAAGGAGCACTTAGGAAGGAATAACTTCCACCTGCTTGGTGAAATGTACGTTTGCACCGTAGTATCCACCCATGATAATTCATTCGAGGTGAGCAATCCACCTTGCTCCTGCACCTGAGCTGATCTCGTCATTCCATCTCGGAAGTGATTGTCCGCTGGGAAATGCTCTCTGACTTTGCTGCCATGTGGTTAGAGGGAAACCATCGCTGATGGTCTCACACAGTGACACTTGTCACTTCTGTAGCAGAGGAAAAGCTCTCCGATGCGTTTTCGTGTTGAGCCGCATGTTGTCCGGCGTGACGTCCGACGTTTCGTTCCACGTGCTGTGAGCTTCTTCAGGAAACTAAATGTATACTCTGAGTTGTACATTCAGTTCCTGAAGGAGCTCCTAGCACGTGGAGCAAAACGTCGGACGTCACGCTTGGGCAACAAGAGAGCTGTACAGCACAATCGCTACTAAACCCTTCACAGTAGTGAGGAATGCCGGGTAGACTCAGCCCCAGTCTGGGGTTGAACTCATTGCCTTGTAGATGTGAGCTGTGAGCACACTGCCATAGCACCAATCTGGTTGTAACGATATATAAGCATGTACAGTACAAATAGAACTTGATTCATTATTTTACCAAGAAGGTGAATCAGCTCGTGTGCAGGGTCGAGGTAGATTCTTACATCACAGCAAAGTGAGATTTGGTGGCGTCTTGACCACGGCTGCTGATGCAGCTGATGATGATAATGATCAGTTATGTAAGCGATGTCAGTACCATAGTACAAATCGCTTAGGGAATGGATCACAACGCAGGTGTTAAAGTCCAAATCATTCTCCCCGAAGATGTTTGCTTCGAGGATCGCGATGTGTGTCATAGGGTCAGAGATGGTGGCACCATTCCACACCTGCCAATGAGAAGGGCATCACGCTTGTAATGAATGTGTTGTCCTCTGGGTGTGTACATCCGCTTTATAAATAAACTAACGAACATGCAATATGTTAAGAATTGTACCAACGGTTACAAATGCAAAAGTTCATGCGGCAATGATTTAAAGCATGCAATGAGACTATTTAACATGTTGGCTCCTTTGATTCTCCCGGTGCTTGGGAGAATTAAGAGGAAGCATCATTGTCCAGGGCGGGGTTGCCACCTTCCAGGTTTTCCCAGGATCATCCTGTTGTCGAGGCAGCTGTCCTGGCAAATCCACATGTCTTCCCGGGACATTAAGAGGTGCGATTTCTATCAGTTGCATAATAATAATAATACTCTGTTCAAGACAAAGCATTCGCATGTGCTGCAGTCCTCCCGTCTTGCAGTATAGTGAGATACTCTTCTCCCTGTTTAACACGTAGGAGGCTTTCGCGACCAATATCATCCACAATACAGGTTTTTTTGGGGTAGATCGTGTAAAAATATAAATGTGTCGTTAAACCCGTCACCACCCGACACAGCCAACTAGTAAGGTTTGCCAAGTAAACAGAACGTGCCAATTCGTCACTAGTACAGCACACCGGTGTGTTGGAGGGCAAATCCAGATTGTAAATATTTGTAAATGTTGTGCATTTGCTCTCCCACACACCGGTTAGTGCTGTACGAGTGACGAATTGGCACGTTCTGTTTACGTGACGAACCCTGTCACTGATTGGCTGTGTCGGGTGGTGGCGGGTTTAACGACAATAGTCTCCCTACGAGATGTCCCAGGTTTGTACCGCAGAGGTGGCAACTGTGCTCAGCGCTGCTGTTCCCCTTAGCTGTGGGGGGCTAATTCCAATTCGAGCGTCAGGTTCGATTTGGGGAGATTGGTAAAAGTTTGCACCTTCAAAAAACAATTCCAGCCCAGAATTGGATTACAAAGCAATCAATGTGGTCACAAATAACGACTGCAGAGGACAACGTTCTAAAGTTAAGGCCGTGACCAGGGGCAAAGCGAGAGGCGTGGATCTAAATCGGACTGACGCAGGAAAACTTTTAAAAAGCGAAGGTTAAACCGCTTGAGCTGGGTCATTATTGGGCAAATAATTTCCCACATTTTGAATGGTCTCGTGGTAACGGTGTGCGCATAGCCAATGAGTGACCTGGATGTGGGATATTCCAGTTTCAATCACGGGGGACCTGCCACCAGCAAAGGTGAAATCCACGCTACCCTTCATGCTCAAAATAGTGTGATGTGGTCCTCTATATCATCATCATCATCACCATCAGAAGATCCCTCTGGGTTTGATCTTCCACGAAGCTCATGGTCCACCCTAAACCGCATCCACTGCACGAACCACGGCAGGAGATGCGGATACCTGATGATGCACACATGGAAAATTAAAAACTCCCCAGCAGCAGCAGTGTGCGACTGTGGTCATCATCCAGAACAGAGCGTACAGCGTGTGACGAGGCAGTGCCCCGGTCCACAACTACGACGGAGACATCACGGCGACGTGACGTGACGCTGCTGCTCCTGACGCGCTTGTCCGGCTTCACCACCTCAATGTCAAATTGCACTGCTACTGGATGAAGTCCTCCCCAAACTGTTTCCATCTCTCACGGCCCTGCGATATAACAACCCGTAGAGCACCTGCAAACGAGCTGGTTTCATCGTTCCATCTCCATGGTGGTCGTCCTTTCTGGCACGTTCCCTCCCGTGCCTGCCACTCCTTTCCTGAGTCTCACCCACCGGTCGTCATCCCTTTGAGTGATGTGTCCCGCACAAGCGCGCTGACTCTCACCATTGTCAACACGATGCCCCTAACGTGCGCGCGCTCTGGAATACGTGCGTCCCTCTTCCCGTCTCTCGCTGTACGCGCGTACGTACGTTGAACGTTTTTCGCACCGTACACAGCCAGCCGTGTTAACCAGAGGTGCTGTCGTGCTAGTCACGGGAGCCAGTCTCGTCCATGGGCTCACCACGAGTCGGCAGTGGGAGCCAGTGAGGACCAATCTCCATCTGTCTCATCTGTCGGGGAGGGAGTTCTGCTCCCTCACCCTCGTGGGGTCTCCTACCACGTGCGTGATGAACACTCGTCGTTACTTGGCTGCAAACATCTTACTCTGTGGATTGCGTCGCGTCGTGTGATGCAGTTGCGTGAATGATGCGAAAGAAAACGTTCCCATTATTCGTACTGCGGGTGTATTCGCCGTGACATGTGCGCCATCGACTTCACGGTGCACGTTGAAGATCCCGTAGCGCTACTCGCGGAAGAGGGGGCCATGGGTTCTGGCGTCACGGTCAAAGTTTGCCACAACCCGCATCTCCGATGAGCTCGGTTGGCTACGTAAAACGTTCAACATCCATAGACACATTTGACTCGCAACGAACTGAAGCAGGCGAGCCACAGATTGTTCACGACGCTGCTGTGCGGGCAGACGGTGAGGCGTCGTTCCGTCGCCATCAACCTTTGCACAATAAGAATGGCGCGAGAACGAATTCTACAAACCATTATTAGGCTCCACCCCTTTAAAACCTTTAACAACAGTCTGCATCAGCAGCAGGCCATGCTTTCCTACCTGATGACGGACGCTTGTGTTGCGCCCGAAACGTCATTCATTTTATTTTATACCTACGAGACTTTACCGAAATAACCAACGAGCATTATTGTAATGGTAATCATGGGCGTTATGAAAGTGTGCGGGGTAAAATCGTCGATGTGCAAGTCGATCCTAGCCTTGAACGTGACAGGGTCCTCGGACAGATCGGATAAATTGTGTTGAGGAGCCAAGTTTAGGGCATCTCCCCCAGCAACAAGGCTCGGCATTCTCCTGCTGCCCGCCGCTATTTGTTTTCAGAGCACCGAGTATAAAGTCGATGGGGCGCGCCAGTCACCAGTTTGCACTTGTAAAGCCGCTAAAGAGATTTATCTCTGCGCTCAGGGTGGCTCGCGATAACGCGTCCGAGCGAGGCCGCCCCGCAGCGATATCGCTCTTCGCTCAGCGGCGCGCGTCATTGCAATTCGGTGATCGGATCCGATTCCGGGAAATTGCGAAACTTTGGCTGCTATCAAAAAAATACTCTTTAGCTCACAATCGCGTTATAAAGCAATAAACGGCGACCGCGAAGACCGAGACAAAGGACTCTCGCTGCCACCGGACACCGGACCCGGAGGGGGAGAAAGGGGAGAGACGGGGGGGGGGGCCATGCCCGCCCAGCTGATGGGGCCCGTGCGGCCCCGTGGGAGCCGCCGAGCGCACTCACGGATCGTGCCGCGGCCACTTTGGCGAAGCGCGACTCGCCAAAGCGGCACGCGCCACGTGCGTGCCTGGAACTTCTTTCGCGCCGCATGTAGCCAACTGTGCTAAGCGGGTGAAGGACAACAAACTAAACGCAAAAAGCAGTTCTATAAAGGAATTAGTTTTCAAGCTATGTTTGAAAGTGCATTGCTAAGTGCATTTACAAGTGGTCACCTCTACGCTCGTGTGGTGACGCCCGCGCCTCGAGATCCTGTGACGCGTCGCAGTGCCACGGTGCCACGGTGCGTGCTCGGACATCGTCATCCTCGTCATCCTCATCAATCAGCGTCATCGTAGTCGTCATCGTAGTCGTCATCGTAATCGTAGTCGTCATCGTAGTCGTCATTGTAGTCGTTATCGTAGTCGTCATCGTAGTCGTCATCAGACATGATAATTCCCCCAAAGCCACCACCGTCTCTCACAATCCTGTGACGTGATAAGCCCCCCAGCACCTGCAAACACGAGCCGATTCCATTGCTCCATCTCCCCTGTGGATGGTCCCTGGCGCGCGTTCCGCTGCTTGGCTGCCACTCTCATTGCTCGAGGCCACCGGCCACGCTCTCCTCTCGCGTCGCGTTTCGGGGATCCTCCTGCAAAGCAGCGCGAGGCTTGTGGGACAGGCGGCACAAGCGAGCGGGTTCTTCTATATTCGTGACACTTCTTACGTAGGAAACTGTGCTCATGGGAGATGCGTATTTGACTCTCGTAGCGCGAGTGTCAATCAGCCGTATGGGTCGATTTTGTTTCGAGGTTTTAGTTTATTTTAATTAAAAAAGGTAGAAAAATCCACGCGTGCGCGTGTATGATTATGTAACACTTTTCAGCATGTGCTTGTCATCAGATATTATGTAATTCGCAGTGTGGAAGGCAGCAGAGAGCGATCAGGGCAAATTCTGTTTGTATATTAGCCAATGGTCCTTTCTGTCATGGTTTTTGTCTCCAAGTTTTGTGCATTCACCCTTTTATTAATTTGGACGGGTTTCAATCGGTCAAGTCCCGATTAGAAACACAACGCTCAACAGGTCCGTCAATAACAACTGCGGCTTTAACAGCAAGCGTATATAACATAGAATCGTAACATTTTGGGCAATGGCCCTTCTTTGTAACACATGGGTATCAGAAAATAACGGGGGGGTTGATAGATACACAACTTTACACTAACGTTTGTTTCGTGTTGGGTCATCTTCACGAATGTGAACTCGCTGCTCCGTTACACACGGAGGGAGGTGATGGGTGAGCGCATTCGGCCTGAGTTGAAAAGCGGCACAGATCACACTGCAAACAACACCCAGGCAAAGTGGCTCTTCACTAACGAAGAGATGAGGCATGTCAATGATAACGTCATTTTTAAGCACCACGTCAATCCACTGCTGGATAAGGGCCTCAGATCCTGGGAATTTTGACCATACTTCACCACACTGGGCAGTGCACGGTGGGGAAAGCGGGGGCACCCCGGACCAGTTGACCCACCACTGGTGTTCGCCCTGGCCGGGAATCAAACTCGGCCCACCGGGGGTCACAGTGGAGCTCGCAACAAGCGCCTCGCCACCACTGCAGCACCACCACTGCAGCACTGGTAGTTTCCCAATTCCTTCTCCCTCACACGCGAGGAACCTCCATGAACGGCAGCACGTTGGCCAAACCGTCGGCGCGGGAACCCTCGTGAGCTCTCGGCGTCTTGAGACAACGTCGAAGAGGTCCTCCCGGATCAACAACGGACGGATCGAAAGTCATCAAAGCAACGCAGACGCGTGCACAGCGCAATGCAACACCACAAACTATTTTTTTTTTTTTACCAGGTAAGGCCCACTGAGCCATGAAGCGAGCTGGCCACAAATGATAGTTCAACCAAGTGGCTTAATCATGTGAACATCTAAAACGCGCGTTTATTATAAATGTGGATGGACAACCCGAAGGACCCAGAGAAAAATCCGCGCGACCATGGGAATAGCTACACGCAAACTCCAAATACACAGCAGCAGGCGTCAGGGTCGGAATCGAACCCATGATCTCCTGTATACCAGGCGAGGTATTTAACATCTCACTATATATAGGTGAGGGGCTCTGGCTGGCTGTGGCCTCAGACGAATTTGGGTTGCAACTTTGGGGCACGTCTCTTGAAATGGGCTCGTCGGGATGCTGTGGGTGGGGGGAGAGAGAAGGCACAGAGAAGTCAGACTCGGCGGGACGGACGGAGGGAAGCTCGGGGTGGGGGCACGGTGGAAGGAACACGAGACGCTGATTGGGCCTCGCGCGAGATGCGATTCGACGCGTGATGTCATCTCGCACTGCTTAAAAGTCGGAACATTGATTCGCACGCGTTCACATCTGACCCTGATGATTTACACGAGCAGCGGAGTAAGGTAGGCTCCTCCGTGCACCACGCGCCGCTCTCTCACATCATCTCCTCTCGCGCAATGAAGAACATTACATGTGTTCTTTCCTCCAGTTCTTGCACGCGCTAGATTTTTATCAATGAAATTGTTGTGCGGGAGTAAGGTGAAATGGTTCCGTAATTAAAGTCGATCCTTAATCTTCTTCCGGGATCTTTAATGCCAATGTTTTATTTTGAATTTCGGTTCCGTACGGCGCTCCGCGAGACAGTTTCTTGAATCACCGTGACCGAGGGGATTAATGCGGTTTGAGTGACCTGCTGGAAGATTGGTTTGAGTGGCCTGCTTGTAGATAACACGTGCCAGTCAGAGAGTGCCGAGGCAATGCCTCTAAGCTCAAGCCACGATCAAGAAGGAATGTTGAACAGATTTAACTTATTCAATCCATTAACAGCCTTCCAGTGCAATGCGATCGGTGTGGGTGATTGACCAGGGCGGTTTAACCGTCCTGGTCAATCTCGCTGCTTAACGAGGCATGGAAGGGACTGCGCTCATCCTTGATGGTGGTCCAGAGTCGCTCGTGTAAACTCCGCTTCGGCACTGGTGGTGTGAATGTCAGCACATTGGAGTTGCGATGCAGAGGTCGCCGGTTCGATCTTTAAGCGCAGCAGTTCCACCCCCCACCTCTGTCCACCCTGCAGTATTGTTGGGTTCGCCGCAGTAAGTCGACCGCCAGGGTCGCGTGTGGTGGGATAAAGCGTGGGTACTCCCGTCCCTGTCAAGGTATGTGGCACAGCCAGGAAGAGTAGGCCAAATACCCTCTATGGGGCTCCCTCTAGTAGAGGCCCTTCCGTCAGCAGTGGCGCGAGCAAGCACTTGCAGGGCTGCACCTTTACCTCTGGTGGGCTTCAGTACATGCAGCGTGTGGCCACAGTTGACTATCCGCGAAGTGGTGCTTGTGTCATCAGCTCCAGAGCGACGACGGGCTGAGTGAACCTCTGGCCGGCAACCACCCACCCATCTGGTGGTATATGTCGCCCGTCCTCCACGATGAGGACGATGATTACTTTGTTCATTCGGCTGCTTTGTCACAACACGACACGAAGGGATGAGCCTCAGAAGGCAGCAGCTGTTAAGGGAGAATTTCAATCTTGTCGATTTGGTGCAGAGTGTTCTAAAATCCATAATACAGGTTGTTTGGATTAGATCTCGTAAATATATCAACCCGCCACCGCCCGACATGGTAGCGGACTGAACGATACATTTATATATTTGTGCAATCTCACCCAGAAAACCCTCTGTTATGGATGATATTGGTCGCGAAAGCCTACGTGTTAAACTGTCCTAAAATAAATAACCATCGTAACATTTCATGGGTACTGTATGTTTGTGCAAAGCACGGCCAAGCAGAAATTTCAAGGCAAAGTTACACTCCCAAAACGAAATCAGGAAATGTAATTTTCCCACTGGGAATCGGATGAAGAGTCGCAGACCATATACGCCTATCTGTTGCCGGCTCAGTCGAGGCGCCCTGGGCACGAATGACCTTCTGGATCTGGCCGAGTGCCGGGGCTTATCTCTGTCTTGCCCGAGAGCTTCCTGCGATCATTTCAACGGGTGTCACAGAGTGCAGGGCTTCCACTATGAGTCTCGCTCGGGTGTGGCACATGGGCATCTTGCATCCCTCGTGGCAATGGCGTCACGGTGGCTAGGAGATGTTAACTAGCTCGCTGATGAGATACAAGGTGGTGGCTTCGATCCCGACCCTGACGCCTGTACATTTGGAGTTTGCGTGTTTCTCTCTCTCTGTGGTCGTGTGTATTTTTCACCGGGTTCTCCGGTGTTTCCCTCCACATTTATTAACGCGCGTTTAGAGTATTTAGCTGCTATAAATGTCCACACTATAAGCCACTGCGTTGAGCTATCATTTGTGACCAGGTCGCGTCTAAAAAAAAGCTACATAGCTCAGTGGGCCTTGCCTGGTACAATGAGAAAGCGGCGCGGTTGTCAAGGTGCCGCTTTGCGAGCTGCACGTTGAGTATTCCTGCGTCTCTCTCAAGCCTCCGCAACACGCACTACTGCGTAGGCTTCACGGGAGGAATGCTCAACATGCGTAGCGCCACCCAGAAAACCACACTCGGATCCGCGGTGGCTGCGAAAACTGCCTGTGCTGAATTGAAATTCGTGCGTTGCCTGCCACCTGACTCCCTCGCTCGTAGAGGAGTCTCGTGCTGTTGCGATCAGCTGTGTGCTCTCGCACGGTGGCTCGCGGCAAGAGATGCCCAGGGCCGGATTCGTAATGATTTTAGCTTCGAACGCACGCAGTAATCGCTCGCTAAGAGGCACGACGAACAACGCAGCCAGGCGGTGAGACGCTGCCAATTCCCCCACCACCAGCCCCCCAAGCTTTGCGGTCCTCATGAAGGTGTTATCGACCAATGAGCGTTTACATTTGGGAGGAAACCTGAGGGCCCGGACAAAGCCCACGCGTGCGAGGGTGCGATGCTCTGTCCCACACAGGTGGGACAGGTGGGGACCACGTGTCTCCCTTTCGTGCCTTCTCCTGGCGAGCCAGGGTGCGGCACCCCCTCGACGCCCACGGGAAGCGAGTTCCTCCACGTCGCCTGCGTGATCCACCAACCCCTCGCTGGTGCAGCCTCCGTAGTGCAGACCTCGGACAGTTGTCCCAAAGGTTCCTCGAAATGTGCCGAAATTGTTTTTGCAATAACTTTTCACTTGCTTTTGTAACTTCTTCTCAGTTTCATAGTAAGTTACGAGTGTTTGTTTGTTTATCTCAGTCTATTTGCTTATTTTGGTACTTGTTTCGCTGGCAGGAAAAACAACTTTCTCTTGAGGTTTATAATTCCGTTCTGGCTTCGCATGAGAAAACAACCCTCGACGGTCACTTCACACAGATGACGGATGGTGAATGCCGAGAGGGAACGTCAATAATACCCTCGCGAATAAAAAAGAATGTGAATGTGTGGGAAACAACTGTGCTGGATGCCAATGTCCAGGTCTGGAATCCACGAGAGGGCTTCGGGAGATAAGAGTTTGTGTAGTTTTGGTTTTCCTCCTCCGTTGAAGGAGCGCAGACCAAAGTGGATTTGCTACGTGGCCCGTAGTTTGAGTCGCATGGCCACATTCGCACTGCTGCTGTGGCGGCTGTCGTTCGGTTTTTTTTGGCTTAAAGCTTTAGTGACTGCAGAGATTCATCTTCTTGGTTCTTTCGGTAAAGTCACGTAGAAGGGAAATAATAAAATAATAAAAATAAAACATAATAAAATAATATAATAAAATAAAATAAATATTTAATTGTGTGTTGCTTTTATTATTTTATTATTTCCCTTCTACGTGACTTTACCGAAAGAACCAAGAAGATGAAACGGCATTTTGTTTCAAAGTTGCCACCAAATCTCAATGCAACGTATTCAATCTGTTATCGGTGTCCTCTGTAAGGTGTGGAGCCGTCGGGCTTTTATACTATTCAAGCAGCCGTTGAGATTAAGTAAAGAGGGCCGTTATAATTCTGAAAAACTAAAACTATAAACAAAAACAACCCAATAAACGATATATGGATCAGGTTGAGTGCTGACGTAGTGGTGACTGCATTGCGAGACGAACCCAGTTACCTGAGTTTGATTCCCAGCCATGGCTAACGTCCGTTGCTCGTGTGATCTGAACATGGGCCTGGGCTTCCCTGAGATGAGCTCAGCCTTAAATAAGTCCCTGACACAATTAAATATTAATTTCCCGAGTTCATCATTCAGATCAGCAATGCACTCAGGTAACGAGCGAAAGCGCCACTGACGGCACATCCATCAAGAAGTCAATAACAACCCCTCTGGGAGGCAATCCTCTGATTGCGGAGAGCAGGTTCACGGCCGTGCGCGTTCCTCCTCCCGAAGGATTTATCTGCTGTCGCGCGCGGCGAGCTTCTCAGCGCTCTGCGTGCGAGCGAAATGAAACGGCGAAGGAGCAGCCCTGCACTTGCTGGCTCCCACCCCTGCTGGTGGAAGGGCCTCCACTCGAGACGCGAGCGCAGGGTCGGCAGCCTGCGGCTCCGGAGCCGCGTGCTGTGGCTCTGCCAGGACTGCTGCTCGCGACAGACATTCAGGACCACCCGTGCCTCTGGTGCTGTTGATGCACTTGGGTTACGCCCATCCCCAAACCCTTATAAACGGTTTGCCTTTAGAGGCTAACTCCTTTGCCTGATGACGGCCGCTTGTCTTGCAATCGAAACGTCGTGATTTGTTTTATTTTTCTTCTTGGTTCTTTCGGTAAAGTCACGTGACTTTACCGAAAGAACCAAAGAGTATGACCACCGCCGACTCGTATTCACCACAGGGCACTGCGACTCTTGACATTTTCAGTTGTTCCGAATTCTACAAAAAATGTCTCTCCTTGTTATTTTGGCTGCGGAGCCCTGCACTGGAGAGAGCTCTCGAGATGCCCCTCGAGAGTAATTGGCCTACTCTTCCACGCCGGCCAGAAGCCTTTGAAGAGGTGGGAGTAACCACGCTTCACCCCACCGCCCACAGCCTGGCGATCGACTCACCTTGGGGTAGTCATTCCCATTGTTGGGCGAGATGAGGAATAGGAAACCTGCTCATTGTTTCAGCTGCCACGCCGGGAGTTAGAATAGAACCCTAAATCAGGATTTAAATTCAAGTAAGTTAGCCGTCACACCACGGCAGCATCCTGAAATAAACAAACAACGGTTCCACTTGTACAATCCTTGATCCAGAGGACACTGAATAATAATGCCCCACGGTTTAAAACCCCATATATGGCATTATGTACTGGATAGCATAAACAAACACTAATCTGTATTATCGGGTCTTTCGGTAAATTGACGTAGATAGGTTCAAAGAAAATAACAACCCATCTAAGTGGCTTTACCGAAAGACCCAAGAATATACATTTCTGCAGTCGCGACAGCTTTAAGTCAAGATGAAACACTAATCTGCTAAAGCATTCGGCGATATCTCAGCTCAGCAGGAGGCCCAGGCTGTCTAATTGTTGACTGCGCGACGTGCATCACTCCCTAAGCTGCCCCGGGCTTTGAGCGGATCAACTGTCCATGCAGGTGCGATGGCTTTAAACTTGTGCTGATGCCAGACCGCGTGGCCGCTGTGGAAAGAACCGAGTGAGAGGAAGATGCAAACATTCTCAATGGAGGCATCGCCGGGGACTCATTTCAGCCGGGTCTGTCTGGGGTGGCGGCTCAGATAATATATCCGCACCCGGCACACCACATCGTGGATGCGTCTCGCATGGCTGTGGCTGCTCCTAGTCGCGCGCATCGCGATACCAGAGATCCAAAACACGTTCAGTGGTTAATGAAGCGCCGTTGATCTCCATTGTTCCACATCTCTGAGGTCCACCAATCTCTGTCCTCCCAGCAGTGTGAGGAATGGGCCGAGCGTGCGGTGTGGGCACTCCCATTCTGCCGAGATGTGTGGCCAGCGTGGCAGAGTGAGCAACCGCGAGAGCTCCGTCTAGGGGAGAGTCTGCTCCAGCAGCAGTGGCGTCAGCAGGCACTTGCAGGGCTGCACCTTCGTCCATGTACAGGGTGGCCCAAAAGTCAGGGCACATAGGGTTATTTCATTCATTTTAATAAATGTTAAAACTGACTGCCATCAACAATTATGTTTTGCATGAATTATCTTTTAAAATGATTTTTTAAAAATATTATTGCTCGCCTTCTGTAGCATACATCAACACTATTGAACTCGTCCGTCTTTCGTCAGTTTTCTTTCTATCCTTAAATGTCATCTGAAAAGCAGGAATAAAAATATATACAAGTATTAATAATGACAAGAGATGAATATCAACTTCAATAATTAACAATGAAAAGTTTTAACAACAGTGTTAAAATTAAATAAATGAAATAACCCGATGTGTGTCATGACATTTGGGCCACCCAGTGCGTAGCACAGCTGCCGTTAGGCTACCAGCAAAGCAGTGCTCCGAGCTGTTGCGGGACTGCGCCTTTGCCGTCTGCGTCCAGTGCCGCGCGTGGGAAGCCGCTCCGCGCTGGAACCTCTCGGCGTGCGTCCCCCCCTCCCCGCCGCCTGTGGCGCTCCGGCCACGCGTGTGGCAGCTGTGGCACGTGCGCGTGCCACGTGCGCGTGCCACGTGCTCGCGCTAGCCTGCCCAGTGGGCTGCCGGTAGTGAATGCGCTTCAGTGGCACCTTGGTGCTGCCCGCTCGCACGGACAGGTGATGGTCGTCGTGGATGCTGAGAGAGGCGCGGCGCTCGTTGTTAGTGGTGCGACTGCTGTGTTGTTGCGGTACTGGAACAACTGCTCTACATCAAGGTTACTGCACTGCGGTTTTATTTATGCTGTCGCACTGCTGTTCTATCAAATTCGATGTTACAACAGTGTTAGTTTTACTATAAGTACTGTACCAATAATAATTAATAACATGTATAAGTATAGTTTGCAGGTAATTGATCAGTAAAAACTGTGAATTGCTAATTTGATGAAAAAACGTTTAAGTCCTCCACGTAGGAGATGGAGCGATGAAATTATCTCAGCGCCGGTGCTTGCAGGATCGTTACATTGCGGGACTATGAGAGATGGTGACAGCTTTGAGGAGGCCTTCATCCAGCAGTGGATGGATCTTGGCTTCGGACAATGAGCATTTAAGACACTTTAGCAGATTTACTCTACAAAATATGTATTTCAAAGGATGGTAATTTGATTAGAAATAAAGGGTAATCATCATCACCAGATTGACTGTGAACAAAAGTCAGTGGGCCTGGACGGGACGCGCCACTGAAACTAAACTTTCCATTTTGCCAGGTAAGGCCCACTGAACTACACAGCTCTTGTTCAGAAGTGACCTGTCCACAAACGACGTGGCTTATCACGTGGAAATGTAGAGCAGCAGTGCTTTAATATTATCGAGATAAAGCTAATATTAAAACAGGTTAGTGTTTTAATATTAGCTAGATAAAGCTAATATTAAAACAATTGAGTGTTTCCCCTCCTGAATTGAGCATTATGCATTAGTCCTACTAATTATGATAATAGATAAAATAGATAACATCGTGCCTTTCATAACATCTCAAGGCGCTTGACAGCAATGACAATGGGATTGGTTTGGGTAGGAAGTGGCTCACCACAGCCACCAGTGGACCCTGCTTCAGCAGTGAGACATTACACAACGCCTGTGGGCTGGGACCAATCTCAACATTGCACTACCACTGGTGACTTTGCACAAAGTGGCACTATTCATTTGACCAGCCCCAAAGGGATTGACGGGTTGAGTTGAGAGCCCAGATCGGGAATTGAACTCGTAACTTTCCAAGTGTAAATTGAGTGCTCTGCCACAATGCTCGTCGTGTCTGTTCCCAGCAGCTCGGCTGCATTGACAGCCCTGAAACAGGTTGGGGAAATCTCATGGGGCCTGTCTCATGACATACTCTGTCCCATAATTGAAGCATTCAGCAGATGTGAAAAGTCAAATTGTTTTTTGTTTTGAAGAGAAGATGGGAATGTGCTCATTTCCGATGGAAAGCCCGAAGCTAATCGTCAGATCTAACGCACCATGGATCTCCTTTGTCGACTCGCCGGCTACCTGGCTCCTCGGGACGTTCCGTGTAACAAATAGGCAGCGAGTTGAGCGTCGAGGTCGCGGGCGATGGTCACGTGCCGTGATCGTCGTCATCCGTTGGCGGCGACCGACCGCCTGTTAACGCGGCCGGGGGATCGAGACAACTTCTTTACTCAACTTCGAAATTCCGCTTCCCCATCTCCCCCCCCCTCCTCCCTCCTCAGCGATGGCGCTGGCAGCGAAGGAGCGAGCGGTGCTGCTGGCGCTGTGCTGGCTCGCGGTGGCGCTGCAGCGCGGGGGCGGCGCGCACGCCTCCTCCTCCTCCTCCTCGCCGTCGTCGCCGTCGCGCCCCTCCGAGCAGGAGACTCGCACCAAGCCCGCGTGGAAGGACGGCGACCTGAACCTGGGTGGGCTCTTCCCCATCCACTTCGGCGTGCTGAGCCGCGCCGACAGCCTCACGGTGCGACCCGAGGCCGTGGAGTGCGTCCGGTGAGTCCACACGGGGCCCCCCCTCCACCTCCCCCCCGCCCCGTTGTGGTCTTCGGAAGCTTCATCATCGATGCCATCATCATCTCAAAGGCATGGTCTTTATTAGCAGGGTTCAGCCCGGAATTGTTTTTGGATGGGCGACTGCCGTGCATAACAGGTATTATAGGCATCGTGCGGGGCTACCTAGCGGAGGGCGGTGTAGTTAAATCCGTAATTGTATCGTGGTCAAATAATCACCGCGATGACCAGCACAGCATGGGGAGGCTATCATCCAGATTGACAAAAAGATACGCATACACTAGAAGGCCTGATTTGCCACTTGATATTTTCAGGAACGTCCGCTACGGTGGATCAGAGTAGGGATTATCAGCATAAGGCACTACCACGAGAGTGGACGTATTCATGACAATCCTATTTTCATGCTCCCTATATTCCTCACGCACAGCATTAGAACAAATTCCTATGAGCAGCTTTCGGACAAACTAAGGTGAGATGGATGTGGAGTGTGCCAAAATAATTCCTGGAACAATGTACGTGTTCCGGACTATTCTGGCTGAAATTAAGCACTGGGTGTACATGTACAAGTGAAAAGGATATATTACAACAGATATTAACTTATTCAAGGGGTACACGATTAATAAACACACACTGCACATCTATTTATTTAATCGGTACATAATTGTGTTGTATAATTTTCACCTTATGACAGCAGTTGAATTGTTTAAAAGTGTTTACACTCAGCATGGTCTCGTAACGATAAGTAAATAGCTGTAATTGAGCATTAATGGAAGGAGTCAAGCCTTTATTAAACAACTTCTGGAGTAACAGCAATCGATACCTTTCAGTACCCACAACCACCATCGTTTTCTACGAATCTGTATCTCCTGTCTCCCTTTGCAATACGAACACCGCCGCCACCAACTCCACCACCACCATCACCTCGGTCGGGTCGCAGGTTCAATTTCCGCGGCCTGCGCTGGATGCTCGCCATGGCCTTCGCCGTCGACGAGATCAACGCTGACAACTTGCTGCTGCCGGGCCTCAGGCTGGGCTACAAGATGGCCGACACGTGCAACACAGTGTCGAAGGCGCTGGAGGCGACGCTGGGCTTCGTGGCGCGCAACAAGCTGGGAGCCCTGGGCATGGGCGGCGTCTGCAACTGCACGCCGGCGCCGCGCGCCAACACCGTGTCTGTGGTGGGCGCCACCAGCTCCGGGGTCTCCACCGCCGTGGCCAACCTCCTGAGCCTGTTCCGCATCCCGCAGGTTGGTGGCCACGGTTGCTCCCCCCCCTCCTGTTTCGCATCCCGCAGGTTGGTGGCCACGGTTGCCCCCCCCCTCCTGTTTCGCATCCCGCAGGTTGGTGGCCACGGTTGCCCCCCCCCTCCTCCTTTCTTTTGAGGTTGCCTCTCTGTTCTTGATCTGGCGCGATGCGTCTTTAGGAGGTGAATGTATCCGTGCATATGTACGCTGAACTTCTTTCGCACCGTGCTTAGCCAACCGTGCTAATCGGAGGTGCCAGGAAAGGATGACAAACTAAACACAACAACAAAAACGTAGCAGGAATCGCGATTGCTGGCCGAAGGGCCTCCACTCAAGGGAAGTCTGTTGAAGGAATCTTTGGCCTACTCTTCCTCGCTGGCCAGACATGGTACCCGTTTATATCGATGGGTAGACCAGAGGTGGGGGGCTTCAAGGAACTTTCACCATTGTTTCAACCTCCGTACTGCGAGAGTGAACCAGTGACTGCGAGACTACCGACCGAGTGAGTGTGGACAACTCGAGGTTGGTGGGTCTCATGGAGGGATGGGCTACCGTGTAACTGTGCGTTCTGGTTGAGCTTATCTGAGATAGGGCCAGGCCGTAATTTTAGCCACAGTTGTCCAGTGTTGTGCCCCAAAATATATACTGTACACTTCCACCCCTTGATTTGCATCTTTAAAAAAACTGTTGTGAAGTTGCAGAGATCGAAGGGGGGTGATGGTTAGGGGGTGGAGGGGGCCTTCAGGAAATATTCCATGAGCAATTAAGCCCTGGGTTTGCCTCGTGTGGCCACCGCGGTGGTCAATACCACCTGCATGCGCCCGTACGCTCCCTGTACGTGTGTACGCACGCTGAACTTGTTTCGCAGTGAACGTAGCCAGCCGCTCTCTGGCAAGGAGACGGTTGTGCCGTGCGTGGCCAGCCGTCTCTGGCGTAGACGGCGTCCTGAAAGCGGAATCGTCACGCCGCGCGTGTGCCCGCCACGCGTGTGCCCGCAGGTGAGCTACGCGTCGTCGAGCCGCGTGCTCAGCAACAAGCAGCAGTACCGCTCGTTCATGCGCACCATCCTGAGCGACGAGCAGCAAGCGACGGCGCTCGCCGAGTTGGTGCGCGAGTTCGGCTGGACCTGGGTGGGCCTCATCGCGTCGGACGACGACTACGGGCGGCCGGGCATCGAGCGCTTCCGCGAGGAGACACTGGAGGACGAGGACGACTGGCCCGGGCGGCGGCGCGGCTACGGCAACGACGACGACAACGAGGAGGAGGTGATCTGCGTGGAGTTCTCCGAGACGGTGTCACTCTACGACCCGCCGGAGCGGATCCACGAGCTGGCCGACATGATCGCGAACGCGACGGCACGCGTCATCGTCGTGTTCGCTAGCGGCACCGACCTGGACCCGCTGATGCGCGAGGTGGCACGGCGCAACCTAACGGGGCGCACTTGGATCGGCAGCGAGGGCTGGGTGAGCTCCTCGCTCATCGCCCGCCCCGAGATCTTCCACGTGGTGAGTTCACGATCGCAATCGGAATATGTATTTCTACTGCAGGAGGAGGAATCCGATGAGCTGCCCTCAAGCTCTTTTTCCCAGATGTCCAGTAGGGGCACGGCGTCAGAACGTCGCAACAACGAGTTCGTGGCGAGGTCTCTCGCTGAGTTCGTCGCTTCGTGCGTGCGTCCACCGTGCACTTTGCTCTGCTGCCCGCCATGGGACTGTCCAGCTTCATCGCTTGATCTTCGCCAGCAGTAGAGATGAGCACCGCGAATCACATGATTGGAGCGTGCAGACAGTTTAACGTTTTTGAACATGTTTTTTTGCAAATGTACACGTTTGTTTTGGCATTTCTTCCGCGCTTGTATTTCTAACTGAAGCTTTTCTCGGTCACTGGCACACCATAGTAGGCACATGACTAATCCCAGACATGTTTTCCTGGTGATGCACTGCTCACTGTGAGAGTTGCGCGTGGAAATGTCCGAGTCCCATGATGTGAAACTGAAGGCATAAACTTATTCAACTGGAATTGGTAAAATAAGCGGTAAAAATGTATCCATGGAAAAGAACAAGCTGCAGCAGGTCCAACTCACTGCTATTCTTCCACTCCGATGCACAAACGTCTCATTAAATTTCGATTTAAAGCTTTCGTGACTGCAGGGATTCATATTCTTGGTTCTTTCGGTAAAGTCACGTAGAAGGGAAATAATAAAATAATAAAAAGAAAACAATAAAATTCTCACGACGTTTCGATTGCAACACAAGCAATCATCGTCAGGTGTGAAAACCACTTTTTTCAAATTTTCTTGCTGTGGTTTTCACACCTGATGATGATTGCTTGTGTTGCAATCGAAACGTCGTGAGAATTTTATTGTTTTCTTTTTTTATTATTTCCCTTCTACGTGACTTTACTGAAAGAACCAAGAATATAAACGTCTCATTAATTGATTCTCAAAGCCTTTCACGAGGAGTGCAGCCTGTGGCATGGATACCGTGCACCTTCGAACGTGCGCAGGCAACATCAGTGCCACCAGGGTTGGGATCACACCCACGACCTGCTGCATACCAGGTGAGGTAGTTAACATCTCGCCACTGCAGGTGGGCAGCACGCTGGGCTTCGTGCAGAGGCCAGGGCACATCCCGGGCTTCCGCGAGTACCTGCAGAAGGTGCACCCGCAGCGCCACCCCAACAACGTGTTCGTGCGGCAGCTGTGGGAGGCCACCTTCAACTGCACGCTGAAGGCCGAGCCGGCGTCGAGCGACAACTGCAGCCAGTCGGGGATCCCCGTCCGCCACAGCGCCAACGAGGACGACGGCTCGTCCGAGAAATGCCCGGAAGGTTCGAGAAACGTAAAAAAAAAAGATTTACAACTTCCCATTCCGATGACGTACATGTGCGTCCGGAAGAAAAACTTCAGCAAAAAATAACTTTATCGGTACAGAGGCTCCCACAAGGCCATGCGGGAGGGCATGTGGCACAGTTTGGCGCCAGCTATTGTAGAGTATGGCAGTCATGTCGCCACAGTTATTTGTGGTGAGTAACAACGTTTATAAAAACGACTTCTAGATTTGAAGGTACTACGCCTTCTAGATTTGAAGGTACTACGCCTCTCTAAATAAAATTAACACCGAGCCACTTGTGCATTCCGAGAATCAGAGGTTAATGGGACGCCCACCCTGCAACTTGCAGACGTCTCAGAATGGGCAATTCAGAGTGATGAGCGGGGTGAGGTCGTCAACTCTGGGCGCTTGAGAACCCAATTTAATTGTGGGCGCCTGCCCAGATTGGAAGCCGGCATGTCAGCGTCGCCAACTCAGCACGGAGACTTCTGAGCCACCCCGAGCCACCTCGGCAATTTGGATTGTAGCACAGGTTAGGAAAAGTGGTGCGTAACCGTGGTTAAGGTACAGCGCTTTCTAAGGTGAACATTTGTACTCGGAAGAAATTAATCTTAGCGTGTGGAGCTGAAATTGCAAATTCGAGTTCGACGGTGTTTTCAAATGAAGTGAAGTAGAGGAGGATCAATAGTTACAACCCGGTCGCTATCGATCGCGCCAAACACAAAACACCTTCACGAAATGTCATCGGGATTTTAACTTAAAGTGACAAATTGTAGCTGTCGAGGGCTAAGGCTACTCCTGAAGGAAATCATCAAGACACACCCACAGATCAGCTCTCACTGCGATGCAATGGAGGATTCTATTTCCATTTACTGAACTCGGTTCTTCATTACGTTACATGAAGCACTTAGCTCGCAGCAATTTACATTTAAAATAAGTTAGTTTGCGATTAAAACGCTTGATTAAGGTCATTAAAATAGCGGGCAGCATAAGAACAAATAAAACGAAGATTTTTTGTAAATGTTAATGCCTTTTTTTTACGCGCTTAACATTTGCAAAATCTAATAAAAATTTTTTAATGAGATTAATGAATGTAATTAAAAAAATCATGCACACTGATAAGTGTGATGTGTAACAATTGAACAAAAGTAATTATTCAAAAATCGACATTTATATATCTTAATTGTGCTGTTGGCACCACGAAGCGAGACGCGTCCTCCAGGAGGCCTGCGGTGACGCGGTAGTCACGTGCTCATTGCAGTGTTACTGAACGCAAGGCACCGCGCGCCATTCAAACTTAATGCTCAATTCGCGGAACTGGATGGCGACGCCTCATCAAGGGCAAGGCCACATTGAATGTGCTGTGTTTAGAGCTGGAAGGATGCAAGTATTATGCAAGTTAGTTCAAATTCTTTTGCACCGTACGTAGCCAACCGTGCTAATCAGAGATGTGGGGGAAGGACAACAAACTAAACACAAAAAGCAGTTGCAAAGAAATACGTTTTCTGTTTATATTTAAACGTGCATAGATCCAGTGGCTTCCTAATATCGGAATTAAGTAGATTAATGAACAAAATTTTGTAATTAGATATTTCTTTTTTGTGGTCGATTATTCGGGCCCCTTTAAAAATGGCCTCCCGAAGGCGGGAAACCCCCACAAGCCACGGCTAGCGTGATGTGGCTGATGATACTCATCATCACCTCCCGTCCAGCGGCACATGTGAGAACAGAGGTGAGACTGTTTTTCCCCCAACTATTTTGAGGCCATCCGATTGGTCGAGTAATCTAACCCATGATTAGTAGAAGAATCGATGACTTGAATGATTGGACGGCCCAACTCTCGTTGTGTTTATCGTTGCTTTAATCAACTATCGTACTTGAGAAGCCAACATAATCACTGGTGACTCAACCTCGCACATCAGCAGTGTCAGCTCAGGCGCTTTCACTGACGCGGGTAGTCGGAGGCAGCCAAGCCAGAGTCCCAGCAGGCGGCAGTGCAGGCGGTGGAGCGGCACCAGAGCCGGTGGGCAGCAGGGGCCCAGATGCTGGGCAACGCAGAGTGGCGGGGACTCGGACAGGGGGCTGATATCATGCGCTACAACACCGGGGATAATGCGATGCCACTGTCTGGAGCCATCTAAGTAACCAAGGACAGTGAAACCCGTCATGTTGGAGAATGGCCGACCGAAGCGGATATCACAGAGCTACCGCTGAGATCCCTTCAACTGACCTCTGGTTGACACGAGACAGGGCAGAACTGTTTCACCCGCTCTGCATATGACAGGCATATTCTTGGCATGACATTCAAATCGATTTTATTTGTTTAATTCTCGGGCTGAGACCATCGACTCAGCACACTTGAGAACCCGGTTTAATCACAGGCCTGCATTTGGACCCAGGATCTCGGCGGCCACCACCAACAGCTTAGCGCTCTGACCCTGACTAGCGAACCCAGCCGCCTCGCGTCAGCAGTGTTTCTCGATGCCGTCTTAACCGTCGCCAGGTGTGAAAGGCGCAGCCAACGCCCCGCGGCCCTTCTGCACCGGCCGTGAGAACATCAGCGCGGTGAAGACGCCGTTCCTGGACTACACGGACCTGCGCATCACCTACAACGTCTACCTGGCCGTGTACGCCATCGCGCACGCGCTGCACGACATGCTCTTCGGCTGCCGTGAGGGCGCTGGCCTCTTCGAGGGCGGCAAGTGCACCAACATCCAGCAGCTGGAGCCATGGCAGGTGTGCACGCGGCCAGGGCCACGGGGACACGCGGCGTCGGCAGTCGCGGTGGTGATGAGGGCGGTGGTGGTGGCGGTGGTGGAGAGCGGTCGTGGTAGCGGTTAGCGCGCTGCGCTACGGAGCCGACGGCCCAGGTTCGATTCGTGATGATTATCTGGACCGGTCCTGGGCCTCGCCTATGTTGACTCGGCCTCAAATGAAACCTGGTTAGATGTGCAAACATCGCCACTGGGGAGACAAAGGCAGCCGGGCGTGGTGCTGGCCACCCACTCCCTCGTGTACCGTGCCCGCCTTCATAGGTGCTCACTAACAGCACTTGCCCCAACAGACTGTTAAGTCTATATGGGGGACCTTTGTCTTCGTGGTGGTGGTGCGCACTGCGCTACGAAGTCGGCGACTCGAGTTCGATTCCCACTCACGGCCACCAACACCGGTGACGATTATCTGAACCCGTCCTGGGCCTCCCCTAGGTCGACTCGGCCTCAAATGTGTATCTGGTGCGTTGTGTAAATATCGCCCCTGGGGATACAAAGACGGCCGGGCGTTGTGCTGGCCACCCACCCCCTCGTGTGCCGTGCCAGCCTTCAGAGCTGCTACTCGCTAGCAGCACTTGCTCGAAACGTCGTCTATTATACAAGTTTCCTTTCAAGGCTGCGGTGTTTGATGACGATGTCGACTACTTGGTGAACTGCGCTGCTTGCGCACCACTGCCTACACAGCAGGTTCGCCAAGGTGTTTGTTTAGCAGCGATGGTCGCGATGGGTTGTTGTTTCGCGCCCTCCGATGCACCGGAGCGTCTCAGGGCACTTTGCAAGGGCACCCCCAGCGGCAGCTATCCCTGTGGGCACGCGATCGGTCACCTTCGTGGACACCCTGAACGTAACGAATCGCGATGTTCCTACAACGCAGCTCCTGCGCTACCTGCAAGTGGTGCGATTCCGAAACAACAAGGGCGAGGAGGTGCAGTTTGACGAGAAGGGCGACCCCAGGGGTGGCTACAGCCTCGTCAACTGGCAGCAGTCGCCCAAGGACGGCTCCGTGCAGCTGGTGGAGGTGGGCAGCTACGACGGGCGCAAGCCCTCGGGACAGCGCCTCGTGGTGGACAAGTCGCGCATCGTGTGGCACAACCACAAGAACGCGGTGAGGACGGCATGCGTCTCCCCCCAGGGGCGTGCCTGGTGATGGGTGTGGCTGGGTGTGGGTGGTGATGGGTGTGGGTGGTGATGGGTGTGGCTGGTGATGGTTGTGGCTGGTGATGGGTGTGGGTGGTGATGGGTGTGACTGGTGATGGGTGTGGCTGGTGGGGGGGCCAGGGGGCGGTTATTTTTTTCTCTCCTTTTTTAAGAGGGGAAAGGATGAAGGGGGAGTGGAGAGAGAAAGGGAAAAGGGGACGTGGGGGTGGGGGAAGGGAGAAACACCGCCATAATGGAAGAAAGGGGGGCAGCTAAGCACCTTGAGAGGGAGGGGAGGGAGACCAGGGAATGGGTGAAGTACGAGAGTTGGAGGGGGGCAGGACCACACGTATTGTGGTTAATGCAGACATGATTCCTTGTAAAAGGTTTCAGTTTGGTGTTTTAACATCTTAACACCTGTTATGTTGCCGAAAAAGGGGAAAACCTATTCTCACATTTTGGTACTGGCAAAGGAGGCCCCATGAAGCACAAATAACAAAAGAAACTGAAACACAATCGTCAATAACACCGTGGCCTTAAAATTAAAACCATATAATAGGTGACATTTCAGGCAATGGGCACATTTCATCACACTTAAAGAAGGGCATCGTGCATGAAAGGGATGTGTTATGAAGAAGGGCCATTGTCTGAATCGTTGCCTATTATATATGTTTTATTTTAAGGCGACAGTAAGGCCCACTGAGCTGTATAGCTCTGTTTCATAAACGAACTTGCCACAAATGATAGCTGAACGAAGTGGCTCATTATGTGGAAATGTATAGCAGCCAAATATACTAAATGCATGTTTATAAATGTGGAGGGAAAAACCGGAGGACCCGGGGAGAAATCCACACAACCACGGGGAGAACATGCAAACTCCAAGTATACAGGCGTCAGGGTTGGGATCGAACCCACGACCTCCTGTACACCAGGCAAGGTAGTTAACATCTCGCCATTGCAGTCGCCCCCCATGATGATATTGCTAAAATAATAATATTGTTTAAAATTTTTGTTAAAGCAAGCTGAACGAATTTGGGTGGGTATACTTAGCTTCATTAAATGTCAGCAATTGGCACAAGAAAGTGCTTTCTATCTCCATCGTTTGAAATAAAGTTCAACTCTTTGCATCGTCAATCTTAACCTATTCACATGCAAATGTGGCTCGCATTCACATGCAAATTACAGTCGCCATTTACGTGTGAATCAGTTGATAAGCACAATGTGCTGATGGCTAAGACCTTTTTATAAAGTATCTCTCGGGACTCGAGGCGTTTGGAAAAGCAGAATATAGTTTAAATGTTTTCTAATGTGTCACTGGGAATAGCTCGTGAACTGGGCAGTTCCATGATTTCGGACCGGCACTTCAGCCACTTTAACAATATGGGTAAACGTCACTCTCATCTTGCAGTGGCTTTGTTACTTGACGGCAGTAATTTGTCCACGTTTTTTGATGAGGGAAAAATCCCCATAAAGTACCGCCATGTCAGAAATATGCGAGATAAATGTACTCCAAAAAAATTCAAGTTGGGATGGTGATGGTGCATCCAGTTCAGAGTTTGCGTGTCAAAAGGATTGACGTATTTCATAAATGAGTCATTTTAACACGTAGGTTTTTGCAATAAATTAGTCATGTTTTCAAAAACTATAATCATCTCTCAAACCTACACACCTTGTGTTTAATAATGATGATAATTTTCGTTAGAAGGCACCCTCAAACAATGGATTTCCGAGTGCCAGCATGTCATGGAGGGAAACAAATTAGATTAGTAGTCACCGGGCATAGAGAGAGAGGGGCCGTGCTAAACAGGTGGTGAGGTCTTCAGCCGGGGGGACTTCAGTCTGCAGGGACTGCGAGTTCCTCACCTCCGAGGGCAGGCAACTCCAGAGCCTGGGGCGCCGTGCGGACACAATCCCGGTGGGGATCACAGAGGAGGGTTGGAGCCAGGACCACGGCCACGCCGAGTCGGGCACGCTCGGTGGACCTCGGAGATCTCGGTGGAGCGTGTGTCGCCATCATCTCCTGGATGTGTAGTGGAGCAAGCCCCGTTTAATCCCTTGAACACAAGTTTATGATTGGGGTGATTTTGAAACGAGTTCACTGTGAGGTTAATATTTGGAAATGTCCAGCTGCGTTCTCTCGTTCATCGCCACCAACAACAACAGTCTTTATGTTTTCTCTTTTCACGATTGTTGAGCGTAGGGCCAAAAATAAGTACAGTCTAATAGTATAACAGTGCGTGCATTTATTGATATCAGCAAGGGATATAGTAGAGAGACAAGTGCTGTGATCTGCAGTGTGGTGGTTGAACACAGTCCAGATGTGACAGTGGGTGGATGAATCCGAGTGAAGTTTACCGGAACAGTAGCCCAGGTGGTCGCAATAGAAGAGTGGTGATAATGATGTGACTGACCACTAGTGTGCAAGTGGCTGGAGTGAACCAATGGGTGCTGAATCATCAATCAACTTGCTGCATGTTGAATTCCGTCACGCACAGCGAAGTAGGAACTGGGTGTTCCATCCCCAGACATGGTCCATGCCGACACCAGACACGTCTGGATAAGCGACCAGCCCAATACATGCTCATGGGTTTGTGAGTGAACACAGCAACCGTGTAGCGTGACCTTGTTTAAAGGCCGGGGGCGGGGAGGAACAGTCTAAAACTCAGGCAGGGCATGGCGGGGTCAATGTCACACCAACTCTAAACAAACGTTAATCGCCAAACAGCGTGAATCACGATACGATCTGCTTGTATCTATGGTGCGCTCTGCTCCAGCTCTCACCCACTGTGTGTACTCGGCAAGGCAACGAAGCCCATCGCTGAATTGACTTTACAAATTTAGAAAGGGGGGGAGCTTAACCTACGTACACTTCCCTCCACCCCACGCCCCCCGCTGCCACCCATGCTACTGAGCTGCAATGCGGGCATCTGAAACGTTGTTCCACAGAAACTCAAATTCCATGTCTGTGTTGTCTTGTGTTTGAAAGATCCCGACGTCCGTCTGCACCCAGCCGTGCTCTCCGGGGACGCGCAAGGGCATCCTGGAAGGGGAGCAGGTGTGCTGCTTCGAGTGCATTTCCTGTGCAGAAGGAGAGTACAACAACGAATCCGGTATGCTGCTGTGCGCCAGGGCCCATGTGCCAACAGTTCCTCCTTCGCACGAAGGGTCAACCCCGCGGAGCGGTAGCACAATGGGCGACTGGGGATAATATGTCTGGCCAATAAAGCTACGGAGTCCGCACCTCCGATTAGCGCGGTTGATTAATAAGAATAAGTTTTACCCTTTCTGGCAATACAACAGGTGTTAAGATGTTCAAACACCAAATAGAAACCTTTTGCAAGGAATTAAGTCTGCATGAACAACACGTACTTGTAGTGAACATGCAAACAAACATGCTCTGAAAATATATCCATTGTCTTTGAAACTGATTGGCCTACTCCAGAAGGCCTAGTCTCACCAGTGTCGGACCAGAGAATTCCAAAAGGCGAACAGCACAAAGACAATGCCACTATCAGGGCATTTATAGCTCAGGGTGAGCAGCTACAACATGGGACCTTTTTTTCCAGTATCAAAGTATAAAAAAAGGTTTTACCCTTTCTGGCAGTGGTGAGTGCCTTATGAATCCAGCGACCTGAATATGCTTCCGAGCCACGGCTAAAACCAGTGGCGCGTGAAATATGAACAGATCCTGGCCTGCCGGCCTTCACCAATGCGCACTGGCCAGCGCAGTGAACTGCGGTCAAACAACCTCCGTGACCAACACAATGTGAGGAGTGTTCATCCAGCAGTGGATTGACATAGGGCTGTAACATATCTTTTTTAATCAATATTGTAGCAATGTTATTTAAACAAATGGCGTTACATTGACTGACAAAGATACGTTTGTCTCCTCGTAGTTTTTCCTCTCGAAAGCATCCCTCCGTGCGTTCATTTCAGATGCCAACAGCTGCCTCGGGTGCCCCGAAGATTCCTGGCCGTCGGCGAACCACACGATGTGCGTCCCCAAGCGGGAGGAGTACCTGTCGTGGCGAGAGCCCTTCGGCGTGTGCCTGGCGTCCGTCGGCTGCCTCGGCGCCGTGCTCACGCTCAGCGTGGCCGCCGTCTTCGTCAAGCACCGCGGCACGGCCATCGTGAAGGCCACCAACGTGGAGCTCTCCTACCTGCTCTTCTTCTCGCTCTTCTGCTGCTTCATGAGCTCGCTCTTCTTCATCGGCAAGCCCAGCACGGTCGCCTGCAAGCTGCGCCAGCCCACGTTCGGCATCAGCTTCGTCCTGTGCGTCTCGTGCGTCCTCGTCAAGACCCACCGCGTCCTGCAGGTGTTCGAGTCGCAGATCCCCGGCCGCGGCGGCGTGCGCAAACTGCTGGGCCTCGACCACCAGCTGCTGCTCGTCTTCCTCTTCACGCTCGTGCAGGTCATCATCTGCGCCGTGTGGCTCTACACGGCGCCGCCCACCTTCGAGGAGGACGACACGTTCAAGAACGACGTCATCTACCTGTCCTGCGACGAGGGCTCGCAGCTCGCGCTGGGCTTCGTCATCGGCTACACGTGCCTGCTCGCCGGCGTCTGCTTCCTGTTCGCGTTCCGCGCGCGCAAGCTGCCTGAGAACTTCAACGAGGCCAAGTTCATCACGTTCAGCATGCTGGTGTTCTTCATCGTCTGGCTCTCGTTCATCCCGGCCTACGTGAGCTCGCAGGGCAAGTTCGTGGCCGCCGTCGAGGTGATCGCCATCCTGGTGTCCAGCTTCGGCCTCCTGAGCTGCATCTTCTTCCACAAGTGCTACATCATCCTGCTCAAGCCCGAGCGCAACACGCCCGAGGAGGTGCGCTGCAGCACGGCCGCCCACTCCTTCAAGACGGCGGCGCGCGTCAACCTCCACACGGCGTCGAGCATCGGCAGCGGCGGCAGCGCGGGCAGCATGAACGCCAAGTACGACCACCACCATCACCACCACCATCACCACCACGGCCGGGCGCACGCCGCGTCCACGCTCACCGTGCTCAGCATGGGCGTCGAGAAGAGCCTCAAGAACTCGCAGGAAATGGAGGCCGACGCGGAACCGCTGGCGCTCGCCTCGAAGGGGCCGCGCCATGCAAACAACTGTCAGGACGGTGGCGAGGTGAACGTCCGTATACCCGGGAAGGAGCTGGCGTCCAGCATGTCTTCGTCCATGCTCACTTAAAGCTCGGAGGCTCGACACCCACGTCGCGTGGGGTTCGAGGACCTGGAGCCTGCTTCTCCCATCCTTTTTGTGGATGATAGAGATCCTTTGACACCCTCGGCAGAAGTGATCCTTTGCGGGTTGGCGTCGTGGTATGTTTGGTTCTACCAGGAGCGTAATGAGATAATCTCTCACACGTCTTAAAGGGTGCTCTCTCATTCCATGCTACACTGCACTATATACGAAGTATAATATATATACGAGTACGAAAGTGTACTGAAGTGAAATAAATGTAAACTATTTAAATGCGTTTGTTTGTAAACAGTCTGGCTAGATTGTTTTAGCATTGTTTTCATTTCACGTGTCGGAAACATTTTTTTGCTGCCTTACAGCAGAAAAGGAAATGTCCAAATGTGCTTGCTAAATAAACAGCATAATATACAATTGCGTATTAAAGGTTAACACACAAATGCTACTACTGGTGCATTCTATTTAACGAGGGATAATTAAACACTGGTGAGAGTTTGAGCTGATGGCTCTGCATCGTGGCTGGTAACCGCTTGACCTTGCATACCGGGGAGGGAATGAATAAAAATTATTTGTATTCTTGCTGAGCATCGTCATAGTCCAAGCAGCACTTAAATGTCCTGTTGAACGTATTAAATATCTTTCTTTGTCACTGAGCATTAATGTATGAATGCTGCATTATGTCAAGTTGACTGCGTTCCAATTCCAGAAGGAGCTCAGGGCTTTTTCTGAACTGATGTTGTGAGTGGGCCACACATTTGCAATTCAATTTCTTGAGTACAGTGTGTTTACCTTGAGGCATTTGAGAAAGACAACCATGATACACACGCCACTGAGAGCCAGGTGCGTTGCAAGACTCGAAATGGAGAGCGCATTCTGACCGGAATGGAGCCTCTTTAACAAGTTTGCCATGACGCAGTTTAATAATGTCGGAAAACAGCTGCGATGGAATTTATGAAGTGTATCAGGAACATAATCATTCTGCATACCTGCTAAGGCGTAAAGTTAAAATAACATTGTGTTTTGTTTATTTAATTGTTGAGGTTAGGCTGTTGTAAATGAAAAACAAAAAGTCATAATAAAAACTGTTTTAAGGAATGCTCATTTTGTAATGTAATTAAGTACCGTATTTAATTACCGTATTTAACATAAAATAAACTTATCACATATCTCTTCATACTCTGGGGTCCATAAAAAATGATTACGTAGTATAACTTACAATGAACCAACACCCATTTACAGGCAGCGGTTGTAGTAATTATGAAATCTACTCAAAACTTCCCCAAGGTAGTTGATCAGAATTCATATTTTGTCGATGAATTATTTTAGAAGTAAAACTATTCTTTAAACGAAGTGGTGTGAGACATTAATTGAAGGGCTGCCCTTGTATCTGTTACCTTTACCTTACTCTTAAAAAAATAAACACTGCTACCTTTGCAAGCACCGATTGACCCTGTGAACATCACGATCCATTTGTAAGTATAATTTACAGATACAATCTCAACATCATACTTACCAGAGCCTGATAAACCATGCAGCCCACATGCATGCTGGGGCGTGCTTCGTTCCTCCAAATCTGTGCTTCCAAAACCCCCAGAGTCTGCATTTAGTTTATTTTACTCTCAGTGGGCATCGATGTTTTACACTTAAATATCGACCGTGGTTTTTTTTTTCTTCCCAAAGCTGTTTTCCTCAAGAATTTGTTTCTGTTCTTAAGTTGATGCCCGGTGGATTTCTTTGTTGTTTTATCGGCCCTGGTAGTTCTCGAACGTACAAACTGATCTTCAATTGTTTAAAATGTTTCACTCGAAAACGGTTTTTAATAATTATTCTATTTTTGTTGTCGGTGATTTTAACAGTTGGCCGTCGTTACTGCCAGTCTCGTGGTGTGCACTTTGCAAAGTGTGATGTTTCTTTTTGCTAATGTTCACATTAAGATGCTGTATATTTAATACCCGAGTGTTAAATGCTAATTGTCAGAATAAACCGTTAATATTTGTTAATAATTAAAGGAATGACTCGTAGCTATCAAAGCGCATGTTAAAATGCAGCGACATTGTATTTAGCTAATATAACGAATTAGAATCTGTATTCCATTATCTGTGTTAAAAAAAAGTGATTATGAAAGTTTCGAGAATCACATTAATCGTGTTTATTATGCGTTTAAGCCTGCACATATTGAGCTGAATATTAATTCTATATCGGCGAGTTTCAACCTAAATACACCTGAATGGAGCATTGCACAATAGGGGCAATTGAATTTCAGTTGTGTTTGATGTGCGGACTGCCAAACTTCATCCACACACAGAGTGATTCCGATTACGTAGAGCCACTTACTGGATGCAGGTCCGTGGGGTGGCACTTGTCAAGCTATACATTCGGATCATTTCTGAAGCATGCTTTTTTCTATAAATGTTTATGCACATGCTGATGTTGTTGTTCTGCCTGTAACTTTATGGGCAATTCTGAGAAATGTGTGCTGTTCTCATTAGTAATTGGCTGCCTGCACTGTCTTGGTGTTCCTTGGCCAGGCGATGAATGATCCACTCGAATAAAAACATCAGTGTGCAGTGCATCATGTTCGGCCATGTGAAGGCCTATTTATTGATTCTCCTTAATTGGGAGACATCAGTGCACACAAGGGTTACCAAGATAAGGCAATAATACTGTGATACATCGTGCGATTTCAACTGGACATCTGTGAAAATGAGCTTTTAGCTCATCGGATTCCTCTAGTATAAATAAATATTCTGATTCTGATATGAGATCCACAATAAATCTATCATGTTTTGCTAATTATTCTGACGTCACTAAGATGTTTTTCCTTAACATTTTATTTCCTGGCGAAATGTCTGAAATAACAAACTCAATAATGAAAGTTGTAAATAAATAGCAATTTTACATTAAATGAGTGCTTGCAAAATGTTTCGAACGTAGTTCATGGCATTGAGAATAAATTACGTTATAATATTAAAAGTGATTTCAATTATCTATTGAATAACTGAGAGCATGTGTCTTTTATAAGCATTGCAGAATGGAGTAATAATTATAAATATTTGCCCATAATAGACATTTTTGGGTTAGATTGCGTAAATATATAAATGTGTCGTTAAAACCCGCCACCACCCGACACAGCCAACTAGTAAGGGTTACATTTGGTGAATTGCAATTGAGTAAACTGCAATGATTTGTACTCGAAGTATAGCAAAGCACACAAACAAGAAAATACATATGTGAAAAGTAAATTAATATTGTATCATATTGTGAAAACTGATATTGTGGCAACCCTCGTGTGCAGTGTGTCATGTACGGCAGCCTGAAGGCTTTGGATTTGCAGTACAATTGATGGGATGCGATCCAATTGAAGTCTATTGCATCCTTATCCACACAACATTATTGCAACATGTGGGTGTGTATGTTTGTGTGTATGAATGCATGTACGTGTGTATGCGTGCATGCATGTATGTATTTGTGTTTGGTGACATACATATGAACCGGTCCTGGGCCTCCTCTAGGTCGACTCAGCCTCAATTGCGTACCTGGTGCGAATTTAAAACATCTGCGTTGCAGAAACCAAGGCGGCCGGACGTGGTTCTGACCACCTACCCTTTACATTTCGATTTAAAGCTTTCGTGACTGCAGAGATTCATCTTCTTGGTTCTTTCGGTAAAGTCACGTAGAAGGGAAATAATAAAATAATAAAAATAAAACAGAATAAAATCAAATTCTCACAACGTTTCGGCCACAACGCAAGCAGCCGTCCTCAGGTGAAGAACAGGTCTGTCGGAAAGACAGCGTCTTTACCCTTTCATATGCCGTGCTGTTAAACACACACTTGCTCCAATATGTCTGTTAAAGGCTATACGGTGGATCTTCGTCTTGTCCTGCATGCTTGCAAGTGTAGGTACACGTGTGATAATATATAGGTGTTATATTTCTCACTTTGCTGATTCCCACCATCCTTTGTGGCTGTATTGCACTTGATTGTATTGCACTCGGGTCAATGGCATTTCATCTCGGAAAATGTCTGGCAAAGCGACAGGGCTTCTAATCCAGCGCAATCTGATCTCCCACCCATAAATTTAATCGAAACTGCATAGTGTATCTTTCTAGACATGTAAACTACTCTTGCTGTTTAATCCATCCGTGGATGTTGTTGTTCATGGTTCGGGCTGCAAATCCCCAGAGACCGATAAAGCAACCGCTATCTGGAAAAACAGTTAAGGAGAACATGCAATTGTATCTTCAGACGCGTTCATGCATGTACCATGCCTGTCGAATAACACGTGAACCACAATCATTGATAGCACATTAAGGTGAATGACAGTGATTTTCTGTACGGTTAATTGCTCATGTTGAAATACTGCGCGCAATACTGTGAGGGGTAGCCGATGTGATCCAATAAATGTTTTATACAAAGTGACGTACATTCTAAACTACATCTTATAAATGTCACGGTAGCTTTTCTTCGTTCACATGCTTTTTAAAATTGAGCAAGACATGCATTATAAACCATGTATATAACTCAATATGCCATTTAATAACCGCATTAATTATTCAAAATTCCCAATTTCAAGACGAGACTGCTCTCTGTGTGGTTTGCTATACATAATGCGGACATACAATAATGGCGTTTTATATTGTATATACAGTCTATAGATGAAGATGATGCTGATGATAGTTAACTCTTGGCTGTGCTGGCACTTATAATTATGTTTCTTTCATTGCATGTTTGTATCAAGGAAATATATTTAATCCACACAGCACACACAACTGACTTGCAAAAAGGCAAATGTATATTTTAGCGGATAAACCATGAAGTTGAATCAAAACAACTTTTCTATACTGTCATGAAAAGTGTAATCACAACTGTGTTTGTCTTTTAACTCGTAACATTTATATATATGTGTATAGGGCAATGCAGCATGATATCAACATATATATATAAAATACAGTACTGAATTCTACGTGCCGTATATTGTGCCTGATGTATATGTACTATGGTAGACAATAAAATGTTTTAATTCTTTTTCTGTGTTTGCTTCATTTACAGTGATATAATCTAAAGAAATTGGAACCAGCTGTCAGATACAAATTTGCTGACCGATTCACGAAATGGCCCAATTGTTGAATGATGCTTCAATCAATGTTCCATTCGATAAGGGAGTCAAAACTAATCTGAATTAGCCATAAGCCTCCTCCAGGTAAACGTGGAGTTGGACCAACCTTGGACCATCGTTGGACCAAGCACATTCAGTTTCAGTTTAATTTATTTGGTATAGCCCTGTGAGCCATTCGGCTCTTGAATCATGGCAACTCTGACCCAACGTTGCATGTTTACGGGGCTGTAACTCGGGGTTTCTGCTCTGATGTTGTTCTCTTCCTTGTTGTGTATTGTTTTTTGTTTATTGTCGTTTTGGTGACCCAGGTCACTCTTGCAGTGACACACTCATCCTGGTTCCTCGCGTGATCTCGCCTGGTTAAACATCATCAGCTAAACTCGAGTTGGGATGAAACTGTACCACAGCGGTTTGTGAAATGCGTGGAGAACGATTCCTTGCATGGCTAACATCACTAAGTTCAAAACATCTTTGAATTAAAATATATCTTGGACAAATACATGCCAGAGCACAGTAGTTACATGATCATATCCTGTTAATTTCCAGGTAAAATAATTACTATGGGCATATATTTTTAAAACTAGATGGAACACATCAATATTGCTGTTTTATCAGTATTAGTGTTGGGATTGTTTGACCATACTTCACCACGCTGGTCAATACAGATTGGTGGGGGGAAGCGGGTGGCTAAAATATAACGTGCCACTGATGCTAGCCGCGACTAAAAATCCAACTCAGGTGTTCAGGTTCCTCGTACCCTAGAATGTCATCTGCTGCAACCATGACATCAAATTATTTTCTATCAACCATTATCTGTCTGCTATTGGGTAGAATAAATGTTCATATGTCTAAAAATATAGACCTCTCCAGGAACCAGGAATCTATTTCGTTTTAACACATTCCTGCGGAGGGAGCTGGTAGGAACGTTGGGTTGCTCGGTCAATGGCCAGGGTCAACGGCGGCGTGGTGTATTCCGCAAATATGCCCGACTGTGAGGGCGGGCACAAGTCGGCGTGATTAGGTTAAACGTTGAGTTTTATAAGGGCACCACGGGGTGAACAGCCCCTCCCCTCCCCACCCAGCCCCACCCTCCCCACCCAGCCCCTCCCCATCCTCCCCTCCCCACCCAGCCTCTCCCCACCCTCCCCACCCAGCCCCTCCCCACCCTCTTCTCTCCATCTAGCCCCACCCCTCCCACCCCCGACCCAGCCCCACCCCTCCCACCCCCCACCCCTCCCCACCCTCCCCTCTCGTCCCAGCCCCACCCCTCCCATTTTTGGATGCACGACGGACGGACACAATAATCCCCTGTGGGCTGGTGGAACCAGGTGGTTCCTACCAGTATAAGGCGATATCTGCATATCTAGTACGGCAAAAACAACTTAGTGCTCTTAATGCTTATATTTTTATTATTTTATTGTTTCCCTTCTACGTGACTTAACCGAAAGAACCAATAATATGAATATAATACTTATACCGTTTTATTTCATTGTAAAACTTGATAATGCTCGTTTAAGCTGTAAAGTTAGCCGAAACCTCTATATATTTGTGGATGATACCGCCTTATAAGGAAATATATAATAGGCGACGTTTCGGACGACGGTCCTTCCCCGCAGCTAATAGAGTATGAGAATTAGATAATTAAAATTTTCATATGAATACTGTAGTTACACATCAGTAGCTTTTGAGTAAGAGACAACGCCCTCAAATGATATCAATTCTCGTAATAAAAGGTGCGTAGACAAAATTTGTAGTCGAAACGTCGTGATTTAATTTATTTGTTTTATTTTTTAACCTACGTGACTTTACCAACAAAAACAGAGTATTTGTAGTCGAATTAAAGTTAATTACTATTTTACAAACGCGAAACGCGTCGTTTGCGTGCGGCTTCCCGTCGGCCGTCTCCATGGCGACGTCGAAACAACGAGGACATTCCCATGCGCGTTCCTTCTTCACCTGCGCTGCTGTTACACAAAGTTATTAAACATAATCGCGACAGCAACAACAACAACAATAATGTCTAAAAAGCGGAGTAAGAGCGGCAGCAAAAGCGTCGCCGCGGCGCCCGCTGTCAAGTCGTGGGACGCCGCTCTGTGTGGGGCACACTTTGATGAGGTAGCTCGTTTGCTCTGCGTTTAAAACAACTTTATACATTTATACAATTACTTTATACAATTACAGTTCTTACAGAGACTCGATTAAAACAATTAAGTCATTCAACTAAGGTATGTGTCCCGCGGCTGTCCGACGCGAGTTAGAAGTTTCGTTCATTATCTATGTGACGTAACTTTAAAATCCAGAGTCATCATTGGCGGGGTCTCTGTTAATGTCACAAATGTAAACAAATCAAAAGTTAATCCTCTGGTTGTACAGGAAATGTGGTCTCTCATAACCAATATTATGGTCGTTAACACCTGCTGATGCCGGCTAGGTCATCTCCTGCGAAACGTCGTATAACAAGTCATCATTTGACATGAGCTTATCAACATCCATCCTCCTGTTTTGATGGTAAAACAAATAGATTGTCATCTTCTCCCGCAAGACAACTTGCTTTTGATGGGCTCTGTCGGGTGGTGGAGGGTTGTTATTTATGTATTGACATTATACGTGCACGAGCTAACACAAATACAATTACTTGTGAGCTAATCCTCTTGATTTCCCAGCTCATATGAGGACGTGCTGATGCAGGAAAGCCACAAGATGTATTAACGGAGTGCATGGCTGTATTGAAATAGTTTTATTTCCCTTCTCATTAATTAGTATTTAACCTTGTGATTGACAGCCCTGGGCACACAGCTTGGGCACGTATCTCTTTGTAGTAAGACCGATGCTTTCGTTGATAGCTTGTGTGTATTTTGATTTAAAGCTTTCGTGACTGCAGGGATTCATATTCTTGGTTCTTTCGGTAAAGTCACGTAGAAGGGAAATAATAAAATAATATAAATATAAAACAATACAATTCTCACGAATTGTAAGCAATCATTAAACACCTGATGATGATTGTTTGTGTTGCAGTCGAAACTTCGTGAGAATTGTATTGTTTTATAGTGGAACACGTTTGCAGGATGGAGGAGGGCAGATTAGCGAGACAGGGAATACATAATGTCTGGTGGTGGTGGAGGATTACGGCTGTTAGCAGTCCGCGGAGCTCCGGTGTCGCCTTCACAACATTTGCTATGTATGTTTCGATTTAAAGCTTTCGTGACTGCAGGGATTCATCTTCTTGATTCTTTCGGTAAAGTCATCACGTAGAAGGGAAATAATAAAATAATAAAAATAAAACATAATAATTCTCACGACGTTTCGGCCACAACGCAAGCAGCCGTCCTCAGGTGGAGAACAGGTCTGTCGAGAAGACAGAGTCTGAATGACACACCCCAGGCTTGGAGCGACTATTTAAGCTGGGTTGGAGGGGGAAGAGCGCCTTGACAAAATAATTTGCATATCAAGAGGAATTTAGCATATTTATGGGAAATGCAGATATGCGATTAGTACTACTTGTGAAATGCGTAGGAGGTTTGGCGAGGGGTTCAAAGTCAATTATGCCCGTGCATTATGCAGGATTAGCAGCATCAAAGGGAGGGGATAGGGGCTAGGCATGAGCAAATGTAAGAACGTCGTGGCAAGGTGCGGTTGCTTCAACAACAACATTTGCCGTGGTAACCCCCAGAGTCTACACCTTGCTTGCAGTGGCTGGTGTCTATAATCCAGTCACTTGGACGTGGGGTGGCTTACACAACATTAATCCCATTGAGATTCCTGGCTGTAGCACTGTGGCTATTTTTCGATTTAAAGCTTTCGTGAATGCAGGGTGGATTTTTACACTAACGCAGAGGAAGTTCGAGCCGAATTAAATAATTTATTCAGCAAAGTCGCTTCAAATATGACGTTTCTATACAGAAAGTGACGGTACAAAATAAATCTACGCAGCACTGTGCTACATCTGTGCGTGACGTCACTGCAAAAGAGCCCCCCCCCCATCTTCATTAATATTTATGCCCGCGTGGAAATTTACACTCACGCACAAGAAGGTGCGTTAGTGTAAATTTTGGTGCGGCATGTGGAGTGCACGTTAGTGCACGTTAGTGCACTCCACATGCCGCACCCCTCCCCAATAACCATTAGCAGGTGACGTCACTCCACATGGGGCAACCCCCCCCTCATTAATAATCATGAGCTGAACAATTTTTCTATTGAATATTTCAGATTTACTGCAATATACACCCGTCCTTGGACGGGCAGTACCCACTATAATCACCCAGGAATGTCCTTAACGCTCGTGACGTCACTCCACATCGACCAGCCCCCCTCATTAATAATCATGAACAGGTTACGTCCTCTACATGGACCCTCCCCCCCTCATTAATAATCATGAGCAGGTAGCGTCACTCCACATGGAGCACCCTCCCCCCTCATTAATAATCATGAGCAGGTGACGTCACTCCACATCAAACAGCCCCCCTGATTAATAATCATTATAAGGTGACGTCCTACAAATTGGCACCCCCCCCCCTCTATTAATAATAATTAGCGGGTGACGTCACTCCACATGGGGGGCCGAGGCGCCTCCTCCCCCCTCCTCGGCGTCAACTTACAACCCTCACTACAAAGGCCGAATCCTCACATCACGTGATCTCCGTAACGCTGTTGAGACATCGAAGTAAAAAGGACGGCATGATGAACAAGGGATTATAACCTTAAAATGAAATAGGTCTGCGCCCTTACTAATTGCACGCGAATTGATGCAATGAATATATCACATCGCGGTCTGCTTTTCGCTTGCAAGTTTCAGATTTACTGCAATACACCCGTCCTTGGACGGGAAAAAGGCGAGTGTTTATATAAAGCAGTACTGGAAGGACATTGATGACCGTTGTGTAGCATAGCTTGAATGTTATGTCCTTGTAAATGTGGATTATATCTGAGCACTCCCACTTGCAAAATTCTCCCCACACACAAAAATCCATCCGCATACAAAATGTTATTTAGGGTCTTGGCTAGATATCCTGAGCAGGGTTCAGCGAGGCTGTTTGAGCTATCAGTAATTAACAAATTATTGATTACTATTATAAATCATTTTAAATTAATATCAACGAAAATTACATTTTACTGTGTTGCATTGAATCACCAAATTACTGTAAAGAGAATGTCAACAGTGCACCATATCACATCCTGTATATGTAGGTTTTCATGAGTGAGCCACTGATATTAGCTGTCTACTGCTAGTCCTGAGGCGCTTTAAAACTGAGAATTGGCACAACTATATTGGAATTAGTTACAACTACAAAAAATAATCCCAATTATTTTTTATTTGGGCTTCCAAAAATTATGGCCTGGAGAATGGTTTCATTCATAGGGCACACTAAGCATGAAGGTCTTTAATAAAGCGCTCTGTTAAACTGAAAAAAATAAATGACCTCTGTAATCAGTCAACAAAATAATTAGCTGCTTGTGGAGTTTCAAGGAGTGTAATGGGCAAAATCTAGTGCTACCTGCTTCTAGCAAATATATAATACTGAACCATTTTAAAGTATATGTGCAAGAAAAGGTCTATCGTTGGTTTCATGAACAGTAAAGACAATTCAATGTTTAGAGTGTCTGAATGCAACCACATTTAAATGCACTTTTCAAATATGGGAGACTACATGAGGTTAGAGGTGGGGTGAGATTGGTACAATGAGCGCGGAAAACATGGGAGAAAAAAAGAGTCCTGCATGAAACAACCAGGGGGCTAAGCACCAACGACAAGCCACATTCACAGCTGAAACAGCCAAAGCAGCACCAACAAATACCTAGGCATGCTCAGATGGCCGGGTCCATCACCAATGAGTCCCACACGCTGCTGGGGCAGTAAAATATAATGGATAGGGAGTCGGAGGGGAGGACCATGGAAAGTTTCATTTGTGCAGCGGCAACATCATTGGCATGCAGTTCCGTCAACCTAAAGTGAGGTCCGGAGTAAAATATATTTATAGATGGAATTTTCCCTTGGTTCCCTTTATAAATTTGCGTGAAGGTAAATGTCTTCAGCGAAGGTGTGGTCACTGCGGTTCGGTGGGAATTTGGTCATACAGGATGGCTGGCAGGCGAGTGTCGCCATGGTCGTGTGCGGGCGAGTCGAGGATGAAGCTCACATCCCAGCGATGCTGCAAGCGATCAGGGTCCCCCTTCGCCGCCTCTTCACCGCCATCACCTGGGATGACGTGATGACTCAGGTACAATTTTCTCTGTGCTGTATCGACGAATGGGCCTCCCTTTGCTGATGTGTCACAGAGTGACAACCTGTCCAGTGTTTGCTTGATTAAAGAAATGTGGTCAGGCAAGATTTATCCAAAAGGCGTATGTGCCGATATACTGCAACTTTTATTTCATGATATTAACATGGTATAATTGACCATTATATACGTATTTATATTACTATTTTATTACATTATGGTTATTGCATGATGTCTGCACATCATCTGAAATTACATCGTATTTCCCAGTGTGAAATACGTTATGAAGGTAAATGCAATTTATAGGCAATAAACATGCACATATTTTTAGAAGTTTTTACATTCGCACCATCCTCCGAAAAACATTTTGTTCTGTAAGAGAAATGCGTAACTCATTGCTTGTGCCCTGTTATTGTGGCCTCACACAACTGGGGGAACGTTTATTATTATTATTCAGATTAATGAGCTCGGAAACCCCAAAGGGAAGAGGCCCAAGGACCTTCCCGTTTTTTATGAGGTGAGTGACCTAGATTTTAAATTGACCCTTTATCATTTTTCCAGTGCTGTGTGAAGAGCAATTCTTCGTGTACCACCACCTGGTCTCCAGTTTATAGCATACACATGCTCTTGTTAGACAATTTTACGATTGTGTTCTATGCCTGGCATTGTCGTAATGCATAATTTAATTTGTCTTTCACATTTGCACCAGCACTGTATTGCATTTTGCTTGTTGACTAATATAACAATTCTAGTTTGTACCTTGTCAGCAGCTCAGACCAACATGCTTTTATCAAAACGTGATAATAACAAACATCTAGATACAAACTCATCTTAAGATGCTGCACAGAGCAACCACGCAATATGCACCGAACAATTAAGCAAACCTAAACAATAATTTGGCAGATTGAGGAGCGGCGTGACGCACCAGGCACAAGCTGTCACAACTACCGCAACCCCATGCTGATGGTAATTATCTTAAATCACAAGCATGATGCACGGACCTGTTGCGTGTGCGTGATATTGTTTAACATTGTCACAGATTTTGGAGGTAGCCAAAACTGCGGTGGATGCCGGTCAGGCAATCTCGCTCCCTGTGCTGGCCAAACTCATCAAGTTTATGCTGCTGGGAGTCAAGCAAAAGGACCAGCAGTGGCGTGAGGCCGAAAAGAAGGTTTGTGAAACCCCAAATTAAAAGCCAGACAAAAACACAAAATCAGAATGAATTTATATTGTTGAGTACTTGGAATTTAACACAAAGAGCCCTTTAGATGTACAGTACAACCTTGGATTGCGAGCATAATTCGTTCCGGAAACGTGTTTGTAATCCAAATCACTAATATATCAAAGCACTCGTATACCAATTGTGGAAATGTGACGCTCGGCAGACAAAGCGTATTCGTACTACTCGTATTGCAAGACCTCGCTCGTTTATCAAATTAATATTTATTTTAAATTTTTGCTCATCTTCCAAAGCACTCGCAGACCAAGTTATCTGCAATCCAAGGTTTTACTGTACACAATTTTTTTGCTTTTTTCAAGAGTGTACATTTTAAACATAATGCACTCAACGGTTGACGTGAGCCAGATGGAACAGCTCTGCTTTGTTTTTCCATGTTCCATGTTGCAACGTACAAGTTCTGAATGTGCATTGTGCATGTGGACGGACTGACTCACCCTCATCCTAACTACACACTTGGGACCTTTACATTCTCCTGCCTTTCAGGGTGTAGGGTAAATGTACGCGCCACAATTCTTCAAACAGCAAAACACAATAAAAGTGATCTATATAGTAAGCTAGATCATTGTTTAGTATTGGGATATATTGTGGTTTGTTTAAGTGCAGTAAATATTTGGGGCTGTCCACCAAGCAGATGGTCAGCAAAGGTTGGTGGGAAGTCACATGCTAAAACGACGATCTTTAAAAGTGTATGATAAGCTGTGACCTTTTTAGTGTGAACTGCAATTTAGCCATACCCGTCTCTGTCTCCTGGAGGCCTGGTGCCAATGATATTTTCCTCCTTGGAGAGGCGGCGTGATAAATCATGTGAATCGTTAAACTGTCAATTTTAATATGCTAGTTTTCAGTTCCTGCAGAGGTTACCTCTAGATTCAAGGTGAGCTGTCTCAACCTCAAATCGACCCCTTTTGAAAATAAAAAAACCTGCCTCATTCATTTATTATTAAAGTTTGATTACAGCCTAACATACAATTTAATCTGTAAAGTGGCTTGTCTTTGTATGATCTCTATGATTTTGCAGGCAGCTGAGGACAAAGCCAAGGAAATGGCAGAGGTAGATTGTGGTAAGGAGCCGGTGAAATCCCCGGTCAAAAATAGAGGGAAGAGCGCCAAGGGGAACAAAGGCAAGAAGCTTCCGGAGCCACCCCAAATCAAGAAGGACACCAAACTCACGCGGCGTGGAGAGCAGGAAGAAGTCAAGAGTTTCATCGGTGGGTCTCAGGAATCAAAGATCATCAACTTTGATGCTGTGTTATGTTTAATACTGTCGCTGTATAGCCTTTTGATTGTCTTATGATTCATAACGAGCAAGTGTGCGAGTACTGCTCCTAAGTGTGCATGGAGTGAACAGCTGATATTACCATAGCTGCCTGGACATTTAATTGTGGGAATGTAACAAAGTGTAATTTATCATAAAGATACTGTTGCATAATTTGAAAGAGTATGTCATTGTGTGTAAAATGTCAAACATTTTCTACAAAATGTACTAAAATAACAACCAGCCCTATGTGCTTATGCTTACCAATCTCTCAGTGGGTAATAACAAAATGTACAGCCCATTATTAGGATGAAGGGTTCCCCATACCATGTGGTCATTGAGGTTGTTTGACCATACTTCGCCATGCTGGTCAGTGGAGATTGGTGAATTGGTGGGGGGGTGGAGTTCCCAGGACTGGTTTTAGGTATCACTCACCCCTGATGTTCACCATCGGTGGCAATCAAATCTGTACTGCGAGGTCTATTGCACAGTGCATTAACCACCGTGTCACTGTTCTCCCTTTAGTTGATAGTAATGCTTTTTTTAATAGAGCATATGCTTGGTAACATATATTCTTTTCGGCCATCTTCGGTGTTGTTCAGATGATGAACCAGATGATGGACCACAGCACTATGTGTTCCTGATGGGCTTCCTCCAGCCACAGCTGCTGCCGATGCTGAAGGAGCTGGGGGTCACAGTGTCGGCCGTCATATGTGTGTCGTCGCAGACATACCCTGAGGACAAGCCAGGTGCGGAAGGAAGACTGCTCCTATGCCACTAAGCACAAGCGCATGCAACAGAAATGTTAAACAGCTGTGATCTGTCACTCAGTGGCGGTGATATAGCCGAGAGTCCAATTTGTGACTGTGATGCGACATCTCAGATCGTGAATGACCGCCCAATCAGATCATTCATCGGATATCTGAAACAAATCCACGCACCCACTCCTGAAGCAGTCGGAATGGATATCAAGTCTCGACATCAATTTGTAATATGTTGCAATCCCCAAAAATGCCATACACGTGGAGTGGTAAAGGTTCACGGGGAGAAGGACAGAGCACATACCCAAATGCTATGGGTTAATAGAGCAGTGTGGCTGGCAGTTGAACCAACTGCACTTTGCAGTGTGCCAGCTCCTTGTGATGTAGCTGCCACAACGGCGCTTGTTGTGCAAGTACTGCTCCTCCGCCTGCCATTGTTGCTGGAGAGAAACTGCTTCCAGCCACATCGTGTATACTTTCATAGCCTCCTTCACAGAGACTGGATCTTAACACATCTGGTACTGTCCAATGATAAGTCTACTCAATTCGAAGTTCCCTGGTGCTACACGTAACACACATCAATGAGTTATTAGTTGAGTAAAGTTTTTTTGAAGGAAGGTCGATATCAGATTTGTGGCAGCATGACAAAGGGGCATGCACTGGCACTGTAGGCACATTAGCTTTGCATTAAAATAGCCAAATATAAAAATTTTAATTAATGTTTACGGTAGTCTTAGTAAATTGCAGGGAGCTTACGTAAAAAAAATACCAGTTTCTGATTGCAAACACGTTCTTTTGTCGAATCAGTGAACACACTGATACATAAGTTGACAAGTCAAACATTGCCTGGGATTGGCATTTCCCACTGTAATGTAACTATGTTTGTGACCTCACTGAGTATAAACCGTGAATATATATTGTTCCCCATAGAGGAGCTGCTTGCCGGTCGGGTCGAGGAGCTGCAGGCCTTCTGGAGGTGTCTGTCACCTGTGTTGGAGGGTGTGGGCCACGGTTACAGCCTGGATACAGTCGCACGACTGCAGTACACGGTCCACGACTCACTGCTCCCAGAGGATCCTGCTGACCAAAACACCATGGTAAGCTGGCATGCTAGTGCGGTTGGTGCCACGAATATCTTCACACCTAACAGCACGCAACTTTCACCAACAGTCTTTATATGGGGGGTCTTTTTGATATTTTCTATATATAGGCATGTGTGCGTATGGATGTCTGTTCACTTGCAGGCAGAGTTTGGTGCCGCCCTGTTTGAGGACATGGCATGCCTGATGTATGACCTTCTGGACTGGCGACAGCACTATCGCCACTACCTCAACAGCATGGAGCTTCTGCAGATTCCCACCGTAGGGCAGTCACTGGTGAGAACTGAAAATGAAGCCACGCAAGCCTCTGAGGTCAAATGCAAATGTCATACTTAAGGATGCTTGGTACTCTATCTCTACAGATATGCATAACTTAGTCCATTTAACTCAGTGTTCACTTTACAGCCCTACAGCCTGATGTCAATTGCTCCAGTTGTGGACTTATGGGTAGACTTCAGTACTCACAGTGGAGTGACTACTTAGAAAACCTAATTTATTTACAGAATATTCATGACAAATTCTAAGGTTTAAGACAACCTGTTTCGTTGCAGACATGGAATTACAATACCACCATACTTATGTTAGGTTCTGTAGAATATCATGAAAGATTTTTTTTAAATAACAAAATCACAGGCATCCACGAACCCACTCCAGAGGCTGTTAAATGGCTTCATCATTTCGATATCCACATATATCGTTTCTCACATCAGTTTGCTTTGTGAAAATAAAGAAGACTATTTTTGTATTTTGTGATTGATCACTTTGTTTTCTGCTCATCAAGGGGCATCAAACGAGAGATTGTTTCGTCTATAAACTTAGATGATAATTTTAAAACTAACGACGCATGTATTCACCAGGTACGAAATGGAATGTCAGCAAATGGCAAGAGAAAGGGGCAGCCGTCAGAAACCACAGACCTACCTCCTCCAGGTGACAATGTTTTCAAAACTCCGCTCTATGATTATTTTTTCATATCAGTAAAAAAAAGTTGACCATTGCACATAGTTTGAATCTCAATAATGGGCAGCAAAAACACCTGGTTAATCAACTTAGCTTGGTAGCACTTGGTAGTTAATTTGTTTGACTGTCAGCATCTTCATTGCATTTGCCGTGCTTGTTTCTTTTTTTGTGAATGCATATTTTGCTTCAAAGTAATGGAGGATCCTTCTGCGGTGGACATGAGATTTTATCGGGACCTGCTGGATTCAATCCCGCCGGAGTGTGTGTCGGTGCCTCTGATGATCCATTGCATTCTGGAACAGGTATAATCTGCTGTAGCTCGTGTACAGGCCAGCAAGTAAGATATACACGTGTGCTTGTGCTTCAGACTCTAATATAAAACACGGTAATGCTTTGTTCTCTTGTTGTTTGTACAGTACCCTGATTATGTTTATAACATTGATAATTATTCAATGCTGATGACGTTGTAGTTTGCGCACCGTGCTCTGACTCCAACGACTTGGGTTTTATTCCCAACAATCATTCACGTGAGTGGCGAGTGATGTTTGAACCAGTCCTGGGCATCCATGCACGCATTCACTACCCCACATTGCCCAGCATGATGAAGTTTGGTCATGCAGCCCTATGACCGTCACAGCACAGGGAAGCCTTCATTCAGTAGTAGATAGAGACAGGGCTGTATATGATTAATGTAATTATATTAATTGATGATGCTGACTATATTGCAAATATTAACAGTGGTAATAGCTATGTTCTATTATTTGCTCTGGCGTGATGATGATGATGTTAGTAATTGAGGTGATGATGATGCTGATGTTTGATGACAGGTGGTGGCAACAGAGGAAGGTCGCCCCCCACCGAGCCAGCTGAGAGACCCTCCACGTGCTGATGGATTAAATCCCGATTTGGCAAAATCGCTATCAGCAGCTGTCAACCGTTTCCCCTTGTCCCCAGATGATAATGAGGTCAGGACCCTGTTTTACCAAACTTCCTACCCTTACCACCATTGACAAAAAACACGTGCAAAGAGTTACATGTTGTGTACATTACACCAGTATTAAGTTACACACAATTATACAGGAGTAACATTTTCATCTGCTATGATTAACAGTTGTATGTCTCTGTGTCAGCAATGCATTATGCAGCATTACAAGATACAAGTGTGCTGAAGGATTGTTTAGATGTAGTGAATTGTTTCTTAGTACCAAGTCAGGTAGGTGGGTGGTAACGGTGGTGACGTTCTTTGAACTCAGCGACCTGGCCATGGCCAAAATAAGTAGCAAGTGATGGTCTGCATATCTTTCAAATCAAGGGAAAAGCTATTGAGTTATTTTGCAAAAGAAGCACATGTGTTGTTTTTTAAACATGCTTGTGGTGTTTACAGTCACTGGCTGCCTTGTTTGGGACATCACTTCGCAGTCTGGGCCAGGAGCACATCAAACCAAAGATTCTTAGTTTCAACGATGAAATCATGAGCCGCACTCATCACCTTCAGGTATTTACATTTCATGTGCCATTAAAACATGGTTTAATATTATACACACAAATTCAGTCATTAGCAACCTAAACTGCAGCCTTCATACCACATACATGTCCATAAATATAATGTTTATATTGTGTTTCATTAATGTGTAAATTAGATAACATGCATATTGTATATGCATCATAATTAGTAGACTTCACAATCTTAATCATGACTTGAGCACAGCGACAAGTGTTTTGGAATGATTAAATATGTAATGATCCACTCCCCCAGTGATTCACTGACCTGTAACAATTTAGGGTCACTGTTCAATTCTTGTATTCATATTTTGTGGTGCTTAGGAGGCTCAGGGGTTGGAGCAATGAGCCAGTATTGTTGGGATTTTGGGTTTGAAAGTGGGAAATCACCTGTGGTTAAATTGTATTTTTAAGTGTGGCGAGTTATTGGTCTGAGCCTGGGTACCAATGGCTGTGTAAAAAAGCCGTCGTATACAATTATTTATTTTTCACTTAATATGGTTAAATTCTGGATCTGAGAATTAAAAATATTGTTTTGACTATAATGCAACAATTATCTCATAACAGCGTGTGTAGGAAATTATTTTAATTGCTCCATGTTTGGCAGGGCATTGACCAACACCGCCAATCCAGTGAGCTCAGCTCCATGCCCGATACATGCTGAAATCTGGCCATTGAATAGCTATGCAGTGCAATGTGTGTTTATGTGTGTGCCTGCAGGCTGCAGATGGGTTAGATGTGGCTCAAATTGAAAAGGACATGTTGAGGCGCCTCCCCGTGTGTGGAATACTCCTTGATCCCGGCCTCCATAAAGTGGACAACGCAACCAGGGTTCAGGCCCAGGAGTTGCTGCAGTACTGCTCCAGTTCACACGGTCTGAATTATGCCACAGTTGTTTGTACATTTTCCGCATGGTAAACTACCAATGACATTATTTATATCGCAGCATGAAAATATTAGCTCGCAAGTTTGGAAATTTTAAGTACGAATTCCAAATTATTGTACAAAAATACAAATAAAATCACAAAAAATCAAACTAATTTCATGAAGTTGTTTTTATTTCCATAATAGTTTTTTAAATATGTTATTACTCGTCAGCAAAATATTTGCACAAATACTGGCACGCATGCAACCTCTGACATGCATGAAAAATAATATTGCTAGTGCGTAAACGAGTGTCTACGTCTGTGCGTTTTCAGGCTGTGCAGGTCAAGTCGAACAGGCATCCACGCAGCACGCAGTGCGCCAGTTTGTCTTTGAGAACCTTGAACTGTCGTCCGTGGATGAGGCGGGGGAGCTTACCGTGGTCCACCAAGCAGACAATGTGTCCCTAGCATGGGACAACCCCTTGGATTTTGCCAAGAATGTCCAGCGACAAAATAGGGTAAAAGATGTGCATGGATCTTCAAGCGATGGAAACGCAGGTGATTGAAAGGGTGCATGGAATTGAACCCACAGGGAAGTGGGAATTAGGAATATGATTGTGTTATGGTCATCTCTGATTAAGGCCTGGGAATAAAATAATTGATTGCTTGTTAGTGGCCTCTTATAAAAATACGAATTATAATTTACTCAGGGATGCTTCCATTGTGTAAGCCACTTCATTGAGCTTACCTGGTTAAATATAAATAGTTAATCGTATTTGTGTAGGAAAAACTAGCGTGTGCAGAAAAAACCAATACATATGGGGGAAGAAGGCTGATATTGTACAAAATGTCACGACCATTCTTGATGTGTTATCATCTAAAGCTCTTGTTCTCCTGCAAGTGGATCCCTCTTGTATATAAAATCTACAAGAATGCACTATTGCTCCCAGAAAAATATAGTCTCTGAGTAAAAATATCTCCCCTCATGTTAGCTAAAAGAAACCTTAGCTGTATAAATTTTTTTATTTAAACAGTAAGTTACTGAGTGTAAATATTGGGGCTTGTTTAAGTGGGCACACAACCAATGACACAAGTAGGTTGATTCACATGTGCTTTAAAAGGAAATCATATTCTGCCAAATAGAAGTTCTTACAATCATTTATTTTCTTACATTTTCATTGTATTTATATAATATGGCCACATATTCAAGGCAATGATTTATGAAGTACAAATGGAAAAAAATCATCCCCGTTCAATAATCAATAACACAGAAGGACATAAAATGCAGAAATAACAAGAAAACATGCGTGAGAGAAAGGAGTGGAGTGTGAATCTGGGCTGTGGGCACCGGAGCCAGAGCCAGAGAGTATGATTACGTGTGTGGCCCTTGTAAATGTTATTTTAGTTTGTACTCTTCACTGCTGGTTTGTCTTGCAGCCATTGCTGATTCAGTATTATGTTATGTAGGCCCAGCATTATCACTTATTTATCTATTGAACTCAGGACTACCGCATGAGCATGGCTGCATGCATGGAAATAATGCCCCACGTTTTGCTAAAATAGCAGAGAATTGCTTAACAAATGGCTATCCTTTCACTGTGTCTTCACGGTCACAATGAACAAAACATATTATGTTTTCTTGCGTCCATAACAGATGTTTCAGCCTCGCATGTAGATGATCAAGAGACACACAAAGAGGACGACTTGGTAAGCCACTGGCTGCAATAATATGATTTACGATTAAGTTGTGCACAAGCATCCCATGTTTGCAAGTTACACGAGCACTTGTGAGAGTAGCACGTTCAAGCCATCAGGGAAACACTTGTAGCCCCATTGGGTTTAATTATACCACTGTAGCACCAGTCTGAGCTGGTCGTAGACCCCATTAAAATGCAATATATAGATCTTATCTACTATCCGATAAAACAAACTCTTACATGTATTGTGGTGAATAATGATAATGTAATTGGATAAACAATGTTTCAATCTTGTTTTGTGCCAGAGTTGGCGATGAAATTACTCAAATCAAAACCGTTTAATGGGCATGTGCATTTGTTAATTTTATTACCATTGATTTTCGCTCTTGCAATACAGTAAAGTAAAATCGTGTCCATATTTTGGAAATTATATGCAAATGAATGGAGTGGACTGAACAATATTGCACCGATTTATTCTTGCATCAAACCGTAACCCTGTTTCATGATAATTAAATCACTGTGGAAGTGAAGTAAATGACAAGTGTGTAGATTATTCTGTCGGAGTTGAAATGTAAAGTTGAATCCAGTGGCTTAGTGGATATATTCATATATATTTTTATCTCACAGAATGTGGAGATTGAGAAGCTTCAAGAGACACAGTTGCGGTGTCTGGATGATTGGAACTACACGGAGCGCTACGAACCTGATGTACTAATACAGGTGAATATTTGTAGTAATGCTATAAACACTGATTTCAGGTACCAGACTTTATGTACCATTACAATAATAAGAATAATGCAATTTATAATGCGCACAATATTTCACGGATATAAATGATAGAGACATTGAGGTATGGAGCCCAGCTCAGTGTCACTTGAAAGACAGGCGGTAATGGTAAGTCTTTAAGTGGCTCTTAGAAGGAGATGTAAGTTGAACGCTACTGTGAATGTGCAGCAGCGGGATGGTGTTCCTGACAGCGGAGACTGCAACAGAGAAACAATGTCTAGCAGTGACAGTCCTGGTCCTTGTTACACAGATGAGGTTGCGAGTCATGCTGCGTATAGCAGTGCAAGTTACCAAGCTTTGTCTATTTTGTATATGGTACAGTCAGTTATAATAATACAAATGATGCTTGCTGAGCACAGACGCAGAGGTTTGCAGCAAACAGCAGTATTGAAGGTGTAATTGATACAGTATAGTTAATTTATTGTGGAAAAATAAATGATGGGAGGGAATTCTACAGTTGAGCAGTGGAAGGAAGGAATAAAATCTGAATAAACACCATGAAAAAGTTTTCACATTTAGCACAATTTTGTTCAGAAAGGTCATTCAATGTCCTTTGGAAAGTGCTATATTTATAATTGAACTATACAAAACAATGATTGCATTTTCAATTGCTAGTATAATAGATGGATAGATCAGTGTGTGATGATTCGCATACGATGAACCTATCAAGTGGTTTCAATTCGTGGCCACAACTAAGAGTAGTGTGGTGAAGCTTGGTCAAACAAACCCCTATCACTTTATGCATGTACATTGAACCTCTTTCGCACCGTACGTAGCCAACCATGCTAATTGGAGGTGTGGGGGAAGGACAACAAACTAAACACAAAAAGCAGCTCTAAAGAAATTAGTTTTCAATCTCGATTTAAGAGTGCACAGTTCCAGTGGCTTCCTAATATTGGAAGGAAGAGCGTTCCAGACGGCCGCAGAAGCACATTTGAAAGCGCGCCAAGCAGTGACCATCTTTGTTCGATGCCCAGCCAAAAGCCACTGCGAGGATGATTGGAAAATGACATGGCATTGGGAAGTCTTCATCCAGCATAGATTGACAAACAGCCGTAACTTATTATGTATTTGTAGGTAACATATACTGTGTATATGAGTTTGTAGAAGAGTGACGTAGAGGCAGGCGCTCTGTGGTGTTTGCCGGCGTGTTTACATTTTGACACTGAGTGTTTGTGATGTTTGGGGCGGCGACATGGCCAAGTGGTTGAGTGTTTGCCACTCGATGTAGAGGTTTGTGGTTGAAGCCCAGCGGCCATCCTAATTAATACTGCAGGTCTATTAACCGTAAACAGGAGCCATCTGCTACAGTGGGCGTTAAAGATCCTGTGACGTTATAAAAAAAAAAACCTGGCTATCTGTGCCTGGATCATTTAAAATGACTCACAGATGTACTTGCTTTCTACAGTATTCCACGTTATTGCTTTCCGCGATTTTGGGTATCCTTGAATCGCATCTGGAACTCTACAAGACTGCATCGAGAGAAAAAGTGATGAGCTAAAGTGATGAGAGATGTCATTTTCATAATAATAGCAAGGTTGACTACATACGGTGCGAAAGAAGTTCAACATACATACGTAATTCATTAAAAAGATAGGTTTTCATAGGCCAATATCATTATCCACGAAATGTTCTATTCATAAGTATCTCCGGAACGTATCCCTTACGAATAACGAGGGAATACCGTATTTGATTGTGAAAACCAAATAGTAGCATGGCCCCCTGCTGGCAGATGAATGCCCATTTGCAGTCCAGTATTGCATACACGTGCTGCGTAGGGATGGTTGCCACTGGGGTTCCCTTCGATACACTACAGCAGGGTATTCCAATGGTTGAGATGTGTTGGTGAGGCATATAAGCACCCTCTAAATTAAACTTCCTATCATCTTTGCATGTGTGTGTCCATAGGCGTTGGTGGAGGCAAGTGAGAGGTACATCTGCGTGGATACCTACCGCTTGCATCTGGATGGATCTCTGCTTCTGTTCTTCCACAATCCAATGTCTGAGGAATTGCAGAGCCTGGAGTACTGGGACATTGCTCTCCACACCAACGTCAGCTTTAGGTGATTATCAACCATCTGTGTCAACCTAACCATTCATCTATTCCAAAATTCAGTGATATATTCACATACAATGTATATTAATGAATATATCGTCTCATTTGTTGAATAATGGCTGTAGTGTATCATTTATACAATCCGTTTTGCCTGCAAACAGACTTGGGCCACATTTAAATGAAACTCTCAGTCAATATTATTACGTTTACACGCGTGTTAGCTTCTACAATAAAATAATAAACACGTGTATATCGACTGCTAACAGCAACGTGCTGATGCACTCATCGGAGCTGTTATCAAAATTAATATAGCGATTTGTTCTAAGTGGACCTTCACTCGGTATTGATTCTAATAGGAGACATTGTATTTTAAGCACGATCACAGGTGCATTGCTAATTAATTGGTGCCATATAGCTCTTACGCTTCTTAGTATAGTCAGGAATTGATCAACGCCTTATAATGTTCATTGCAGATGAATATATTGGTGAGCCAGTGGGGATGGCTACAACAGTAGCTTGATAACTATCTGAATGCTGTGGAAAAAATGATGTGGTTCACGGTTTTAGTTTGGTGAATACAGTCACACTGTCGACTATTAATTTCCATTGACGCTCACTCACCACTAACAGGGACTACCTGGAGCACGTTGCTGAATTACTCACGGACTGGCTACGGGGCCAGGAGAACACAATGGGACCCATTGCTCCGAAGGCGAATGCCATGAGCCTCCCAGTTCCTGCCACTCCCACCGATAAGTCCAAACCTGGCAGCGGAAGGAAGAAGTCAAAGGAGAGGTCTCCAGCTCGAAGTGAGTGCATCAGAGGCTGAGACAACACGGCACCGCTTTTATGCAGGATCAGTGACCTGAAAAATGTCTCCATGAGACAGTAAATATGAATTATTTTCAACCCCTTGTCAATCCACTGCTGGATGAAGGATGAAGTCTGCCTCATGCAAAGTTTTTGTTTTGGGGGTTGTTGTGCCATACTTTACCACGGTGGTCATTGCAAGTTGGGGTACCCAGGATCAGTTTAGATATCACCACTGATTTTTGCTGTGGGTGGGAATTGAACTGCTCCACCCATTAAGTAGTCTTCTATCTACGTGATCTGTGTATGTTCTTATCAGGCAGAAAAGGCAGTGCAGCCGTGAAGGGTGATAAAGCAGAGGAGCCTCCACCCCCTCCCAAATACAGCAGCTCCTTTGTTCGCGAGGGCTCCTTAAAGGTACTGTGTGCACACTCCGATGAACATTTTTTTTTTTAGTGCACAGCAGTGAAATGAGGGTGACACTGGTATATCACTTGAGAATAATAAACAGGTCCCTGCGGGGTGGGCTGGTAGGAACGAATAACCAAAGAATATAAACATAATGTATTATTACACTTGTTTAGCCAGGAAAGCCTCACTGAGTGTAAAGGTTTTTGTAGGGTCCTGCCAAGTGTTTGCAGTAGGGGGCGATGTTGCTACACCTAATCGGACGATACGAAGGGAGAGTTTGAGGCCTAGTTCTAGGCTTTAGGCCTAGCTGTAGGCTTTAGGCCGCTGTGAGTTAATTTTTAATTTAAATGTTTTAATTAAAAGCTATCTCAGGGAATTATAAGGGAATGTTACACTTGTTTAGCCAGGAAAGCATCACTGAGTCTAAAGGTTTTTTAATTAAAAGCTATCTCAGGGAATTATAAGGGAATGTTACACTTGTTTAGCCAGGAAAGTGTCACTGAGTCTAAAGGTTTTTGTAGGGTCCTGCCAAGTGTTTGCAGTAGGGGGCGATGTTGCTACACCTAATCGGACATCGGACGGACGGACGGACGATATAATCTATTGTAGGCTGGTTCACTTCGTTCCTACCAGTATAATTCATACCCTATTGTATGTATGTACGTTGAACTTCTTTCGCACGGTATGTAGCCAACCATGCTGATTGGAGGTGCGATTGGTCAATCCACTCCTGTATGAAGGCCCGCCCGGGTTGTGTGACCATGCTTCACCATGCTTGTCAGTGTGGGTTGATGAAAGAGGGACCAGGACTCGTCAGACATCACTCACCCACTGATATTGTCTGTGGCGGGGAATCAAAGTTGTGTGACCGGGTTCACAGCATAGTGCACCAACTACCGCACCACCTCTCCTCCACAATTGAGAATATGTGGCTGAAATAAAATAACTTCATATGTATTTGATCACATGCTAAGATAATAAACTATATATTTTTTAACAAAAAAAAGATAATTGGCAAGTGCCAACCATTTGGGTCTACTAAGGCTGGATTACATTGAGTAGGCGCCTGGGGATGTTCATTTTTGGGGGTTCTTCTTTATATATTCAATTCCTTCCCTTCACACCACCCATACCTGATGCCCAACACTCCATTGTTATTACCTTGGTTATTTCACTTCTAGTTTTTAAATGTGCCGTACAAATTGCATTATAACCATTATAAAGCAGTATATATTTTTTTGAGGCCCCTCAAAAACCCAGGTATGTATCTTATTTTGTATTTATCTTATTTTGTATTTATCTTATTTTGTATGAATCTTATCTTGTATGTATCTTATCTTATATGTATGTTGAACTTCTTTCGGACCGTACGTAGCCAACCATGCTAATCGGAGAATAAATAAAGATTCTGATTCTGACCTGGATCAAGGACTTTAGTCCCTGCGTTCATTCGGCCCTCGAACCTGTGTGGGGGGGAAGGGTTCGTACGTTTGAAATACTGAGTGGTTCAACCGATTCCTGGACCTCACAAACGCATAGGCGTGGAAGGAGGAGCGCGAGAGGGCTCGTCAAGATGCCGAGGAGACGGAGAGGGTGAGGACGGCCAAGAAAGGCGGCGGTAAAAGGGACAAGTCGCCCGGCAAGGCGCGCAAGGACGACAAGTCGCCCGGCGGACGGCGCAGCTCGGCGAGGAGCAAGTCGGCGGCATCTTCTCCGCCGCGTTCCGCCTCCAAGCGCTCCCCCCGGCAGAAGGAGGCGGCGAAGAAGGAGGCGGCGCCACCCGCCGAGACCCCCCGGACGCCACCTGCTGGGACCCCACGCCCCGGGACGCCACCTGCCGCTCCTCGGCAGCGCTACCCGGTACGTGCCATGAGCGGAAACGGAGCAGTCGCTTTGGTTGATGGGAAGTCTTCAAAAGGTTCAGCATATGCCATGAAGGTTAATGCAGTTAAACAAATACAATTATTCACACGGAAGGATGTATTGTCAATGAAAGATACCTATAGTATATGGCATGTGTGAACATATTGATCCATGTAGAAATATTTTTGTATTTCCTTTCCATATTTAGTGACTGTTAATTGAGAAGGATGAGACAGCTGTTTGTGTTCAATATATAGCATCTTACATGTGTACAAATTTAGCACTGATGTATCCTTAAGTATGAAATGGTAAGATATACCCGGACATGTTATACATATTATATACAGTACATGTATCTGCTGCTGGACAAGGGCTCCATACATCGTGAGGGTGTGGGGGCTATTTGGCCATGGAAGCCTTACTGAGTCTTTCATTATTTTAGCAAAAGTGTGCTTGGCCAATTTGATTGATTAACATTAGGCATGTGGGAGGAAACTGGATTACATAGAGACATTTTATGCATTTAAGGGGACAATACTTCAAGGTCATAGATAGGGTCATGAATCCTTTTGCCTTCTGGACACCTCACATCCCAGTGGCTTTTAGAGTTTGACACTTGGTGTGATCCACCGCCTCTTATATCCAAAGTGCAAGATTATAGGCTTGCACCACCAGTGGCATATTTCTGTTAGAGAATGAATGGTGAAATTATACATTTCATTAAATGAACACATTACATATTCTTGTGATTAGTAGTGTATAACCAATAAGAATATTAGATTTATGTCCACTAATGGAAAATACGAGGCAAAACATCGTATTAGAAGATTTACATTAATATTTGCCACAGTATAATCGGACGATTCTAGACTTACAAATAAATTAATATATACAAAAGAAATTTATAAACATATAATTCCATTTATAAAATGCTTTTATTGAGGATTTCAAAGCACTGTACAAGGCAAAGCAGACACACGGCATATTAATTAATAACTCGGGAAACTAAGAAACGGCAAAATAATAAAATAAATTATAAAACCCATTTGCTGAATTAACTAAAAGTTGTATAAATGTAAGTGGATAAATGCATTTTAAGATGAGTTGTGTATTGTTTTTATTTATCTATTTATACAAACCACACTGGTAAATCAAGCTATTTGGTTATATTAAACTACTCTGTATTAATACACGTTAGTACTATAGGCACATGATGTAGCGACACAAAATAAAAGAAAGGAGACATTGCATTTGATGTCATTGTTTACTGTTCTTCTTCCACAGTCACTAAATCACGTGCATCCTAGCAGCATAATATACAACACCTGCAGCGCATAAGCTCACTATTCTGTGCCTGACTTCATTGATTTGACACATTTTTTATGTTTTTCTTTTATCAGTTGCTGGGCTATGACATGGATGGAAAATTGGTTCAGGTTTATGGCAAAACAATCAGCCTTTACCCAAGTGATGGAGGCATCATTCGTGTGGAGACCATGCAGTTCATACGAGGTGTGTGCACAGCACACTGGTGTGCGATGCAAGAAGGTTACTTAAAAAACATAATCAGTTACCGACTACCAATTACAATGGAAGCGAGGTATTGAATGTGTATTCAGTTTCATGCCTCTAGGAGAGGCATTTAACTGGTCTACTCGGAATTCCATTTTGAATTCCTACCGGGTGTTTATTCCAAAACGTAAACTCTTCTTATAAGTAATCCGATTTGGGTTCATTCCGACTTGTATTCTTTCACAATAAGCATGACATGTTTTGTCCTCATTAGTTCAATGACCATCTTCCCTCTTCCCATCTTTCGTGTCGTTAATTTATCCGGTTGTGCTTAAGCCGGCTTAGTCACAGCATGCCGTCTATTTATCATTGCTTGCCGTGCAAGCGCTATGAACTCTGGTGAACTTCGTGTGTATGCAGGCTGCACAAGCGTGCGTGTCTGTGTGCAGAAGGACGGCCACCGCTTTCTGGTTCACCGGCTAAACGCAGTGCTGGTAGCTGATGGCCACAAGGAGGCTTGCAGGGTAACACCGGAGGTGGTCACAGGAGGGCCTTGCAACAGCAAACACCAGAACCTGGAGAAAAAAGGTTTATGATATTTACATATTCATTGCAACACTTACAATTAAATAGTTGTAATCTTAAGGCACTTAAGATTTATAATGTGCAATGAGAGTAATTTGTGCTGAAGTTATCTTTAAATAAAGATATGAATCACAATAACTTGCTGATCTTGTCAAGGAGCATAAACCACCACACGAACTCCAGTCATCCTCGCAGCGGCTTTTGGCTCGCCATCAAACAAAGATGGTCACCGTATCGCGCACATTCAAATGCGCTTCTGCGGCCATCTCGAACGCTCTTCCTTCCGATTTCAGGAAGTCACTGGAGCGATGCACTTTTAAATCTAGATTGAAAAGGAATTTCTTTAGAACGGCTTTTTGTGTTTAGTTTGTTGTCTTTCCCCCGCACCTCCGATTAACACGGTTGGCTACGTACAGTGCGGAAAAAGTTCAACATCCATAAATATCTATAGTTTCTGTCTGACAATAAATTTGCATCTGCGTTCACAGGGTTTCCACATGGATGCGAAGGGAGTTTTGGCTCCTTCACTGCCACTTTTTCGGACGGAATTACCCTGTCTTTTAGCAGCCATGGCCCTGGTGGAAAGAGCCAAGCAAGTAAGTGAGGTACCTGAATGGGTTGTGAATATTTTAACCAAATCTGCTGAACAGTTTGTGTGCAATAATATTTGTTGTTGCCTCATTTAACTCAGCCAAAGAAGACCCCGGTTTGGTAGCTGCTCTGAGCATCCCTTCGGCAATGGCTCCAACTCCACTTCCCAGTGCCAATCCTACGTCCCCTCTGGCTGGTGTGGACAAACGCAGCAAGTCGCCCAAGTCGCCCAAGTCGCCCAAGTCAGCCAGGGCTGGTCGCAAGCGGACGGCATCCTCCCCAGCTCCGCCACAGCCTTGCGAGACGCCAGCTGTGGTGGACAAGGTTCTTACTGTAAATATTATTATAAATCTTGCTATAAATCAGCACCATAGTCATAGACACACAATTGCAGCAAACTTGTTTATGTCTCAATTCAAAGGGGGGGGGGGGGGCGGCTGTTGCCGGGTGGCATAGCTGTTAACATTGCATGGTGTAACGTGATGCTTTTGTTCAAACTGACCCTGCTGCTTAGTGGGCAAGTACAAAATATCAAACCTTCCTAAAAATGGCCAATTAACGCAACATTTTGTGGTTTCTAAACCACTCAGTGGTACCAAAATCAAACTGAATGCAACCAATAATGCCAGATCTTGGAAGCTAAGCAGGTAAAAGCCTGGTTATTACTCGGATGGGAAGCTGCCGAGACATACCTGATGCTGTAGTCTTGGGCTAAGTGGTAGCGAGGTGGAGGCTAGGAGATGGCAAGAGAGTTTGAATTGTTTCCTTACAGAGCTTTACATCTTACTCCTTCATATATATGGTTGTTCTTTCTGTACTTTGGTGTCCTTCAACATGTATTTCACTCTTCAATATCTATGGGACCTTTTCGCCAGTATCAAATGATGAAAAGAAGGATAGGCTTCAACCTTTCAGGCAATAACACAGGAGGTGTTGCGATGTTCAAACACCAAATAGCCACACCTATTTGCAAGGCATCAAGTCTTTATTAACGACACATGCTTATGGTGAAATATATAAACAAACGTGCTTTGATAATAATGAATTCATTGATTTTTAAACTGATTGGCCTATACCAGAGACAGCCTTCTTTGTGGACTTGCCTCACTCGTGTTAGACCACAGAACGCCAAAAGATGAACAGAACAAAAACAATGCGAATATCAAAGCATGAATAGCTCGGGTTGAGCAGTTATATCTATGAGACCTTTTGCAAAAGGTGTCTATTTGGTATTTGAGCATCGTAACATCTCCTGTGTTATTTCCAGAAACAGTAAAGCCTATTATTATTTTCATCAATCACTCTTTAAAATATAATTTCCCAACCTTCCCGTTGTAGGCTCCTCCTGAATAGTAATCTTGAAACTAATTGAAGCCTTTCATAAATAAAGCGTATAAAATATTTTGGTACCCATAAAAAATGAGAGTACAATCAACAGCCTCTCAATGACTAGAAGGGATGAATTGATCGTTGAATGTGAAATGTTTTTGTTGCAGAAACCGCCGGAGCAGGCTAAGCAAGAGCCACCACAAGTGGAGCGGGTCGAGGAAAAACCCTCCTCTCCATCCACGCTGGCTCTCAGCATGTCCTGTCCCAATGGGCTGTCCATGCACATATATACAGACACATCCATAGGTACCTAACCTTGAAGCTTAGGTGCCTAGGGGCTCCACAGTGGAGAGATGTTAAAAACCTCACCCGGTATACAGGAGGTCGTGTGTTCGATCCCCACCCTGATGTCTGTATATTTGGAGTTTTAATGTCTCTCTCTCCCCGTGGCCGCTTGGATTTTTCTCCGGGTCCTCCGGTTTTTTCTTCCACATTTAGAAGCATGTGCTTAGAGTATTTGGCTGCAATAAATATGCACGTAATAAGCCACTTTGTTGAGCTATCATTTGTGGCCAGGTTGCTTCTGAAAAAGAGCTATACCTGCTAAAATGAAAGTTTAGTAAACTGAGCTGGTGCAATTGAACCAGTGTGGTGCTTTCAACTGTGTTAGACCCAGCCAGGCACATGGTTGCATTTGCAACATCAACTTAACTCTATTATTTTGCATTAATTCAAATACTCACCAACTTCAGCAGCTTGATTAATTGCCTGACCCAATAGTTGAGTAACCCACATGGGCCTATGTAATTATTGTTCCAAGCCGTGTTTCTCGTTGAACTAATTTATTAAGTTTGTTTTATATTGTTTTGTGCAACGGAAATCTTTATTTAGCTAAATGTTAAGTCATTGTGTGTGCAACGCTTGTGATTTTAAAAGTAGCAGACACATCCTGAAGGATGCGGATAGCCTCATGGTTTATGAGATTTCAAAGTTTCAAGTTGACATTTTAAGCCAATAAACAGGTTTAACTGCTTTAAATGTCAAATTGTGAGGGTAATATATGGGACATGAGGCACTCTCAGTCACAATCGCACTTACACATTGCTAATTGTAATTGTAGACAAAACATTCATTGTTTAAAAATACATGTAAAAAGGTTATACAATTGAAAAGTTTTTAAGTACAATCACTCCAGGAAACCTGTGCATTTAGATTATCAGTATTTTTGTGAGCTTTTCATTTTAATCATCTGATTTATTGTCCAACTAATCTTGTAAATGGCTTTAACACAAGTAGCTTGAAGTTCATGTCATCATAGTGGTTCTGTGTTTTTTTAAAGCTTTCAATTGTAACCGGGTCTTAATTTCTTATTGAATATTTTCCGGGTCATTGGTTAACTTGAATAGACACGCGACTAATACCCACAGCCATATCAGGGTGTACATCAGAAGTGGTGTAACAAGGTGCAATCATATTTTCCAGGTTGCCGACCCAGACAGACCCGGCTGAAATTAAAGCCTTGATAGTAACTGATTTATTTTTCACCTAATCCAGTGATTGGATGCAACACAAGCAGCATGAAGTTTATGTCATCGCAAGGTTTTTTGCTGCTCGCACATGCAGGTGTCATCAGGGAGACGGGCGCTCGACTGCTGGTGCGGTTCAGTGGGGTCCTGGGAGCTGGCACTGCGCAGGGCGTCCCGTACGAGCTGTCTCGAGTCGTCACCAGCGACGGCGCCGTCGTCAGGAGCATCTCTGACGGCTCCACGCAGGTGGCACACGTTGCCTGCTACATCGGATCTCATCCCGTGTCTGGTGTCATTCATTGGCTTGCTGTTGTCTCTACATCTTGACTTAAAGCATTGCAGGAATTCATATTGTTTAGACATACAGTATATGTGCACGTTGTTGGTGCGAGTGTGTTATATTGGTGCAGTTGGGATCACAAGTGGTGCATCTACAAGTCACCTCACTCAGTTAACTAATAACACCTGGGTCTGTCCCGTGACCTTCGTGCAAGCCTTTGACACTTCATGTGGCCTCAAATTGCACCTAGCCTGGCACAAGTGCTGTTGTAATGTCACTGTCACATAGGGGGGGATACCGGCCATTCTTATGATCTGGGGTATGGCGGTGTAGTGGTTTGCGCACTGTACTACTATGCTTCGGCAACCTGATTTCGATCCCCAGCGATATGTAACATCCTTGCCAAATAGTACCTAGGTATGCCTTCGGTCAATGTGGCCTTAACGAGTGCATGGTGCAGGGTGTAAACATCAGCAGTTGGGTACAAAGGTGGCATGGTTCTGACCACACCACTCTCATACGTTGTGCTGGCAATGACAGATGCTGTCAAACAGCATTGGCCTGAACAGTCTATGTGGGGGATAGTTTGTATGTTGTAGTGATTTTAGTATTTTGATCTTTTTGTCCTTTCTGCTTGTATTTTGTTTACATACTTCCAGATCTCCCTTGTGTATCTCAATGGGCTTTTAACCTGTTTAGAGATCAATATTTTGAGTGTGTATTTTTTCAAATCCATTCAACCTGCATAATATCAATTCCATTTAAGCTTGACACTCAGCAGGGTTGCTTCCAGTTCATGGCTCTACATAATGCAATCTATTGTAATAGCAACTGTTATAATAATAGCACACTGTAATTATTCATATGCGCACATGTTTTTGATGAGTTTTAATGCTATATGTTTTACTAATGTACTGATTTAATTGCCAGGCCAATTTCATTTGAGCACTTTTGCTTTTCTGAGAAAACTGGTTAATCTGTAGCAAAGGGGCTCTTAAAAAGTCAAAGAATAAAAAATTTAATTTTGCACGTGTGTTTTGGACCCTGCCACTAGGTTATGTTTGCAGATGGATCAGTGAGCTTCAGCCCTGACTCAGGCCCAGTGGTCCCACCGCCCGTAGCAAAACCGGAGAAGCAGGAGCACCCCGACCAGACCCCGACGCCAGACATTGTGCCCAAGGACAGTGGTAACAAAAGAGGTGAGATATCTGTGCGCACATCACATGTCTGTCCACTTGTTGTCTAATAGCAACTTTTTACATGAAGTTACACTGAATATTAATGCACATGTGCACCTTACTAACAACGATTTTGCATTTGCCCACACTGTAGTTCCACATACGTATTTTTGTATATATTGAATTCTACATTAGAACTGCTTTTTGTGGGTAGAAGTTCAACATACATACATGACTGACCTTTGTCAATCTACTTCTGGATGAGGGCCTCTCCATGCTGTGTGAGTTGTGGGATTATTTGACCACACTTCACCATGCTGGCCAGTGTGGGTTGGTGAAGGCTGGGAACATATAAATGCAGTACAACACTGTATTTTCTGCCCTGCTCAGGCTATAGCCCTTATTCTGCACATGCGTACAGACCTCTGAATGTTGCCCTTTTAAAAGTGGGTAGGTCTCTCACCAAGTCAACTGCCAAGCGAGGCAACTCTCAGCAAGATGTACACGAACCTCCCCCACCTCTGGAAAGTGTGGAGCAGCCCAAGACAGGCACATGGTTCACAACCACTCCATTGGGTCATACCATTGGCACCTGCGGGGGAGAGAGGTTAGACGTGAAGCCTGTGCGCTTTTACAAGGCTACGGACCCACAGACAGGAGCAGTAAGTTGCGTCGTTTTACAAATGTATAAGTTTCATGATTAAATCGATATGAGTTTACAATTTATACTCTTCGAATAATGTTGATGGATTGTTCAACATTTTAAGAAACGACACATCGCTCTTGTTACAAAATACAAACATTGATACGTTGCCAATATCGCAGGTCATGATAACACGGGAGGATAAGGTGGTAACGGTCACGGATGTGGACGGGAGGATCGTAGCTGATCATGTGGATGGCACGCGCATCACCACATACCACCGCCACATTTTGGACCACAACTCCGACGAACAGGAAACCGGTTAGTCCTCTTCAGCCCGAACATTCTTCACGAGCTTGGAATGTAAAATATCCATTAAAATAATTTAATTGGAATTGCGACATATTGTCTACTTGATTAACTGCAAATATGTACATACTACTTGCTTCATGCATGTGAGGTGTGGTGAATTGAGATTCCACGAATCTGACATTTGCATTTGATCTGACAATGACGTTTGCCTTGTAATGCAGTCATTACAAAACGTGTTTTACAAATTGTCCACATTAACATTCAAAGTGCAATTGAGCATTAATCATTGTTGAGTCATTGTTTTTGTGATACAGCAGCATATGCCTTGCTTTCATAAGTGGTCTGATTCTGTCTTGTGGGTCAATAACTTGCATTTGTGTCAATGATAACAAATCTGCTCACTCTAGCTGTAGCTGTAATACAACACGAGTGTAGGCATGCATGCCAGAAACTTGCGAAGCTTACTCTTGTCTGAGCCCATGCCTGTGGTGTGCAGGTGAGGGTGTGGTAAGGACGGTGAGGAGAGTCAAGTGTGTGACAGTGGAGAGCGTAGGGCTGCCCACTTTGCAGTGGAGGCCTGACGCGGGCAGCTGCACCGCCCTGTTTGGGAGTGGTACAGTCTTGCATGCAAAGCCTGATGGGACCTATCAGGTAATTGAGTCGGATGTGAGTTTGAATGCACCGTAAATATTTAGCACCCCCACAATATTTAGTACAACTCACTTAGTGTGTTAAGAAATGGCATGATGTTCTGTTTACCTTTGAATGCAATAAAGAACATTTCATTGAACGACTTGGGCTACGTAAAAACATATTCTCAGAAATACCCCATGCAAGGCGTTGTGTCTCTAACAGAGTATTTATTTTCATTTATAAGCTTTTAAATGTAATCCATGCTTCATAACTAACATCAATATGCTAATCAAGAAAAACAACTTGTTTGAAAGCAAATTGAATTTATTGCATTAACTGCACACATTAGCAAACACAGCAATTTGGATGCACTAAGCAACTGTTGTGCCAATGCACGTCTGTTGGCTTTAAGTGAGCGCATGGGACTTATATAAGTCTTTGGACTCAGTGCACATCTGGCTAGTATATTATCCTATGGTTCCCATATAAGTATATGGGTCCTATATTAGCCTCTGAGCTAATGTTAAGTGTATTGGACCCCTTTAATTATATAACTATGATGTAAATCTAAGCCTATAAACATACTTAGTACCCCGAGACTTTATTATGTCTCCTGGATTTGCATACGTCCCATATATTTACATTGGGAATTTAGACTTTACATTAGACCCACCAACTTAGATACATATAATAAATGTGACTTATATAACATCTATACAACCTACACAGGGGCCTAGAGAATTATGCTGGGTAACCACTATAAATATAGTTTGCTGCTATAAATGTTCAAATGATAAGCCACTTTGTTGAGCTATCATTTGTGGCCAGGTTGCTTTTCAAAATAAGTTCATACCTCAGTGGGATTTGTTTGGTAGGATGAGGATGGTTTAGTTTCTATTTGTGTGTGGTTAGGTTGTTTACCTTGCTGGTACTTTGCACTGCTGTCGTGTTGTTGTTGTGTAGTGGTTGTTGTTGTTGTAACGTTCTTAGCCGCCCCGACTGGACATCTGTGAAAAAGAGCTTTACAGCTCATTGGATTCTTGCAGTATAAATAAATATTGTGATTCTGATATAGACCTACATCGGACTTACACACACTATACGGGGTCATCCATTTATATACCCACTAAAATAATGGGGAGATATTATGTTTTTAAATACCAACGCATCTACACGTATCCCACAAATAGCTTTGCTTCTACATTATTACATCTTTTAACGCTCTGTGAGATTTTTAGTCACCATTTTTGCAATATTCAACTCGCTGATAAAATTAATTGGGAGATCTGTAAATGAATCCCCTATATACATATATATATATATATTTCTGTGTGTGTCCAGCTATGTCCCAGTGGTGGCGAGGGATCCCTGTTCATAGCCTCGGATGGAGAAGCCAGGTACAGCCCGGGCAGGGTCTCCTCGCCAGCCCTGGACTCCCTGCCCGGAACACAGGACCCAGCGTTGACTCCTGGGACGTATTTCCTGCGCCATGTGGCTTCGCTCGCCTGTGAAGCTGTGGATGTGTATGGCAACCACTTCCAGGTGTCTCGTCGTCTTCAAAGCATCCAATTTTATTTTTTTATTACGCTTACTTGGCCAAGGAAAGCCTCACTTAGCCTCATGACTCTTTTTTTAGGAGGGTGCTGCCAAGTTTTTGGAGTAGGGCACTTTAGTGTAGTTATAATAGCATGACATAAATTGCATGGGGAGGCAGCCAATAGTGAGTAAAGGAGAAAACGTTTTCTTTAAGGACTTGAACAATGCGAACAACAAGGTGGAGGGAGTTCCAGACAGTATTGGCAGCAGAGTAGAATCCGCAATAACAAGAGTGGCTACTTTGTCAATATAGTTTCTGACCTCTTATAAGAAATACCGGGGATTTGTGATACTCACTCAAACCACAGTATATTCTTCATACTGAATTGCAATGCAACAGCGCTATTAACATGGAGACACAGATATCCGAATATGAGTCGAGACTATTGTATTTACAAAGGCATGCTGCACGTGTTTACCATCTCGTAGTCGTGTATTTAATACCATTAAAAGCCTTTGCTGCAATGTGCCCCCTTTTATCTCAAATGATCGGTCCCTCATAAAATCAGCCCAGTAGTCTGGGTGAAGTGGGATTAATAGAGACGTAATCTAACGTTCGAGCCGATATATAAGTCTCTTGTGAAGAATCACATTGATTGTTATAGGGCGTTATTGATATTATGGGCCATCCTTCCTTACCACGGTGTGGCCTGAATACAGGTGCTGTGCAATGGCGAGGCCTCAACGTCCCTCGCGGCGGCGGCGGCTGCTGGTGCTGAGGATGAACGGGGGGATGGGGAGGAGGCGCAGGGACCTGCAGGCTATGACACGCACGCGCCAAGGTGATGAACGCACACGGGCCTAACGACAGCCCTGTGCAGGGGCACAGGGAATTCCCTCTTGGCAGGGTCGTGTCTCGGATTACGATAGATATGTGGCGCTGCAGAAATACGTTGGGACTTGGTACATTTTATCAGGGAGATTTCACGGTAGTTTAATATGTTCTACTTCATCAGTAAATTAATTAACGGATTTACCCTCTGAGTTAAAGCATGTGCAAGCTCATTTTGATACAAAATTAATTTGGCATGGGAGGCAAATTAACCTACATTCTTGTAAAGAATGCAGTCTAGCAGTCGATTGAATATGATCATTTGTGGAACAAAATACATAACCCATCAACTTCAATGATTATACTTTAAATTATTGTGAACTCTGCACCAAAACATTCCTGATTAACTGGCCCAAGCAGTCAGTGTATTATGCACATTTGCCTAACAGGTCTAAGCATGGCAAAGCTTCAACACAGTACTTCCATGACAGCTGTACCCATTATCGAACAATTTACACCCAGGTGTGATGGCACATTCTAATTAGACTTTAACATGTCTTGGCTTCGAATGCTGAATGTTAATTAACTATCCTGTTAGTACCACTCAATGCTGTAGTTACGCTGTGAGTATTTTAATGTATACATTTACCACCTATATTGTTTTCTTTTTATCTTATTTGTGCTCATTGTGTGGTTGTTTATAAGCAGGGCTTAATTTATCACTGGATATATTCCGGATCTTTGGTAGACTGGAGTAGTTGGCACATGACACTAGTAGCCAGAGCCATAGTGAGATATATACGGAACGTGGTGTGCTGGGTCTGGATATATTTCCCAGGTCACCTATGCAGACAGACCCAACTGAAAGTAAGCCTCGCTTGTCCGCCATGCTCTTTGATGCGTTACTGTTGCCAGGCTGTTTGATGCGTTACTGATGCCAGGCTGTTTGATGCGTTACTGATGCCAGGCTGTTTGATGCGTTACTGTTGCCAGGCTGTTTGATGCGTTACTGATGCCAGGCTGTTTGATGCGTTACTGTTGCCAGGCTGTTTGATGCGTTACTGATGCCAGGCTGTTTGATGCGTTACTGATGCCAGGCTGTTTGCGATTCATGCCGACGGTTCTGGGACCGAGTTCATCCGTCGTGAGGATGCTGAGAGGTTCCTCTCCTGGGCTGATGGTCATCCAACAACCACCGTGATCAGAGAAAGCCTGCCAGACCACCCTGGTGCGTGTGTGTACATCTACTAGAGCACATTCAGCATTCAACACTACATACCTTACACGGGGGAACAGGCCAGCCTTGGACGAGCAACGCTGCTGGCTGCTCATTATTAGTGACGGTGTTATGGCTCTGAGACAAAAATGCATGAAGGTTTGATGAGATGCTATGGCTTTTGAGACTTGAATGTGATTCCGGGTTAATTTGTTTTTCATGTTTATTCATGGATAGAATTTTCGAAGTTATAGTCTTTTCATTGGATGTATTCAACCAGGTAAGAACAACGGAGATATATAATATTAGTGCAATGGATTCTTGGATGAAATGACTTTAGAGTGAATGCAGCCATGGCAGGGGAGAATAAACAAGCAAAGTGGTGTACATTTTACTTGCATTGCAAAATTACAAGATGAAGCAAACAATACATTAACTTCAATGTGGTATTGTTGTGGTGTGCACTTTTGGCGTGTGGTTAGAGCAGCTAATAATGGGCGCATGAAAAATAAAACAATATTTTTATACTTTTTATTTTATAAATATACATTAAATCCAGGGGATGACAAATTGCTATCGACTGTAATTTTTGTCCAAAAATATCAAAATAATATAACCAGTAACAATTTGCACACAAAATTCGCAAAACAGAAAAATCTTTGTCCGATCACGAATTTGGAGGCACACGATTTAACTTATGTAGGACATACAATCAAAGAATGCAGATCATGAGTTTGATAGCAGGCATTGTCTAAATCATTGTGGCTTCATAACCAATGCTTGTTCAATGGACAGCTGTTCAAGGGGTGACTGTGCTGAGCCCCGTGGAGAAAGATGTGAGGCAGCGCTGGCTGCTGCTGCTGCAGAAGCAGGAGAGTGATATCACTCCCCAGAGTCTGAGGTCTCGCCAGTGGCGCACCTTCCCAGCACGTGAGGTGAACGTTTTCACACGGACATCTCCACATGCACTCGGGCTTCTCTTTCACTGCGTCGGTAAACGGGGCCAGCCTTTTGTGGCAGCAGTCCAGCACCCAAAGGTTTTCATTGCCACAGCAGCAGCAGGGGACTAATGATGATGTCAAGCATCCATGACATCATCATGTTAATAAGAATAATATATATAGGGTGTTGTTACCTATTACCAAATCACGTGTAATGTGCCCGATCAGGGTTATGAGCCTGGACAGTGCTTGTATTGGTGACTACTATGCAAAACAGTTGTTATAGGCTGTGGGGATAAGTCACGAGTGGCAGAGTCCAGCAGAATCCATTGTGGCTCTGTACTCCACTCCAACGTCTATGCTGCCTGCACTCACGAAGTCGTACTGATCAGCATGGCAAAGTACGGTCAAATTATCCTTACAAATTCTAGATTTGAAGCTTTCGTGACTGCAAGGATTCATATTCTTAGGTTTTTTCGGTAAAGTCACGTAGGTAAAAAATTAAAATTAATAAAAGTAAAATAAAATAAAAATCACGACGTTTCGGAGGCAACACAAGCTTCCGTCTTCAGGTGGAACCGTCACAGCCACGACAGCTGTATCAACGGTTCCACCTGAAGATGGAAGCTTGTGTTGCCTCCGAAACGTCGTGATTTTTATTTTATTTTACTTTTATTAATTTAAATTTTTTACCTACGTCACGTTACCGAAAAAACCTAAGATTATGTATCCTTACAAACCTCACTGAGTGCGGATGCCCTCTTCCAGCAGTCGGGATTATACTTGTACAGATGGTGTCGTTGATGGTGTTGTTGCAGTGTGATCACCATTCGTGACCATGAAAGCTCTCGGTGGCTTCTGGGCCAGATTTTAAACAGCTTATTTGGTTTGGTTCGTACTGGTATGAATTTACTGTTAGGGCGTTAAAAGTACAGAAGTGGTTGTTTAATAGAGAGCATAGTACCTGCCATATGAATGTTTAATTTGTATCACTGGCTCAGGACCACCAATTGAGATGGTACCACCCAAAGGTATTTTGCTTGGAACTCGACATCTCAACGCATTGTAGAAGTGCCATTTCACTTTCCATTTGAATATGTTCCATTCTGACTGTACACTGAGCGTGTTTCGAAGCAACGCTATCCAATGTCATTAGCAACAGCAGCCCATGGGAGGAGAGCTGTGTTGCTTTCATGAAAGCAGTGTAATTTATGTACAATTAGTGTTTTTAATAGAACAGACTTCTTCCTTGATCTAAATATTTTGTATATTCTCAATGAAAGTGAGTTGATGAATTAATTTGCCAGAGATGTATGTATCCTATTGCATTGGTCATGAGTTATACTTGTTTTTATTTTTGCTGCAATATTTATTTATGGCCTTTCTTCATCGTGACCGAGATTAATTACTCCAGAAGTGGTTGCAGGCACAAACAACATTTCTTAATTAAAACTCCCAGTCTTGGCCCATTTTAGCTTGGAACATTTCCTGGTCTTGTGAAAAATGTCTCTGCAATATTACAAATTAGTTTTTCGAACAGCTTTTTAAACTACATTGGACATAATATATTGCAGACATCAATCGTGATACTTTTTTTATAACTTGAATGAGACCTTAAAATGTTCTATTCATGATGTATATCACATCATTTTAGCTGCATTTTAATGTGAACGCTTTTGTTTGCTGAAACCATTTTTTGTTGCTTGAGTATTCTCAGTATTCTTAAAATCACAATTTCTGGTCTAAGCCAGCCATCTACCTTCTACGCTCATGCCTGTAAAGTTAAGCTGTGCCATATTTGTAGTAGATGCCCATTCCCAAACAGTTAAATATGCCTTGAACGTCAGCCTTCCATGCAAGCCAAACCTAGTAGCTGTAACAATCAGAATTGTGGTTTATGAAAGCAGCCATATGACTGATGTACTTTTGTGTGCTACATCCATGTGCGTCAACAGGAAAAGAAGGCAGGGCCACGGTTCGGCACGTGCATAGGTCGTGGCTTGACCATCGACCGTCCTTGTGAGTTGAACGTGAAGCCAGCGGTCTCGCCGTGCGTGGAGAAACGTCCGGACGTTCTGCGGGCTAGGCAGCTGCTGTGTTACCCGGCTGTCACGACAGAAATGCGGTGCAAGCTACAGTTGCGCTTGAAGGTAATGCCATTGTTCAGGGAAAGCGAGAGAGAAATGACCGGTGTTGCATTTCCATCTGCTCTTGAGTAAGTTTCATTGCAAATACTGTACCATTTTCCACGTGGCCTATTTGTGTCAGTCACATTCATGGGTGTGAATGAGTGTGCAATCTGGCTACCTGTCAACAGGAATATCTGGAGCAACTGCTCCAGAGGGAAAAGCAGAGAGAGGAGATGAAGATTCAGGATCCTCGCCTGGCTGATGAGAAAACCCACATCAGCCAACTTCTCAAACTTGTGCTGGTAAAAGTGCATTTATGATCATTGTCAGCTCAGTTGTGATCTGAAACTATAATTTCCATGGCTTTGTCGTTGAGAGCTGTCCTAAATTTGCATACTCCAATATGCTAATGTTGATCCTTTATATTTGCACATTGCCAATTATGTATTATTTAATTAATCTATGCATGCATGATTTAAGGGGTGAGAATAGAAATGTTCCAGAAGTGTAATATTGCACTTACAAGAAAAGGGTAAATGTAAATGGTTTAATTTTTTTTCCAAAGCAATGATCTTACAGTAAATGTTAATTCATTGTAGGTGGTTAAATTAAAAACAAGGAGACATGATACAAAACAATCTATAGGGTACAACAATTTAAAAATACTTCATATATATTTTTTATGATCTTGAAATTACATTTTTAAAACATACACTAATTCATTTTGGAGTAATAAAGCCACACTCTCAGAAGCGGTTCAATGTTGTTTGTGTTCATGGTGATATTTTTTTGTAATAGTGTCCTTAATTTTTTACATGATTAATACATGTGCATGTGTAATTGTTTTTTTGTGGACATGTAATTTTAACACTATATTCTCTCAAATTATTAATATCTCCTTCTGAATACACCACACATTTCCTTTATTCCTTTTGAAAAAAGCGAATATTGAATGTGACATTGTACCTTGCAGTCTATGCCTGAAGACAGCCCCAGATATTATCATGAAGATGAAAGGAGAGGTGAGCATGAGCCCCTGCCGGAAGGGAGGGCTTTCCCAGCCCATCTGGTTCATCGCAAAATTATTTGATGATTGAATTGTGAGTCCATATATTAGAGTTGTGCGATTCAAGTAAAGTGAATTCAATACAAATGTCATTTCATCATTGATCCAGTGACGAAAGGGGAATGGTTTGGATATAATTTCCCGTGTGTCAGTTGAGCCATATGTTTTCTGTGCAGCAGAGTTAGCGGATCTTTACGAGCAATCCCTCACAGCACAGCCTCCCAGCTCCCCTCCAGATGCTCAAGCAGAACAAGAGGAAACAGGATTACAACCAAACAGGTACAGAATAATCATCATTATTAATAATCATTTACAGACATTCGTCATTCGACTGCTGGATGACTGCCTTCCCATGGCATTGCAGTTTATGGGGTTGGTTTGTCATACTCGACCAGGATAGTGAATTATAAAAAAAAAAGTCTGGTCAGTTCAGGTTAGTGGAGCGAGGTCAGCGCCGGTTCAAATTTCACTCTCCACTGATGGTAGCCAAGGCCTGGAGTCAGACTCGGGTCACTAGAATCGCAGTGGAGTGCACTAACCATTGCACTATTGTTGGGCTTTACTGTTGCGTGTTTATGCAAAGCTTAACGTTTCACCATCAAAGGCTGTAATAATAACAACAATGTGGTGTTGTTGAGGATCATTACAATAATGGCAGTGGCAAAGATACTTTCATATGAATCAGTGAAAGACAGTGCTTGCATTCTTTGGGTCTTTCGGTAAAGTCACGTAGATAGGTTCAAAGAAAATAACAACAAACAATTGATTGTTATTTTTCTTGTTATTTTCTTTGACCCTATCTACGTGACTTTACTAAAATACCCAAAGAGTAATATGAATTCCTGCAGTCACGAAAGCTTTAAACAGTGCTTGGATTTTATAATGTGGTGATTCTCAGAGTACGGTCCCCGCACCACCACCAAGCCGTCCGCGACGCTCCACCAGGTCGCCCGTGGGCTGTGATGCAAATGCAGGTTGATGCGGAAATAATGGCAACGTTTATACCTTTTGTTTCGAGAATTAAATTACATTTTACTTATATTTAATTTACTAATTAAGTTAGGTAATTACCCTGATTAAACTACCATAACCCTATATATCTAAATGCCTCCCCTAAAAAAAACCTTATCGCTGCGTAAAAAGAAATGTTTTTACATTCTGGTAATATGAATCATTTAGTATGAGTGGTATTTAGAGAGAAGTGAATGTGTTTTGTCACCATGGGTGTGGGGTGGGGCTGGGTGGTCCGTTGAAATGTTTGCATCGGCTGAGCCAAAACAGCTTGAGATACAGCGCTCTAATGCATTCTCTTCTCTGTCTTCCATAGGGAGGAGGCCAGCCAAAGAACACAGGCTCTGTGGGCTGAGAAGATAGCAAAAGAAAGGTAGTGTTTAATGAGTCAGATAAAAAGCCCAGGGAGTCACTGATCCATGTTGAGTATTTAACACTGAAATGTTTGGGTGTGTTCCGTAGGCAGGAGGTGGAAAAAGCAAAGGAGGACATCCAAGCCTTAAGACACAGAATCATCACACCCTACTTCAGCTCAGAGCTTGGCCGAACCTTTCTACTCAGCCAGGTATAAATCTGTAATCTAGAGCCTCATGAATCATGTTAAATCGGTGGTGGTTTTCTTTTATATACACTGACCTGGTCAATTTTTTTCTTTTTTTTGCACATTTTTATTCCAGATATTGAGTATAGCACGTATATGTTTTTAGATATTTAAAAGATATCCTGACGGCCTTCATCCATAAGAGGATAATAATAGGTCCAATTTATAACACGCAAATAGATTGTGCTGTGAATTGCCAACAAGATATTGAACAAGAGCTCTATATGTATAAAATATCTTCATTCACTGATTTAAAAAACAAATTAATAGCACACATCCATGAAGGTGGTTTGTTGAACCTGTCTGAAGTAACAAATAAATACATTTTTAGGCCTGCACACCTCATCATGTGTTTTATATACCCATTGGCTTGAGATTATTGTCAAAATGCCCAGTATTCATGTTGTTTATGATACCATGTGCTAGGCAATGGACTTGGAGGCCCTGAGTAAAGAGGTGCCCCACACACCCCGGAAGCCATCCCCCGCTTTGGACTGCACGTCTGAAGATGGTGATGAGAGACAAACAGACGATGATAGTCCAATAACTTCACTGGGAGGTACCGTATGTTTGATCTAAGACACAACATCGCTATCAAGTGCTGTCATTACTGAGTCTCATGACCTTTTCAGGAGGGTCCTGCCAAACTTTCAGCACGTCACGGGATATTTAACAGCCATTGTGCAGCAGACAGTATGTATTTATATGGTTAATACACCCGTAGTATCAATCAGGGCAGCCACTAGATTCGAACTGTAAACTTCTGCAACAAGCAGTGAATGCTCTACGCTAGGCCATGTCAACTTTTGGATCACATGTCACCAATTTATCATTACTAGGACAGTATGCAATATATTTTTTTTAAACGTGGCAGAATTATAAACCAAGATACACGCATGTTGTTCAAATGTCCTCCAGAGAAACGGTTTGTTACACAAATTATCCATGTAGGGAGATTTTGGCTAAACGATAGGTCTCACTTTGCATGGGATTTTAGCCAGTGCACTTGGCACCCAAGTCGTGTACACATGCAATGTGAAATGTAGAGACTATAAGACATATACGGGATTACTGGCAGTTCATCTTTGGTGTTGTCATTTTGTTGGTAATATTTCTACAAATGTCTTGTGCGTGCATATGCGTTGTTACCCGACCTTTCATATGCTTACAGGAAGCACTGGCCCACAAGCCGCAGGGCAAGTTGAGTTTGCTCGCTTGTACCCAGTTCACCAGCCCGTGCGTTCTCCCCGGACAGCTACGCAGCTCCACACAGATGGCCCTGTAACTGAAGGTTAATATCCAGTACATCTATCTCAACATGAACACCAAACCGAACTCTCAATCCCCAATGAATACCCATTCCTGTTCACCCTTATAAGTCTACCCAGAATTTACCTATAATGTGCCTGAACTATATTCTTGGTTCTTTCGGTAAAGTCACGTAGAAGGGAAATAATAAAATAATAAAAATAACACATAATATAATAAAAATAAAATAACTAGTTGGATCTTGGAAGAGAAACGAGTTGAACCTGAATAGCCCTTGGATGTGTTATCACCGAGCACAAACAAGTTGTCATTTAGATTTCAGGCCTATGTGTTGGGCAGCAGAGGGCAGTGCAGCGCCTACGATGCCTGCATTCACCAAGCCGTACTGAGCAGTGTGGTGATGTTTCGTCAAATAATCCTCGCAAACTACATTGAGTGCAGAGGCCCTCATCTAGCAGTATATTGACGACAGGGTGATACATGTTTATTTTTCCATCTGTTTTTATTACAAACAAAATGTCAACTGGTGCGCAACACAAGCTGTTGTGCTGAACGTACTCATTACCACAATGTAGGAGGCATCATCATCATTTACTATTTATACCGCAGTATATCTTGAAGTGCCAGAACACATTGGTGTTTGAGCTAATTACTCAGTAAGGAAACGATTAGAGACCAAATACAGCGTGCAACAGCACTACAGTGTTGGCAATATGCAATACACACGAGGATATACTACATTTAAACGCTGAAACATCCAACTATGTCCATGCTCGCCGAGCTGCATTGGCTATCGGTCGCTGAACTAATAAGTTATAAAGTCGTACTAATTACACACAAAGTGCTTGGCACAAATGGACCACAATACGTTGCCGATCTCTTCAAGGAGCATAAACCATCATGTGAACTCTGGTCATCCCAGCAGCGGCTTTTGGCTGGGCATCGAACAAAGACGGTCACTGCATCGCACGCTTTCAGATGCGCTTCTTGCGACTGTTTGGAATGTTCTTCCTTCCCATATTAGGAAGCCACTGGTGCACTCTTAAATCACCCAGATTGAAATCTAATTTCTTGAGAGCTGCTTTTTGTGTTTAGTTTGTTGTCCTTCCCCCACACCTCCAATTAGCACGGTTGGCTACGTACGGTGAAAAATAAGTTCAACCTACATACAGAAACTGCATTTTAAATGCTAAACTATACGTGATGTTTTTCATCTTCGTGCTTGTGCATTTCCTTGAGGACAGTGCCAGCAGCTGCCGAGCGTCACCCGCGCGACGCCACGCGTCACCACGCCAAGAGCCTCACGCTGGACGTGACAGGCTCCGTGCGCAGGGAGCGTGTGCGGCTCCCTGCCGCTGTCCTCGCCTCGCGCCCACGCTCGGTGCCCAACGAGAAGGTCGCTCGCGTGTTCCAGTCTCATGCCAAAGATCATTATCGTCAGTGTCATCGTCACCACCACCACCAACTTCATCGTCATCGTTATCGTCGTGGTCGACATCATCGTCGTCGTCAGCTGGATGTGGTGGGAGTCTGTAAGACACAGCCCACGCACATTGTGGAAGCTGATTCACTCCTCAAGATGTACCTTGTTGAGATCCTAAAATTGATTTGCTACTAACAGCCAAATGAGCTAGGTAGACCGAATGGTCCACTCTCGTTTGTAATCTTCTGTACGAAACAGAATGTAAAATTGTCACTTATTTCAGAATTGTTTACTTGGCGGTTTTAAAGTATTTGAAAGTAATACTGTGCGTTGTTCAGCATGATGTCCTACATTTCGCTGCACGTGCTGGGAGCTTCAGTGCCTGAAAACACATGGAGCGAAACGTCAGACATCACGCCCAACAACATGCGGAACAACATGAAAACACATCAGAGATATTCTCTAATTACTCTTCCATGACAGGTGGGAGCATTGGCAAGATCAGAACTTTTGCAGGGCTTCACTTTGCTTCCAACGCGCGTCAACTTTGGGTCCCTGCGACGAGGGAGCTCGAACGTGCGTCGCATCCGCCTCCAGAACGTCGGCACGGAGCAGCGCAGGTCAGCGAGTCATCATCTCTTATCCACCACGCATGTACGTCCATTATCATGTAATATGTCACCATTGACCCGATGCCAGCTGTTACGTCAACACATTGGCGTCTCGGCTCGGACGGGCTTTTATAAAGGGGCAATCCTGCGATTAAGTTATTATGGATGATTCATCAGTTTTGGGCATGACACCAGCGCACAGAGCCCTGCATTCATCTGACAGTGTCCCTACAGTGCATTATTGGAGAACTGAGGATTGTAACCTTGAACCCAGAGTGCATTTAAACAAGTTTGGCAAGAAGGTTGATTGAGTGATCCTCCTTTTCGATTGACTACAATTGCATGCTGTGACTTATTTTTAAAAAAACATGATCATTAACACTTTTTTCTTTTGTATAAAAACTGTACAAAGAGGAATGGAGAGGTATGCTTGGAATTACATTGAGAGATAGAAGCAAGAAGCATGGATTACAGAACATACACGAGTCAAAGACATCATTCAAACTGTTGTGGGCTTGGGCAGCATACATCACGAGAAGGGATGATGGCTGATGGTGGATAATAGAGATGGAGTGGCATCAAAGGATCGGAACTTGTCGAGGAGGACCTCCATTGAGAAGACGGAGCGATGAAATCAACTCGTGTGCAGGGGCCAGGTGGAGTGTGACAATGCAGCACGTGGGAGATGACAAGCGATTGGGGAGGCCTTCATCCAGCTGTGCATTGTTCTTGGCTGATGACGGTGATGCCAAATATAAAATCAGAGTGTGATTTATAGACTGTGGCGAGTTCATTGAAATTATTACATAATCGATGGCATCGTGCCTATAATGACCCTTTTGATACACTCCCGAGAACTAAGGTGATGACTTTGAAGTTTTCTTGCGCAAACCCAGAAATGAAAAAGTAACATTTCTATCTTCACAGATTCAAAGTGCAAGCTCCTCCATCCAGCACAGGCATTCGGGTTATCTACACGCCTGGGCCAGTATGTTTTTCGTGCAACTAAAGCAATTATCCTTCACGTTAAGCTATGTCAATGTTTTGTCGAGAAAGAACTTGTGAAAACGTACAGTTTGTGATTTTCTTTACAAAATATAGATGATGAATGAAAATTAAAATGGTTAATCTGTAACCAATGTACTTAAACATGAAATGTATACTGATGCAATGTGTTTAACTCGGTGAGTGCTACCAATGTAAAAGTTGCAACTTGAAGCCACTTGGAAGGATTCACCTACCTTGAACAAAATGTTATCAAGCTTGCGATTTGTTTATTGATTGTATTCTTAATACAACACTGTCATTAATTCGCATTTATTTAATGTAGAGTTATATATATGTAAATGCATTCTCATATATGTTTCAAGCAAACTGCATGTTATATTTGTTCCGCTTTTTTTGTGATGTCCCATTTTCCAAAAAGGGCCACTGAATGTCCTTACAGTCTTGCTCTGTATCCACTGGTTAATTTGTTATATTGCTGCTATGTTTGTTTTCCCTGTGCCCATACCTGTGGTAGGTGGCAGCTGGAATTCACATCGAGCTGATCTTAGAGCTGAGAGCAGAAAACTTGGGTCCCGTTTCCTATGAAGTGCAGATCCAAACCGAGGCAGAAACGCTGCTCGTACCTGTCACAGCAAATATCCTTTCTCAGACTGTCTGCACGTGTGCCACACCAGCTATTGAATTTCTCGAAGTAATACAATTATGTAGTCAGCTCCGAAGGAACAGACAATAAATACTGATTCCTTATCCTTTAAATAACAATCCATAATGTAGAGCTCTTTGCCTATCCACTGCTGAATGAATGACTCTCCACCCTGTATCAGTCAAGGGGGTCGATTGACTGTACTCAGCTAGTCAGTGCAGGTTGGTGAAGGGGGGTCAGGACCAGTTAAGATGTCACTACTGCTAATTGTTTTTTTATCCTTTTATCTGGCGCCTTTTGGCGTCATCTGGTCCAACACCATGTGAGACTAGGCTCTAAGAAACGCTGTCTCGGGTGTGGACCAATCAATTTCAAGGACAGCGCATACATGATCAGAGTTGTGTTTTTTTGTTTGCATTCCGACCACTGGTATTGTGGTCAATGCAAACATGACTCCTTGTAAAAAGGTGTCAGTTTTGTTGCCAGATAAAGGGTAAAAAAACAATGATCATATTTTGCTACTGACAAAGGAGGTTCCAATGGTGTCACTACTGATGTTGGCTGTGACTTTTAATTGGTTAGTTTCTCATACGTTTTGTTTTATTGTCAATGATTCCAATCCTGTCTCCTTTACTCTCTGCCTGCACCAGTGCTCTCTGATGTTGAGTTTGAAGAGGCATGCAACAGCAAGATCAGGGCGGCTGCAAACACGAAGAGTGCTCCAACTTTGAATAAAGATAATGCTGTGCTTACTCCCGCCACACAAAGCATTCAGATGCCCTCGGTGTAAATATGAATGCATTTCAAAGAATTCCATTAAGAAGAGATGGCGTGATGAGCTCCGATCTTTTGGAGGAGCATAAAGAATCATACTTTTAAGGAGCAGACTCTGGTGCCAATTTGAATCCAGTGATGAACAGATAATAACCAATACATTGAGATGTGGCTGATATTTGAATGCATATGGTCTGGACTAGTTCACGACATATTCTCTAAATCTCCACCACCACCAGCTCTGGAAACATGTTGCCATGAGCTGGAGAGTTGGCAATCGTTATCACACTCGAACTCGCATGTGTCACTTATCACTCTCTGGACACTTAGCTCATGTCTTATAGCAGTTTGACACCAGTGTGCCCTTGCTACATTAGTGGATATAACAGAAACACAGCATGAAATGCACAGACAATATCCATAGTTTATTAATGTAATTATTACTACTGAGCTGCTTCTACTCACGTGTGTTTAAAATACCCTTGAATGTTTGCACATTCTGATCACTAGGTGTCAGGCATTGCTTATGTTTGGAAATCATCTCAAAGTTAGCATGATTGCTGTGACGATCTATTCTGGTTGAATATTGAGTTACGTAACAACGAAATTAAATGAATCTATACTATTCGATTCAGAACCACAGTATTTGTTTTATCTAGAGTGGGTAGGTAGCCTGGTGGGTTACCCATGAGCCTTAATTTCACCCCAAGATTGTGAGTTGTGGAAGCATGAGGCCTAAACAATTCATGTGTGAAGCGATAATGCTGAAACCAGCTCCAAATCATTTCAGACATAATCAATTTCATATCGGTGGCTTTTGCGCACCCAACCTAGTTGAAACTTTGGTTGTGAAGTAAACTTTCCATGTTTGTGTGCACTTCTGTGGATTGTATTCTTGCTGCAAAACCAAATAAAAACCGATGCTGATTTCAATAATATATTTGAATCTCAGATTTTACATGTTGATGTTTATACAAGGTAATGTGGTTTAAGCCGCAGAAATCTAAGTTGACTCCATCGACAATATAATAGTGGAATTGTGGTGACATGTTAATTACCTCGCCTGGTATACAGGAGGTCGTGAGTTCGATCCTGACGCCTGTATATATTTGGGGATTGCATGTTCTCCCTGTGGTCGCGTGGATTTTTTCCGCGTCCTCTGGTTTTCCCCTCCACATTTAGAATTAACATCACGCGTTGACAGTAATTGGCTGCTGTAGATTTCCACGTGTTAAGCCACTTTGTTTAGCTTTCATTTGTGGCCTGGTCACTTTCTGAAAAAGAGCTACATAGCTCAGTGGACCTTATCAGGTATAAAACAAAAATAGCGAAGAGTTTAACATCCAGAAAGGGGCGTGGAATGATCCAACAGGGTTTTCCATATTGCCCGAACCAAGTGGTCACTTTGTACCCAGTAATTGCAGAACAAATCCCACCCAATGTGGGGTAATGTGGAAACCCCATAATGGATTGTTGTGCAACCTCAGTGTGGGAACTTAGGACCAGCTGCAGAGTGTGCATTCGTACGCATCATGAAGTATCTTGTGCGGAATGTTTACATGCTGTGACCTCACAAAACATTGGGACAGGAGAAGAGGTAATTTGTGACAACTGAAAGACCACGTGCTGCCAAATGTGATGTGTGTTGGGAAATGGGCCATCTCTACACCGGACACGTGTTGCATTCGCACGGATCTACACAAATTATACTCGACAGCTCGGCACGCTATGGCCTAACTTCATCGTGCATCAGGCAATTAAAACAAGTACCCATTCTGTGTATGCATAACACCCATGACAGTTAAGTGTGGACACACCCATGTTTTCTTTCAGTTCACCGGCACAAACACCGACACTATAAATGTTTTAACAAATGCGCCGAGAGGTTCAACATCCAGTCGCCGTGTCAAGGCTTCGCTCCCTCAAGGTGGGTAAATTAATACATTTCATAGCTGATGTAATCGATTATATATCAATTTGTGAGCTGCTGTGACTTTTTAAAAATAATACATGTAGAGACAAATGATTCATACTGTAACTGGATGCCATATAGATCGACCTGTACATCACACGCATCATGGCTTGTTTGGTCCACAGTGAAAGGTCGTGACATACGGAGAGCGGAACTCTGGTTGACTCCTGGCATACATTAATTCGTCGGATTGTGATCGTCTTCATAGTTTGTATCATTGTTTTTGTTATAATAAACAAAATCATTTAATGATTTGTAGCTTTCATGTCAAAAGGCAAGGGTTAAAATTGCCTCTGCTCAAACAATGAGATTGGTGGTGTGAAACAACATTTGATCATCTTCTTGGTTCTTTCGGTAAAGTCACGTAGAAGGGAAGTAATAAAATAATAAAAATAAAACATAATAAAATAATTCTCACGACGTTTCGACCACAACGCAATCAGCCGTCCTCAGGTGAAACCAGGTCTGTCGAGGCGACAGCGTCTGAATGAAACAGCTGTGTTGTGGCCGAAACGTCGTGAGAATTATTTTATTATTTTTATAATTGTATTACTTCCCTTCTACGTGACTTTATCGAAAGAACCAAGAAGATGAATCCCTGCAGTCACGAAAGCTTTAAATCGAAATTTAACATTTGATCACATGATAGGTGCTGCTCCATTAAATCGCCACTGTTCACTTTTCGTAAAAGTGGAACTCAATTGATCGATATTTCCGGATGATGGTTTAAGTCATCCCCTTATCAGAATTAGAATGTGTTACCTTTGAACTCCAAGGTTAGAGGAGGAGGTCATTGACCACACACCACGGCATCAGAATAGCGCAGCCCTGCAATTGTTTTATCATGCACTGCTGGATGTTCAACTTCTTTTGCACCGTACGTAGCCAACCGTGATAGTCGTTTGCGCAGGGGAAGGACAACACATATGCTGGTGGAAGGGCCTCCGTTACAGGGACCTTGAAAGAGCCCTTCTCGAGGATGTTTGGCCTATTCTTCCACACTGTCTAGACATCTTGGATGAGGTGGCAGTCACCACAATTTACCCCACCAGATGCGACCTGCCGATCGACGATCTGTGGTGGTACCCATTCATCCTGTTGGGTGGACAGAAGGTGGGTTGGGGTGCATTTAACAAACCGAATCATTGCCCCAACTGCCCCGCAGGAAGAGATCGAATCGAACCATCAAACTTTGTATTCTTGTGCGGGTGTGCTCACCATTACACCATTCCCACATCGCACTAACTAATTGTCATGTGTTGATCTGGAACAGGCTTGCGGGGGAGACCATGAACTGGGATGGCCTCTACGAGGTGCTGAGCGGCGCCAACCGCTACTCCACGTCCATCGGCCGCGTGTGGCTCTCCGTGCTCTTCATCTTCCGCATCATGGTGCTGGTGGTGGCGGCCGAGAGCGTGTGGGGCGACGAGCAGTCCGACTTTGTGTGCAACACGCTGCAGCCGGGCTGCCAGAACGTGTGCTACGACCACTACTTCCCCATCTCGCACGTGCGCCTCTGGGCCCTGCAGCTCATCTTCGTGTCGACGCCGACCCTCCTGGTGGGCATGCACGTCGCTCACCGCCACCGCCGGGCCAAGCGGCGGCGGGGAAACATCTACAACCTGCCGGGCCAGACCGGGGAGCTTCCCCCGGGAGACAGCGTCGAGCACGAGGAAGAGCAGCAGGACGTGGAGCTGCACCGCTCAGAGCTGCCGCCTCCGTCGGGAAGTGCCCCTAGCACCATCCGCATGGACGGTGCGCTCCTGTTCACATACGTGTTCAGCGTGATCTCGAGGATTTTCATCGAGTGCACGTTCCTGTACATCTTCTACACGCTGCACAGCGGGGTCACCATGCCACGTCTGCTGAAGTGCGACGCGTCGCCGTGCCCCAACCTGGTGGACTGCTTCGTGTCGCGCCCCACCGAGAAGACCGTCTTCACCATCTTCATGCTGGCCGTGTCGGCCGTCTGCCTGCTGCTCAACGTGGCCGAGGTGGCCTACCTGCTGAGCCGCGAGTGTTTGTGTCGCTGGCGGCGGCGGCGGCGGGGCCGAGGGGCCACGAGCAGGAACATTCGGACATCGCGGCCCTGCTGAGATCAGCGGTGGGCTGACCACTCACGGCCAGTCGTGGTGCTAGGCATGAGCAGACCAAGCAGGATCTGAGGGCCCCAACAGGACTCGACGGGCCACAAGAGTCCAAAAAAATATGGGCGCATCAAAAATATATCAGATGAAGTTCAAATCTATATCAACATTACAAGCTAATCAGTGTAAAAGCCAAGTAATCACTCATCTCTATCTTTCCTGCATCTCTAATCGCTATGTTCGTCTACTTTTCTCTTAAATCACTACTAACTCTGAATCTCTTGTATACACCTCCTATTGTCGGGTCAACAACATGAAGGAATGCTTCAGGGCCCCCAAGTTGCCCAGTGGCACCACTGACGACTGCCTGGAGGCTCGTGACCCTCGTCAGCGCCAGACATCGACAGCACATGCTGCGGTTGACGTGATGTTTGTGGACCATCCGAAACAAAAAATATTGTTCTTTCATTAATCATTACAAGTATATATTTCAGTGTGTAGATGTAGATGTAGCTTTATTTAATATGTATGTGGATTATTGCTTCAGTGGAGAGTCGTATTCTTTAATTTCACTTAAAATGTTTGCATGTAATATTCCATCAGTGACAAGTGGTATCTGAACCAGACATTGACCTTGCACGAGGATGACTTGGCCTTAAATGAGCAAAACCAGGAATTTTGGCATAAACTTACCCGGTGGCCTAACCAGAAATGGACCGCACGGATCAATAAAAACGTTCGCGCTGACCTAAAGCAGCAAAGTCTGTAGGCCGCAATGCGACAGTGGAGCTTGGATAGAGGCTCTGCTGAATCAGAATATTTATTGATACTGGAGGAATCCGATGAGCTATAAAGCTATTTTCATAGATGTCCAGTAGGGGCGAGTAAGAACGCAGGCAACGTTTTGATCAATTGGTTCAGTTTTACGTGGGGTAAGTCCACAATAGTAACACATCTTTATACCCAAGTTTAGTTTGTCATCGATGATCTTTATGAAGGTTAACGTGCTCCCATATTACACACGGAGATATCCATTAGCACTTCCATTTGAGTTGAAAAGCATTAAATAAAAAACACATTTTCATATCCTGTCCAATGGCGTATAATAAGATTTTATACGAAGTACAGTATTGTGTAAATATATAGTGTTTCTTGGAACAAAATGTTTGAAAATGGGTTTGTGTATATATATTGTAGTGTACAGACCTCATAACACACGTTTATGATATTTTTTTTCCAACAAATTCCCAGATAACCTTGTTTATTTCTGCAGAGATTGCAGAAAGTGAAACTTTAAACACTGACGTGTGATAAAACCTGCCAAGAGAATGTTTGCAACAAGTAAAAATACAAAACTCGGTTAATTCCTACGTTCATTATCATCGGTCTTGCTCAATCCACTGCTGGATGAACACCTCCCTGCTCCTTCACCTTCCCAACTGATACCCTGTCTGCTCGATGCAGAGCTGCTGGTGATTTGGGGGGCTGTGGTTTAGGTGCATGGGGGTGGGGGGGGGCTTTACCATACTCCATCACGCTGGATCACGTGGGTTGGTCAGGAGGCGCACATTTCGCCTGGCCTCTTGCTGAATACTTGACTCCAGTGCTCAGGTCTACCAGGGACTCCGCCACATCAAAGGAGGGCTCCAAAACTGCTGGGTTAAGAACCACATAAATGATGTTTACAATGGGATGTCAAATAGAGGATTAATATTATTTTAAATGTATTATTTAAGTATACGGGTTAACACATGGTTTTCTTGCACAGAGACCTATTGGCCAATCTGTTTTGTTTTGCATGATGCAATACTGAGCACATGTTCCGTTCAAGTTTACGTTCGCCTACCCCCCCCCCACTCCTGACACTCACAAAACCAAGATTTGTATTTTTGTCTGCCGGCAATGGGCTCACACAAATCAGTTGAGCTTGCAACAACACTGGGTTGCTGTTTTTATTGGTAATGTTTTCAACAGTGTGGCAGTGTTAACATTCTTACTCGCTGGTCGCACATCACCACCCCTGACTGCTAATGTTCCACTAGGACACCTTTGTCGCAGACGCAGGAGGCGAGGCAGTGTGTACACGGTCTCTCGCTGCATAGCTGCCCATGCAGCGTCTGGTTAACGATTAGCGTTGATAGACAACACTACCGCGTGCCACGCTCGTGTAGACGGCATTTGTCAGTGAGATGTCGTCGCGGTAGTATTAGCACATTACAGGAGAACCTCTCTTATCCGCGGCGTTATTACCCACGACTCATATTATCAGCGGCAGCTGTAGGGTCCGTGAAAATCCCTATAATTATCCGGGAGCCATATGTAATCCTATTATCTGCAGGGTTATCTACAAATGTTTACTCTGCGGATGGGAGTAAAACCGCAGATGACCCCGCTGATAATATGATCCATAGAATCACGTTCTAAATTCTGGACTCTACCGAATATGCACTTGTACTGGATATGTATTCATCATCATCACGATCAGCCGTAGCGCCCACTCAACGTTCCTGAGCGAGAGTATATCTCCTTCCCTAAGCTCTACTCAGGTTGGTGCTTAGTTACTTCACGCCGTCTCAGCTCAAATTGTGTGGTTGCTTGAAATAAAAGTGAAATCTGTTTGTGGTCAGCTTCAAGTTGATGACGGTTCACCAGTTCCACGACATCTGGCATGGGAATGACCACCAGCTGATTTCTGTTTCAGGTGCAACCATTTGCGAGCTGATTTTATTGTATTGCATCATCATACAGCCTTCATACAGAGTACTTGTATTTAGAAAGACCATGTTATTCTAAGCTATTTAAACTAAAGTATTGTATGTTTTTTTACTAGGTAAAGCCCATTGACCTATATAGCTCTTTTTCAGAAGCGACCTGGCCACAAATGATGGCCCAATAAAGTGGCTTATCACGTAAAAATTTCTATCAGCCAAATGCTCTAAAACGCATGTTTCTAAATGTGGAGGGGAAAACCGGAGGACCCAGAGAAAAATCCGTGTGACCAATGGGAGAGAGACACGCAAACTCAAAATATTCAGGCATCAGGGTCGCGATCGAACCCACGACATCCTGTATACCAGGCGAGGTAGTTAACATCTCCTAGCCACCGTAGCGCTCTGATAGTCATGGTGAGTGTTTATTTGTTGTCGAGGGCTGAATATGTTGGAGGGGATAAAAGCATGCGTAACACATTAAGGTGTTTGTAACTCGGGATAGTGTAATATTTACTCCAGTCCTTTTAAACATTTACACATTCAATGTACCACGTTATTAAATGCCATGCAGCGTATTCTCCACGACGTGTTTTCTCTGGACACGTGACACACAAGCCAGGCATTGACAACAGCACTCAAGGTGCCCCACTATTCACCTGCAGGTAAGGCCAAACAGTTACTGATTTAGGTGCGATGGATGTAATAATTGTATTGGTATGCATGTGCATTATACATCATGTGTAAGATCCCAGTGGAATCGCAACTGTGAGAAACATACGCACATTGTGTTGTTGCATTTCTACCCGCTTATAAGCTGTTAGGTATATGTTGTGTGTAATGATGTAAAGTATGTTGAGTACAAGATTATGAACAATATACAGACTTGTTCTAAATTTTCACGCCACCATCATTTTTACTTTTTGGTTAAAGCAATTCAAATGTAAAGTGTTTTTAATTGTACGGTACAATACGGTATACCTTATTCTTAACTTGTGGCTATGTCCAGTTAATGTAGCCTCTATAGTACTAATTTATTGATTCCTGATAATTGTACAAAAATAATGCAGATTAATGTATATATGTTGCATGTTTTGAAGAAGAGTTAGCTGTATGAGTTCATTTCTTGTATGACTGCGTGTTTCCATCATTTGATCTGCATCCACTAATTTACTTCCACCACATGTCACGTGCATTAAAAAAACACAAGCAATGCGCATCAACATATCAGTCCTAACAAGAATGATCGGCGAAGCCAGAAGTCCCATTATTGTGTGCTGTCAGCAGTTCGGATTGTGTCCTGCACCTCACATCTTCTAACAAGCGCTGTGTCCTGTCATGTAATGGAAAACATGTTTACGTGAGGCAATACCATTAAAAAGTAATTACGTTAAATGAATCCATTCATGTAAACTCGATGTTAAACTGTTAGTTTGGAAAATGTTTTGACCGTATATTTTTAACTTACATTTTTTAATTGCATATAAGTGTAACACATTTTTTTGTTCCTGGGTAGTAAGTGTTATTTCCTAATTGCTTATGCCTCAAAAGTACAGACAATGGATATTATTCCCCACAAACTTTGCTTTTGTGACCAGGACAGTGATATTTAGAAATTTACCTATTTTCCAGAACATTCCAGATAGATTCAGTGCTGAGTAAACTTGTAGTAACTTCTAGAACATTCTAGAACGTTCCAGTAATATAAATATCAGTATAAATACAGGGGCCTTAAGCCCACCAGTTCAGTTTAGTTCCAGCTGCCTAAGTGGATACATATCTGCATTTATCCGAGATGGCATCAAGAGGCTGCAAGCATCCGGCAGACGCATTTTGCGATGTCTGCGGCCAATTGATTAAGACAAGAGCGAAAAAGTACTCTGTGGAAGCATCTGCTAAGATGTGTGAGGCCGACAAGGCATATTTTGGCATGCCTGTCGGGGATCAAGACAAACCCTGGGCACCTCATTTCACCTGCGAGCAATGCAAAAAAAACTTTGGAAGGTAAGATGGACAATTATTTCTCGGAATTTTATGTTATAAAATTTGTTTAAATTTTTACAATTGTAAAAGTTTTTAATTTTAAAATGTTTTACAATTTTCAATGTTATTGAAAAAATATATCACGTGAAAAATGTTGCGAGAATCTCTTACACATTAGTCATGGGTGAAATAAATATATTTGTGTAGGATGGTACAGAGGGGAAAAGAGAGCCATGAAGTTCGCTATCCCAAGAATTTGGCGGGAACCCACTGACCAATCAAGCAACTACTTCTGCATGGTGGACCCTTCCAAACGTCGGACTGGCAAGAATGCACCTGCTATCATGTATCCGGACCTTCCTTCATCCATCGACCCGGTGCCACACTGCCATGAGCTCCCGTACCCACTCCTCCGGAGAGAGAGAAGCCGTCTTTAGAAGAGAGCAGCAAGTCAGAGAGCGAGGAAGACGTTGTAGGTCCAGATGAAATTTTAGAGGTGGAGCTGAGGAGAGAAACCCATACTAACCCAACCAAAAAGACCTCAACGACTTGATCAGAGATCTTGGTCTCACCAAGTCCAATGCCGAGCTTTTGATGTCTAGGTTTAAGCAGTGGAACGTGTTGGAAGAAAGTGTGCAAGTCACAGATCAGAGGAAGCGTCACCAACCTTTTTGCAGCTTCTTCACCCGTCAAGATGGGCTCTGCTTCTCCCACAATGTGACCAGTCTGTTCGAGGCAATTTGAATCGCCTGTAACCAGAATGAGTGGCGCCTCTTCATTGACAGCTCATGCAGGAGCCTCAAAGCCGTGCTGCTCCATAATGGCAACAAGTACCCGTCTCTTACCCTGGCTCACTCGGTGCACCTCAAAGAGGATTACAACAGCATCAATATCTTGCTGGACACTTTGAAGTATGATGAGTACAGCTGGGAGGTCATCGGAGACTTCAAAATGGTGGCATTCCTGATGGGTCTCCAAGGCGGTTTTACCAAGTTTCCCTGCTATCTTTGCCTTTGGGACAGCAGGGACACCAAGGCGCACTACCACAGGTGGGACTGGCCACAGCGGACCGAGTTCTCTGTGGGGAGGAACAACGTCAAGTGGGAGCCACTGGTGGACCCCCGGAAGGTGCTGATGCCACCACTGCACATTAAATTGGGCCTTACGAAACAATTGATCAGAGAAGCTCACTAGTAAGGAGAAAGCGGCTTGGAACAGCTTTGTCGCAGTGGTTCGTGGCTTCCTGGGCAATCACAAGGTCGAAAAACTACGGCACAATGGACTGTAGGATGTCCCTCAAAGTCCATATCCTTGATGCTCATCTTGAATAATTCAAGGAGAACATGGGAGCGTACTCGGAGGAGCAAGGCGAGCGCTTCCACCAGGATATACTGGACTTTGAACGCAGCTACCAAGGACAGTATAACGAGAACAAGATGAGAGACTACATTTGGGGGATGATTCGTGAAAGTGATTTACAGTATAATTGTAAATCTCGAAAAACTACTCACTTCTAAATCTTTTGTAGTAATGTTTGTATTACTTTAGTATAAATACATGTTAATTTTGATGCATGTTTTTTTTCGGACTTTATGTGAACGAAAATACACAAATTCGCCCGTTTTCTCATTGAAAATAGGTAAATTTCAAAACATCACTGTCCTGGTCACAAAAGCAAAGTTTGTGGGGAATAATAGCCATTTTCTGTACTTTTTAGGCATTAGCAATTACGAAATAACACTTACTACCCAGGAACAAACAATGTGTTACATAGTGTAATCCCTTGAGATGGAACATCTTGTTTGCAAGGATCTCAAGGGTGTCAATTGACACATATACACACATACGGTAATGACGTGTAAAAAAAAATGTTAATCTTTACCTTAAACTGCTGGTGGAAAATACTTCACCACCATCTTTTGAAATCCCTTCAACATTTGCAGACAGAAACGTATATGTATGTGGAATAGGATGCTAAAGGTACAGATACATGCCTTTATTCAAAGTGAGAAAAATACAGATTATGATTATAGTGAAAACAATAAAATGTAGAGATTTGCCTCAAACAAGTGTCCCTCAAATTTAATTAAAAATCAATATTACTGCACAGTGAAACTTAATTGTCTTATCCGTAACCATATTATCCGATCTTCCTATTATACAGAGCCCCACATTGTTGCACAAAACACTCCTATGGTTCGTATTTATTCGCCAAACAAATCAGAAATGGATCATGGGATGGCAAACCCATCCCATGATCCGTGTTTCTGATTAATATCGCGTATGAGCCCACGCCAGGTTTCCCCTGTCCATGGGAGTCACAGGCGGATAGCTGTTCGTTTTAGTGACCGTCTCTGGGCAACGCACCAAAATCCCAAAACGCCAAGCGACCAGCAACACACAGCACCAGTGAAGATGCCAGAGTACCGCACTGGAATAAACGAGAGCAACAACAGGGCTCTAATATGTTCTGTAATGGGTTTCGTGAATTCGTCAAGGTCGACGTTAGCACTCGACACTGCTGAAGCAGTACGTGGGTGAAGTTCATGGTGTTAGCAATGGAAGGTTGATCAGGTGGCCCTTGGGTGAACGAGGAGCTGGGGTGAGTCGTGAGTGCTGAATCATCAATCAACCTCGCCGCTTGACTGCAGATTTGCTGATTTGATGACGAATCTGTGCATTGTTTGACGCCAAGAAAACGATGGCACGGCATTGCCGTGCCTCTTGCTTCACATCCGGACATTGTGCCAACAACGACAACTCACACATCTCGTGATTTAGCTGCAGGAAACAGAAAAATAAGCGGGTTAACTAAAAGCATAGCCACCAAATAAAATAATAAAATAACATCATCATCATCATACCGACCCAACCTCAGTAATTCAAGCAGTGCCCCCTCCCTGCATTGCTGCTGGGGAAGTTGACCGGGGTAGGTGCCAGGGGGTCTGGTACGTGGCGGTGTGGGGGGCCAGCCCGCGTGCCAGTACATCTCGGGGGCTTTCCGCACTAAACAACATTCATCCTCCTCCTCCTGCTGTCAACGTGAGAACACCACGAGTTTACAGTAATGATCATGATGTCACGCACAGACTGACACATGCGGTCAGGGCCGGCCCGAGGCATAAGCGAACTAAGCGGCTGCTTGGGGCCCCCTGGCCACCAGGGGGCCCCCGAATCGTTTTTTTTTACAATTAAATAACTTAAACAAGTGATATAAATGAATTAATGAATGAATGAATAAATGATTCAAGACAAGAAAATTCTGTCGACAACTGCTGCTTTGTCACGGCTCACGGATGTCACGGCTCATTGACAATTCGCGTGGGCGCGGGCGCGGGCGCGGGCAGGTGCGCGCAATTGTACGTCACGATAATAAATACGCCTAAGCCATGTCACAAAAAAGGACGTATCCCTCTGGTGCCGAAAAAAGAAAAAAGAAAAGGACCGAGGAGGAGAAAAAAGAGCGAGATAAAGGTATGTTTGCATTATTATTTACAGTATGTTTTGTGCAGCAGCAGCACAAATTGTGCTCACGTCACTTGAGGAAGCAGCTAGCTAGTCATGACTCATGATATTTTTATAAGCCATAAAAGTGGTAATATAACGCACCAGAGCTAAATCCCCGCCACAACAGTGAAATGTTATTAATATACATTTATCTAGGTAGTAGGTGTGTATTTCACGTTGCCTCCAGAAAAGCTAGGAAGGAACGATTTTGAGGTCATTGTTGTACAGTTGACATTGTTGAACCCTTGCTGTTCTTATGTTTGCTTTCATTATTTAAGTATCTTTTTTTTTGTAACATTCTATTTTTGATTAGATTAATGTTTGTCTATTTTGGTTTTATTTAAAAGATTGCACATTTAATGCACATTTGCAAATAATTTATTTAATATGTTTTTTGTGACCGTTTGTATTCAGAAGTTTTAATAAAAGAGTGAAGTATTTTAAGTGTTGTTTTTATTTTTTATTAATACATAACCTCACTGTATTCGTTTATAATATTCGCTATAACATTATAGTGTGACATTTGTGTCAATAATCTTCTAGCACAGATGAGTCTGCGTGGTGGGAGGGGGGCCCCCAAATCAAATTCTGCTTAGGGCCCCCAAGAGGCTCGGGCCGGCACTGCATGCGGTGAGATGGGCTAAACGTCTAACAACGATGGAGCGAGACGCGATGTGACTCATTGGCTCGTTGCGTTCTCTGCATCGTCCCCCCGGCTCGAGTTGGGGGGGGGGGCCTTGCGCTGCTTGGGGCCCCTTAAGTCTCCCCCCCCACCACCCCCCCACCACCCCCCACGACCCCCACCACCACCCCCCACCACCCCCCACGACCCCCACCTCCACCACCACCCCCCCCCCACGATCCCCACCCCCCGACGCCTCAGCCCGCGGCGACCCTGACACCCTGCGCTGTCTGCAGCCGCTCCGCGTACGAGGAAGAGCTATGGCGGAGCAGGGGGGAGAAGACGCCACGACTACAGTCGCCATCATCGGGAGGTAAGACGACGTGTGTCGATTCCTACTCCACAAGTAACACAACTCGCGTGCGCCCTGAGCGACAGAGAACAACTTCACAGCATGTGGACTGAGCCAGACCCGCCGTGTGTGTGTGTACATGTGTACACACACACACAGGGCGTGCACGTGTGTGTGTACGCGCGTGTGTGTGTACACGTGTGTGTGTGGTCCTCCCGCTGCTGCACACACCAACTAAACCACGCAGCCTGTAGACACCTGGCTACTGCACGGTGGTGGCCCACCCACGAGCACTGTCCAGGCTCAACGCCTGCTTAGCTTGCGACTGAGTGCCGCACTGTACACGCACGCGCTGCCGCACTGTACACGCACGTGCCGATTTTCAACTTTGCCGAACTCACAACCCACCATCAGCTGAGAATGTTCACGCGATTACAACAATTAGTGGCGCAGTGTTGTGATCATCACCGGTAAACAATGCTACGCAGGCAATCGCCACGTTGAGTCAATAACCAGCTGTGTTGACTGCCCCGTTCGTGAACTCTATAAACAAAGTAATGTGCAAAGATTAAACAACATTAATGTGAGGGGGGAAAAACATCCCAAGTTCAATGTCGATGTTGGGTGCAATGCGGTTACTGGAGTACACGTTCTTATAAAGTGTTATACTTCACATTGTATCGCTCTGGACATAATGTAATGTAGGTAGTGCAGTACAATGCAATGTACTTCACTGTATACAAGACCGAATATATTCCAGCAGTAACCAGACAGTGTTTTACGGTAAAACTAAACAATAAGACGAGATTACAGTAGAAATTACCACGGTAAAGTTACTCTGTCTGGCATTGCCTTTTGTAAGTGGGAGGCTTTGCCAATGGCATGCACAGGTCCGTTCGAGACTACAAACTGTTGTTAATCCAGCAGTGGAATAAGATACCGCTAGATCATGTACACACTGACAATTACTATCTCATGTACTACCTGCTAATGTGTGTGTAGCCAGATCAACGATTAGCCTCCCCAAGCCCTCGCGGGCCACGGGTAATATTTGACCATACTTCACCACTCTGGTGAGTGCAGGTCGGTGTGGGAGCGGGGTGCAGGCCACCGGTGGGCTGTGACCTGTTCGTGGTGCACAGTGGGCGCCCATCTGAGCGCGACCCAGGCTCGTGTCAGCTGAGCTTCATCCGAATTGTAACGGGACCTGGGTGACATTCAGGCCGACTCGGTCATTGGCGATGTACAAAGACAAAGATCCCAAAGTAGCCCAAACAGACTGTTGGGGCAAGTGCTGTTAGCGAGCACCTATTAAGGCCGGCACGGCACACGAGGGGGTGGGTGACCAGAACCACGCCCGGCGCCTTTGTCTCCATAGTGGTAATGTTTACCGCACACCGCACCAGGTCCTCATTTGAAGCTGAGTAGACCTAGGGGAGGCCCAGGGCCGGTTCAGATAATCGCCAACGGTGTTGGTGGCCGTGAGTGGGACTCGAACTCGGGTCACCGGGTTCGCAGCTCAGCGCTAACCGCTGCGCCACCGCTCCCCACGTGCACCACGTAGACCACGAGTCCACAAATACAATAACAAGACCAGACATTGTTTACAAAATTGGCAAACAACTCAATACGACGAGACATTGCTCCTTAATACAGAACGTCACGAAGCAGCTGTCCTTAATGAGCCGTAGGTTGCCGGCCACTGCCAATAGTAAACTGGACTCCCATGGTGAACTGGACTCCCATGGAGAACTGGACTGCCATGGTAAACTGGACTCCCATGGTGAACTGGACTCCCACGGTCAGGGGTCGGCAACTAAAATAACAAGAAGAACTTTTTTTTTCGAATTCGGTACAATACTCAGGATGTTAAGGGGCACAATGCAGCCTTTAAAACGCCACTGGATGCGGCTCCGAGTCCGCAGGTTACCTGTCCCCGAGTCATAGACACACCGAGTTAATGCAGACAGCCCCTTGCTTAATACACTGCAGCAGTGTTGGACTAAGGAAATCTATAAACAGTTGATGTCACACAGCGTACACTCCTATTTTCTATTCTAAAATTAACTGCCACTGATGCCGCACTTGACATGAATCTGTCGGTGTTTGTGACTCGGCAGATGTCGGTGCATGGTCATTTAGCACGTAGGTCAGACATCAAAGACAAAGATCCCCCGTATAGCCTTAACAGACTGTTGGGGCAAGTGCTGCTAGCGGGCACCTATGAAGGCCGGCACAGCACACGAGGGGGTGGGTGGCCCACACCACGCCTGTTCGCCTTGGTATCCCTCGTGATGTTTACACACCTCACCAGGTATTCATTTGAGGCCGAGTCGCCCTAAGGGAGGCCCAGGACCAGTTTAGATAATCATCACCGCTGTTGGCCGTGAGCGGGAATCTTAACTCTGGTTTGCCGGGTTCGTAACGCAGCGTAGCGCTGTAGGTGAGACATCACCCCTTGCTACACGGCATTGTGGTCTTGTACTACCGTTTGTCTCGCACTAAATCACTCGGCATGGGCCTGGTTTTGTCAGATCTCACGAGCTGAGTAAGGTTGAGCCTGGATAGTTCTTGGACGGGTGATCTCCATCCACAGACAGCTTGTCAACGTGCTTCGCCGCTACGTGCTGGGCACCAGAAGGGAGCGGAGATAAATCCACTGCTCCATTGTACTTCTTTGCTATTTGACCTCACCGACCCACACTGTCCAGCGTGGTGAAGTATGGTCATGATTATCTACACGGCATGGGGGAAACCCTCATCCAGCAACTCATCTGTTTAAAACATGAAAGAATTTGCATGTTGACAGGTTGGATGTGTATGGAAATTTCAGTGCTTTTGGGTTAAACTCTTAACTGATTAAGACACTTGTGGTTGGTGAAATATTAACAGTAAACTATTATTAGTACTAAAGTTGCATTGCATTAGCGTTGCCAGTGCCTCATAAGTGCATTGAAGGAATAGTGAATTCACACCTGTGCCTGTAGAGAAATTACGCTTGTTAAACATGTGCTTTAATTTTAACACGAGTGATTCCCTAATTGTGTTCTGTCATTTCACGAAGTGGTGGCACGTCCTCGTTCATGTTCGTCGGCAGAGTTTCACACTGCACCAGGGAGAGAGCCGAGAAGCGGACACCTTCAACAAGGCCTCGCGTGCCCTCGAGCACGATGCCCATACCCCTTCATGCTCAGTCAAGAATGCCACCCTCGGCAATGTATCACTCCCGAGTTAAACCATGTGTTGTTAAATGAAACTTCTAAATTTGAGATCATCAAATGCACAAGCTTAATATGTCCGGCATACCATATTGCATGAGAGACTCCTTAAGCTGCTGCCACTTCTCACGATTGTGAGACTACTCCACCTAGTACCTCCACACAAGCTGATTTCTTCATTCCGTCTCCTCGGTTGACGTTCTCGCGTCATGCACCGCGTGCCGTTTAAACAACTTTCTTTTTTCAAAAGTGGAATAAGCCAAATCAAGTGAAACCTTAATCTTAACTGTGATTGGTTTTGTTGTGCAGTTGTTGGTGGCTGTGCTGAGACTATGAACTCACAGCAATTGAAACTTCTGTTCAATGACAGGTTGTGTGGATATCATACCTGTCGACCCGTATGGATTACGTGTATTGTTGTACATGGAAATTGAGTGTTTGGGTCCATACGGCGTACAGCCGTTTCAATACGGGCTTTGTAAGATGAACGTTGAGATTTACAAGGGCACGGGGTGACCAATAAGGTCTGAGTTGGTCTGTAATGAGGTAGGGGGCACTGATAAGGGGTTGACAGTATGGGATATGAACCCAGGACCTCAGCGATACCGACCCGGTGTGCTGACACAAAGTAACCCCCCCCCCCACCGTCCATGACCAAAGTCGCTTAAACGCCGCACGTTCAAAGTGTTCAGTGACAGAAGCATCACATTGTCCTGGGCACTTGAGCCCCACCACACAGGGGCTTTGACATTACCGTGTTAATTTGTATTCATTAAGCTACTGGGCTGTTATTGTGTAACTTATTACGTGAAGGGAGATTTAACATTGACCATTGAGTTTGTAAACACGATGAATTGACAGATAGGGCCCCAGGTAGCGGATTTTATCTTGAAGTGTTGCTATTTTTGCTAATGTGTGCGTGTTTTTTTCAAAGATAGCCGTAAACACGCAGCTCTGACATTATTGCCCAGTCCACCACTGCTGGCAAAAGGGCCTCCACGGGAGGGAGCTCTAGTGATCTCCACTCGGAGGCTTTTGGCCTACTCTTCCACGCTTGCATGACGTCTTAAAAGAGGGTGGAGTACCCACACACTGCCCCATCACGCGGGACCCACCGATGGACGAACTGGCGGTACCAATTTACACCGCTCGGTGGACAGAGGTGGAGGAACGTAAGAGACTTGCCCTCTTGTGTGTCGCTGCTGCGCCAGGAGTTTGCACCGGTGACCTCTGGATTTCAAGTCCACCGTGTAAACGGTCAACCTGGGGCAGTTATTATCAAATACAAGAGCTGTATTTGCTCTTTAATATTATCAAAGGCTTTTTTTGTTATATTTTCCAGCAAGTTGCGCACTTCAGGTGGTGTTTGACGTCCTAAGTGAGAACTGCGACCCCCAGAGAGAGACGGCGCCGCTCCCACGGTCGCCCCCCCCCCCCGTGATCCGTGGATCAAACAGATCACTCGAGACGCCGGTGGACAGCAGCAAGAGCAGTCTATGCGTATGCTGTGGCAATCGGCCACACGATTGGCGTCACGTTCCTTCGCCGACCGCACGTGATGAACGAACCAATGTCTGCCTGCGTGTCGGTGTTGCGTGTCTTACAGCGGGCTAATTGGCCGGAGCTGGGCCATGCTGTTTGCTGCCGCGGGCTTCCCCGTGCGCCTCTACGACTCGCTGCCCGGCGTCGTGGAGAAGGCCCTGCAGGCCATCCGGTACCGAGATACTCGCCCCATAGACACGACGAGGGGGCATCGAGGTCACAAGAGCAGCACACATGTCAAGGAGAGCGAGGAGCGAGAGTGAGCCACGATCGGAGGGGAACGTCATTGACGAAGGCGTAAGAATGTAGAATTACCTTTAGAAGAAATCGGAATGCACTGGGTCATGGAGGTCATTGGAAAATGACGCTTACTAGGACTTTGCCAAGGATAGGGAGGTTTGAGAGAGGATCAACATCAGGCGTTTACAGTATTTGGCTGCTATACGTTCCACATGATAAGCCACTGATGAGCAATCATTGGTGGCCAGGTCGCTTCTGAACAAGAGCTACATAGCTCAGTGGCCCTTAACTCGTAAAATAAAAAGATGTTTTTTAAATCCCGCATTTTCTCTCTGTAAAAGATAGACAAGTTTGGACATACCGCGAGCTCGCGAGAGCTGCCCTCTGCTGGCTATTTTGGCCTCTGCTGGCATGCTGCACAGACTTGTTACAGGTGCTGGGAGTACCCACACTTTATCTCGCCCAATGCGACCTGCCAATTGATAAACTCTCATGTTCCCATTAACACTGATGGGTGGACAGAGGCAGTCGTGGGCAATTGTTGCAGCTGCCGTGCCGGGAGATTGCACCTAAGCTGCCGGCCTCTGGATCACAAGTCCAGTGCTAATCCGTGCACCGCAATAGCCTGAAGCAGCAGTATCAACTCGACAATCCTAGAGGACAGCTTCCCACTCGCCTAACACGTCACCACGTAGCCCTAACACGTCACGTAGCCCTAACACGTCACCATGTAGCCCTAACACGTCACCATGTAGCCCTAACACGTCACCACGTAGCCCTAACGTTACCACTCTCCTAACACGTCACCACGTAGCCCTAACACGTCACCACGTAGCCCTAACACGTCACCACGTAGCCCTAACGTTACCACTCTCCTAACACGTCACCACGTAGCCCTAACACGTCACCACGTAGCCCTAACGTTACCACTCTCCTAACACGTCACCACGTAGCCCTAACACGTCACCACGCAGCCCTAACACGTCACCACGTAGCCCTAACACGTCACCACGCAGCCCTAACACGTCACCACGTAGCCCTAACACGTCACCACGTAGCCCTAACACGTCACCATGTAGCCCTAACACGTCACCACGTAGCCCTAACACGTCACCACGCAGCCCTAACACGTCACCACGTAGCCCTAACACGTCACCACGCAGCCCTAACACGTCACCACGCAGCCCTAACACGTCACCACGCAGCCCTAACACGTCACCACGCAGCCCTCACACGTCACCACGCAGCCCTCACACGTCACCACGTAGCCCTAACACGTCACCACGCAGCCCTAACACGTCACCACGCAGCCCTCACACGTCACCACGTAGCCCTAACACGTCACCACGTAGCCCTAACACGTCACCATGTAGCCCTAACACGTCACCACGCAGCCCTAACACGTCACCACGCAGCCCTCACACGTCACCACGCAGCCCTAACACGTCACCACGTAGCCCTCACACGTCACCACGTAGCCCTAACACGTCACCACGCAGCCCTAACACGTCTGACGCTATTGGACAGTAAGTCCTCGTTTAACGCGGTTCCTGAAAAGTGCAGCGTTAAGCAAAAAACGCATTAAGTGAAAACAATTTCCTGTAAAAAATATAACGATAAACTTTGGCGACATACGATGTACGCACCCATAGTGAGATGGTGGGACTAATAACTGAGGATACGCCGCCGTGTTGCTGTATCATTCCGTGTATCACCGTCGCGCTCAACCACGCAGCTAAAGAGAGCAGTTGGTCGTCGACCGCTCAGAAACTGCGTTATAACGGAGCATCTGCGTTATAACAGAGCATCTTCCGCGTTATAACGGAGCATCTTCCGCGTTATAACGGAGCGCGTTCCGCATTATAACGGAGCGCGTTCCGCGTTATACCGGTGTGCGTTCCGTGTTGTGCGAAAAGTGTTCCCAAATGGGAGAACGCTGTGATAGCAAACACGCGTTGAGAGCGATCCCCCAGGCAAGAGACAATCTTCCCAACAGGGGGAGCCATCAACACAAATTGCAGAAGCTGACGCTGGTTGGAATGAACTGCTGTCTTTAAAACCATGGAACTATAATGGAATCTCATCACCGTACCACATCCACCGTTGTCTGTCTTAGCTGCCTGGGGTAACAAACACAGATGCGGATACCAATATAGCAGACGGAGACGCACTTTGCCTTTCACAGTTCAACTCGACGAACATTTACACTGATCACCTCTGCACAAATGCTTTATATGCACGCCAAATCCAGTTTTTATTTAATGTAACCAGGTATTGGCTGATTGAGATTCATGATAGATTTTCTGGCAGTTCTTATTGAACTATATCTATCAATAATATCTTTTACCCAGGAAGCCTTTCTGAGTGTAATTTTTAAGAGTTCCTACAAAGTTTTACCAATTACTTGAATGACTGATAGGTGGGAGGACTTTCGCGTACCCGGAGAGGACCCACGCATACGAGGAGCTAATTACACTTGAAGCTCCATACAGATTCAAGATTGCCATTGCGTTGCTGACATCTCCTGGCCATTCACAGCCCTCGCCCACAGCACCTGTCATGATATTGTTTCTATAATTGTGAGTTCGCCTCTGTATTGTCCACTCTGTGCGGTGTAAGCTCCACAGCTTTGACAACGGCTCATCGCGGTGATGTTTGCCTCGTCTAGATACAATCCACGATTTCTAAGCCAAAGGTGCCCGATCTATGCATGACGAAGCATGTGTGTCGTGTGCGCTTGCGTCTTGCCGCCAGGGAGAACCTCAATTCCCTCGCGGCATCCGGCTCCCTGCGTGGACCCCTGCCCGTGGACTCTCAGCTGTCTCTCATCCAAGCCGTCACCGATCTGTCGGAGGCGGTTAGCGGTGTGGATTACGTGCAGGTGAGAGCCTCAACCTCTCGTTCGGTGCGCGACCGATCCACACTCGAGCCCGGCACAGCTCAGGAGGTGCTAGGTTTTAGTTTTTTCCACTGAAGAAGTTTTTTCCACCGCCACCTCCGACTAGCACGGTTGGCTACGTATGGTGCGAAAGAAGTTCAACGTACAGACGGAAGTTGAGCCGTGCTCGAGTTCTTACACGCGTGTAAATAACACAGTCACGCTGTGTCAGACTTTTAACGACGTCACCTCTGGGCCTACTTGACCCCGAGCCGGATTCAGATGTTTTTGTGAGGCCAGCGCACCATGGTTTGGTTCCGGCTCGGCTCAGCAGATCGACAATGGAAAACCGTACCACGACGGCCCCGCTCTGGCCTGGCTCGGATGTAACAAGGGGTTTTCTTCTCTCTCCTTCCTCTGTTCCCTTCGATCAGACGCTAGGCGTTTTGAGATGCTGGGCACATTGAAGTTCCATGTCGATGCAGAAACCCGTCCCTACTGCGGCTCGTGTCTCCCTTGCAGGAGTGCATCCCCGAGGACGTGAGCATGAAGGAGGAGCTGTACCGGCAGCTGGACCCGCTGCTGGGGCCCGGCACGGTGCTTGCGAGCTCCACCTCCTGCCTGCTGCCCTCCGCCCTCTTCGCCGAGCGACGATACCCGGCCAACTGCCTCGTCTGCCACCCCGTGAGAGCATCACAAGAGTTGTGCCATCGTGTGCGGGTGGCGTCGCGGCTCAAACTTGCCAAGTTTGAAATATGACCCTCAAAATTTCTCATTCAGGAATATGCGTAGCAAATCATCGCGACCGCCTCCTCTGTGTACTGTGAAAGCTTGGTAAGACCCTCCTGAAAAATATCCATGAGACTGGAGGCATTTCCTGGATAAACGACCATCGAAGTGATCATGGTCTGTCATTAATATTACACGTTAGCATCATCATCATCGTCATGAATGGCACCGTCGTTACCAATGTCTTCGTCGTCGTTTCACCGGCAGTATAAACATCACGGCCGGTTCATTTCTCACTGGCATTGTCACCATTATTGTCGTGCCTGGAGTTTATTCACTGGCGGCTGAATTCAAAACGAAAAACACTTCGCCGCCATACATGTTGCTCGCCAACTTGACCAATGACAATATGACCGCTCTGTGTGCGTCCTCACGGGCGTGGTGCTGGCCACCCACCCCCTCGTGTGCCGCGCCATCCTTCATAGGTGCTACTCGCTAACAGCACTTGCCCCAAGCAGCCTGTCAAGGCTACGCCGGGGTGGGGGGGCGACCTTTGTCCGCGTTGGTCTTGCGCGTCTTCCTCGCAGGTGAACCCGCCGTACTTCGTGCGGCTCGTGGAGCTGGTGCCGCACGCCGGCACGAGCGCCGCGGCGCTGTCGCGGGCGCACGCGCTCATGACGCGCCTGGGACAGGCGCCCGTCACGCTGCGCCGCGAGATCCCGGGCTTCGCTCTCAACCGCGTGCAGTACGCCATCATCGCCGAGGCGTGGCGCCTCGTCCGCGTGAGCGCCGCACATCCACAGCCCGGTGGGGGGGGTGGGGGGGTGTGGGGTGGGGTGTGGATGGGTGTCGGGGGGGAGTGAGGGGGGTGAGTGGGGTTTAAAGGGTGAGCTCCCCTGCCTGATTCTCAGCTATCCCGTTCGAAATTCCCGCGGACTGTGTGCGACACTGTCGTTGGAGGTCGAGGAGCATCAACCATCACGGCATCTCCGGTCATCCTCGCGGCAGCGGCTTTTTGCTCGCCATCGAACAAAGACGGTCACTGCATCGCCCGGCGCTTTCAGATGTGGCCGTCTGGAACGCTCTTCCGATATTAGGAAGCCACTAGAGCTATGCACTTTTAAATCACCCAGATTGACAAATTCATTTCTTTAGAACTGCTTTTTGTGTTTAGTTTGTTGTCTATCCCCCTAACCTCCGATTAGCACGTTTGCCTACGTACGGTGCGAAAGAAGTTCAACATACATACGTACATGGAGGTGGTTGGACAAAATGTAAAATTTTGTGGGAATTAAGTGATGGGTGCCGCAGCCTTTCATCGTCTGCATCGCTGGTGAGAGCTAGAGCAGAGCGCATGATACGCACCAGCGGTTTAACATTTGTGTACAGTTTTTCAACTTTGACTTGTGTCATTCTCTCCTTGAATTTGTGAGTGCCCCATTTAAACGAGGCCATGCTTCAGGGATGAGAGAGACCTCGAGTCAGGATTTCCATGGTAGAAGTGGCGTTCGGCACAAAGATGCTGCCGATGGAACCGGATGAGCGGGGAATCGAAGTCGAGGCTGGTAACGGCCTCCTATTGAGTCTGCTTTTATATTCAGCGGATGCATGAATGCTGAGAGAGGACTGGATGTGGTGCCAATGGGTAAAATCATTCTGATGGAAAGAAAATAATCGAGGAAGTGTTAGAGTATGGTCTGGAATATAGAAGTCAAATTTGAAGAATTGAGAGAAAGCTAAATAATTGGGTGAGGTGTATGGTCGGAGGTGAAGGCTTGCAGTATGCAGTAGCAGAGAAGTCCATTTTGAACAACATCGAGATGGTGACATGTGTCTACTGGACATCGCATCAGGGGGACAGGCCTTACTGAAGGAAGCTCTGGAAAGAAGAATATTTGGGGAAGAGACCAAGAGATAGAAAAAGTAACGTGCAGCTCAGTAACTTAAACAAAGTGTGTCCTTGTGCTGAAATGAAAAGAAGATGCAAGATCGGCGAGGAGGGAAGGAACTTGAATCAAACAGCTGCCCTTAGGCAGAGAACTCAAGACGTGAATGACTGACGTGCTAAATGATGCAGTCGCTGCTGTTCAAGTGGAGAGTGATCTGTGTTCTTCTTTGACAGGGAGGCCTCAATCGACACGCACGTCTGCAATCCAGCACCGTAGGGGCGAGGGTTGGGTGATCACACATGCCGTGAAAATCCCTTCCCGTGATTGTCGAGGAACCATATCCTAGCTTGTCAGAAGATGGCAGTACAGCAAGTGGATGAATCTCGATATTTTCCCATCTGTACGCGAGTAGTGTTGCCTGCCTCGTTCGCACGCGCGTGGAGTTTCCCCGGGTACTGCGGTTTCCTTTCACGTGTATGAACACGCATTACATTGGCTGATAACATCTGAATATATAGAGGACCGCAGAGCTTGGGCACGGTGCTGGCACACCACTGGCCTGCTGCTGCCTTCCCTCTTGTCTGTGATTTCATCGCGCCTCTGAGTCGTTGGGTTTTTGAGAGTGAAATTATTAAAAATGTGACGCAGGTCACCACGTCATTGCAGAGTAACTCTGCAATGTAAAATGACATTTCTCCTGTTTCTATGACCCTCGATAATGATAAACGAATCTGACCAGAATCTTTAAATAATACCATCATTGTCAGCCGTGGATGGCTGCCACCACTCCTCCACATCCTGCGATGTGACAATCCGCCTAGAACCTGCACGCAAACTGATTTCATCGCTCCATCTCCTTATCGGTGGACGTCCTCTCGGACGCATCGCATTCCTTGGTGGCCACTCTGTCTCTACTCTTGATCGTCGGCCACTTGCCTTACAGCCACGTGTCCTGCCCAAGTCAGCTTACTGATGTTCACAGCTGGAACGACGCCATTGCCCTGCTTGCGCTCTCTAATGCTGTGGTTGCAAACCTTTCCGAACCTGTGAAAGACCCAACCGAGATATTCCTGGGTTTGATCTTCCACGAAGCTCATGGTCCACCCTAAACCGCATCCACTGCACAAACCACAGCAGTAGATGCGGATACCTGATGATGCACAAATGAAAAATGTAAACTCTACAGTGTGCAACTGTGGTTGTCCAGAACAGACCGTAGAACGTAGATAACGACGCAATGCCCGATCCACCAATACGGACCACCGCTCGAATTCTGAGCGTGCATCTCTCGGTGCTGCTTTGCGCACTGCCCTCCCACAAAGGAGGGCCGCCGTTGTGGTGGGAGCCAGCGTGGGTGCTCGGCACCGGAGGCTGCCTCTGTGGCGCCCGCGGGCGAGGGTCGCGACGGCGCCTGCGCGTTTCCAACGCGTCTCTCATTGTCGCGCTCGCTTCTCTCATTGTCGCGCCCGCTTCTCTATGCCTGGCTGGTCAAGCGTGCCCCGTAAGCCGAGCCCATCGCTTTGGCACGTGTTGGGTCGCTGATGATTAATTTACAAAGCATTGCCCCGTGACCCACGCTCTTTGGCAGCCTCTGCCCGCGCTCGCGATCCCCTGCCATGCCCGCCACGCCTTGCGCAGGCACTTTGCGCCCGTTTTATACTTTTGTGTTTTTGTCAGGAGTGGTGGCATGGCAGCCGACGCGCTGCCTTACGAACCCAGACACTTGGGTTTGATTCCCAGCCACGCTCGCTTTTAAGTGGTCGTCCGAACCTGTCGTGACCTACCTCTAAGTTGACTTGGCCTCAAATAAGTAGCTAGTTTGGTGTGTTAACATCACTGGAGAGATAAATATGTTCCACGCCAAATTTAGTGAACGTTCCCGAACTGAGCTCATCTAAGATGCAAGACCTTTATGGCCGTGGGTGTGTTAGCAATGGCAACAATGAGCGGAGCGCCGGGAAGCGAAGATGCAGCAAGTTGGCACGTGTCAGCAAGTGGGGAGCACAGGTGATGCATCTGCCAGTCATCTAAGGCAGTCAACCCATAACACCTCCTTTCAGTGAGACTTCGACACTTCACGTGGCTTCAAAGTGCACCTAGCCTGGCGCAAGTGGTGTAATGACATCACCGCCACTCAGTTGCGAATGGCGGCTGTTGTTGTTGTTGCCGTGACGAGCACAAGGTGCGTGTGTTTTTGTCAAACTTTCCTTTGGAATGCAGGCAGCCGGGGTCGATTCTGTCGGCACAAAAGCAATGGGTTGTACCATTCACCACCCATTGATCATTGCATTCGATTTTGCTGAGCAAGTAAAACTTTGCAAAAGATAATAGCAGCCTCGCGGCATTTACTCATACTCGCTGAAACATTTGTCAATGTTTAGCTTGAAGCCACATGCTTGTAGAGACGAAATGGCATGGGAGTGCTTGAAATCCATCGGCGCCTCGTGTATTTTTTTACACCGCGAATTGGTAGAAATGGCAACAACGGTCAGGTTAAACGTCATTTTCTAGATTACTTTGATCTCCTGATTAATTGAGAAAATTTCCGCGTAATTGACACTCGGGCACGGTAACGTGAAACGCCATCCGTTAATTGCGGAGTAAATTCGATCGGCAATACCGTCGCAAAAATATTCTGGAACTTTTAGTTCTCTTTTCCCCCTCTTGCATTTGTCTTGCGTTTCGGTTCATGATTATTTTATTGCGAGAGTGACCAATTCAGAGCGCGGATCAAACCGAGTGGTGAATGATTCGCGGATAGCAACGGACGACAGACGGTTTGTTTTCTCAACTTTTTATTTACGCAGAAGCTGCTGTGGTCTCGGTTGATGCCGTTAATCAGCGGCGGGCAACCTGCAGCTGCGGAGCTGCATGCGATGGCTCTTTCAGGACTGCTTCGTGACGTCATTTATTTAGGACCACCACCGTCTCGTATTGACATGCATTCCGGCTCTAGAAATATTGAGTTTTTTTACCGAATTGGGAAAAAAAAATATATTCTTGTTATTTTGTTTACTGACCTCTGCCCTATAACCTGTCGTCCGTGTCTTACTCGGCTCCTGCGTACGTTTTTTATTCGGCACCCAGGATGGTTGAAAGGCAATATTGAGTGTGGGTAATGTGTGTAGATTTGACTACGGTTTATAAATATTTTTTTAATGATATATGACCGGTAGATTTGAATTTTACCGTACATTTCGGTCACCCTTTTTTCTACTGCAAAGATTTTTTTTTTATCCATGCTTCGAGGATCATGTTTCTGTTTTCATAGCAAATCTGCCGTGCATTACAAAACAACAGCATCCTCTTGGAAATGAGCCCTGATGCATCGTGAGGCTCTTTTAAAATATTGCTTTTGGAAAGCGAGACTAAATAGCTGACAAAACTAAACTTTGCATACCGATGTACTTTAAGAAGAAAGTGTTTCATCGGTGTATATCACCCGCTGTGGTATTTGGATCAGAAACATGGACATTGACAAATAAAATCGAAGAGAAGCTAAAGAAGCATGGAGAGAACTGCACGCTTGCTGTGAGACAGTAATAATAATGCAACTCAGAGGCGCGGAGCCAAGCTCAGAGTCGCTCGAAAGCGTGGCTGTAGAGGTGAGTTCTTAAGTGTCTCTTGAAGGAGGCGATTGAGGTGATGCTGCGAATGTGCAGAGGGATCGCGTTCCAGACTGTTGGGGCTGCCACGAGAAGCGGCGCATAGACACGACCATCCTGGATCTTGGTATCAAGAGGAGGTCGTGAGTCACGCTGCGCAGTAACACGTGGATAAGAGAACACGTACAAATAATGGACATCACGTTGGCTGCCAAGAAAATAAAAATATGCTTGGGCAGGACACGTCGCTTGCTGGAATGATGACCGGTCATCGAGACGTACGGAGCAGTAGCCAAAGGAGGGAATTGCTCCTGAGACGACATCCACCACAGCGGTGGAGCAATGGGATTGCTCGTATGGAGCAGCTCCGGAGCGGCGTGCGGCTCTACAAGGACTACTTCGTGACCTCCTCTATTCAGGACCACCGTCTCCAATGCAACACGCATCGTGGCTCTTGAAATATTGAGATTTTTATAATTATTTTTTAAAATGCCGCTTGTTATTTTGGTTGCCGACCCCTGAACTGTCAAGAGTTTGTGACGGCTTGGGGGGGGGAGGGTGGGCTTCATCCAGCAGTGGATTGACCATGGCTGCTGCTGCTGATGATACTGAGTACCTGACCTCTACGGTTAACAAGCATAGTACCGCTTTGTGGAAGGTCAAGAGTGAATATTCTCGCGTTATCCTGGTCTCTGCCATAGCAATGTAGAATTGCCACTTCTGGCGTGGAGAGGTCGGCAAAGATGAGCTGTGCACAGCATCTGGTTGGGCAACGTGGCCACTGCTGTTTGGTGGCTTCAGTGATTAGTGTGCTCGAGGTAGTGACGCGGCATTGCAACATCTGCCGCATACGCTCACGGCGGTGTGTCGGTTCGCTTGCGCGTCGCTCCGTGTTCGCTCGCAATGCGTGCGTGCGAACTGGACACCAAAAATCTGGCTGCTCTTCACAAATCCCCGCGCGGTGTCTCCCGTGGCCACCCGCCACTCCCTACCCCACCTCCCCACGCATCCCCGACTGCCGGGCTCCGCTTTGTCTCCTGTCCCTCCTGCACCGCGCCGTCTTCATTAATTCATGGGTTTTCCACTCAACCCGATCTTCCCTTCAAAAGCCAGCTGATATGATCTCCCACATCAAGGTGGGCTTCGTAAATGCCAGAATCCTGTGTCTTTCATCCCTGGGAATCATCACGTGTGTGGATCGTCAGTGAGCCAGGAAGCATCTGTTTAAGTAGCCATGCGGAATTTGCCAATCGATGACAGCTGGCTCAAGGCAGAGGGCTTCAGGGGCCAGCGCATGAATGTGTGATGCCCTCGGTGGATTTACTCATAGAACTATTAAAATCTTACTCTTTACTCCTATTGTTTTGAATCATTATTGACGCAGTTTGGAAATACTTTGATAGCCATTTGTGAAATTCCAGAAATATTTTACGATAGGAATTTGCTCTTGACATGCAATTTCTTTTAACATGTAATCTCCAGCGAAACGTCGTACTCAAATTGTAAATGCTGTGGATCCACTCTTCAACACACCGGTGGGCTAAAGTAGTGAACTATTTGTCTTTTGTCAACGTGACACTTTTTTGCTGATTGGCCGTGTCGGGTGGTGGAGGGTTGCGACACATTTATAAATAACGCGATCTAACCAAAAAACCTTTATTATGAATGCAAAGGCTGTTCTTTAGAAAACAGAGTATACGAATTATGAAATCGTTTTGGCGTCACCCATTGTTTGATTTGCCACTTAACCCTTTCCCATTCCAATGACGTATGTGTACGTCATCATAAAAAAAACTAACTCCATCGGTAGGTCAGAAGACGTACCAAGACTCCCACAAGGCAATGCGGGAGGGCGTGTGGCATAGTTTCCAAGCCAAGGGGTATAATTGTGTGCATGGTTTTCCACAGGATGGGGTGATGTCCCCGGAGGATGTGGACCTCGTCATGACTGAAGGCCTCGGCCCTCGCTACGCCTTCGTGGGCCCCCTGGAGACCATGCACCTCAACGCTGAAGGTTTCCTCAACATCCACCACCACATCACCTCTTTATCCACTGCACAACCGAGCTACACTGCAACCGTGCCTGGCTAGTGCGGCACCCGCGGTGTCACGTTCGCCACGGTGGCGAGATGTTAACTACCTCGCCTGGTATACAGGAGGCCGTGGGTTCGATCCCAACCTCGATGCCTGTATATTTGGAGTTAGCATGTTCTCCCCGTAGTCACGTGGATTTTTCTCCGGGTCCTCCGGGTTTTCCCTCCATATTTAGAATCCGCATGCATTTACAGTATTTGGCCGCTATAAATGTCGACATGATAAGCCACTTTGTTGTATCATCTGTGGCCAGGTTGCTTCTGAAAAACAGCTTCATAGTTCAGTAGGCCTTACCGGGTAAAATTAAAATAGTTTAGTTTAAAGAGGTAATTTTTTCCACTGCAAACCGAGCCGTGCCGCCGACGTTGCGCGCAATGGGCAAGTCGAGGCGCGTGTAAACAACGGGGTGGCACGGTGCCCTCGCCGCGGACTCACGAAAGTCACGCGCAACTAACGTATCGTTCCGCCCGCCCCGTGGGCTCTGCTTAGCCCCAAGCTGCATCAAGACGCGTTGCGGGGGCCAGCACATCACGGTCTGATTCTGGCTCGGCACGGAAAACAGCCGGTGGGAAAGCCACCCTCACCGCAAGGGTCCCCAGCGGTGACTCACTTCAGATGCGCCAGTGACAGGGGGCTATCGGGCAGTGACAGGGGGCTATCGGACCAGCTTGGGCTTGTACCGACCGCTGCACGTGAAGCCGCTGTGATGGTTGGCCGCGCGCAGGCTTCAAGAGCTACTGCGAGCGCTACCAAGGCGGGATGACGAGCATCATGTCTGCGTTTGGGCCTCTGCCGAACTTCGCTGGGGAAGCTCTGGACACCATCGACCAGGTGGGTGGACGCGTTTGGACTGCCTTAACAAGTCGTGGCTCATTGAAATAGAACGTGAATGAATATTGGGAATTTCTTAACTTCCAAAATCACATCTAATACATTGAGCAAACAAATAATGGTTCTTTCAGATCGATGTGGTTTTTCATATTGGTGGGAATTGTCAGCGTAGTGGTTCGCGCACTGCATTACGAACCCGGCGGCCAACGTCCCTATCGCTGGCGAATATCTGAACCGGCCCTGGGCCTCGCCTAGGTTGACTCAGCCTTAACACACCAGATGGTTGTGTTCAAATCGTGAAAACTAAAAGTCTCTCAATGCTTGAGCATTGATGCGGTGCTCATCTCCTGCTTGTAATCCTGAGCCAGTGGTGGAAATTCCTCATCAATATGGCAGGGGAAGGCCGATCCATGGGACAACCACTGTTGACTTCCTCACAAAGTGGTAATCATTTTTATTGACCCCAGAAAGAGGGATGATGGGGGAAAAGACCCAAAACAACAGAGAAAAAAATAAACTTGTATGAATCTCTAGATTCCAATTTATATATAAATAATGAAACCGTGTGAATTTTAACAAATTCTTGCAGCACAGTTCCATGTTTGTCGTGTGAGTATAATAATATTTTTGTTTTTAATGACACATTCAAACTTTACCCAGTAGTGTTTATAAAAAAATATAGTTCCAGTTTCAACTTACACGTCCTTCAAACTTGGCGACAGGCCAATAAGGCAAGTCGGTTTTGCAAAGGGAGATTTGTGTAACTTTCATTTTTGTGATTAACATCGCAGTAATACTGATGGCCGGGAGTGGTGGTGCAGTGGTTAGCACACAGCATTATGAATCTGGCCACATAAGATCAGTTCTCACCTGTGACTAATACCTGTGGAAAGTGATATCTGGAAAGGCCCTAGTTGCTCTCTCCACCAACCTACACTGATCTCGTGGTGACGTATGATGTAAAACATTACTGCCAAGCCATTAGGAGGGCTTCATCTGGTAGTGGCTTGACGTGCAGCTGTGCCTGCAGTGCAACATGCAAATCTGACTTGCTGGAGACACAGGCAGAGGCAGATATATGAAAAGTTCAGATATGTGAACATCTGTAGAAAATCACGGTTACACGGCACGAATGTGTTACCGGATGAAGATAATGCGTTGCTTTAAATACGGGGAAGCTCTTGAGCGTGCTTCAAGAAGCGAGCGAATGTACGCGAGATTAGGAATACATTACCGCGCGATGTGTCAAAAGTTCGGATTTGGGAACATCTCTAGCAATTGGTGGGTACACCGTGCACAAATACAGACTGGGTGGGTGGTGGTTCATTGGTCAGGGTGGACCTGTGACGGTCGGATACTCTTCGTGGCAACGGTGACGCTTGACGATTTGATTTTGTAATTTAACGGTGACTGCACGCGCGATCGTTTAATGTGCCGCCCACCCACCACCCTGCTGCTTCCAGGCCATGTCCGCTCGCACCCCAGCCAATCAGGAGGCGCTGAGCGCCCGGCGAAAGTGGAGGGATGAGCGCCTGACGGAGCTGGCCAAGATGAAGAGTGCACAGCACGCTGATAAATCGTGAACGTCACAACACGCGTCGATGTGGTTGTCTTGTGGCCCAGGGCACGGAGTTCCTGGGTTCAAATCCAGGTTTCGGCCACCTGCCATTAAACTAAATTACCATGTGTAGCGAGTTGATGATTTCAGCCTGGTCCCCAGTGTCTGTACAACAAAACCATCGCTTTAAAGTTGCTTTTCCACCTAAATCGCCCACGCTTCATCTCCGAAATAAGCGTTTTTTGATTTGCTGACATTAAAATGTATGTGTCGAAGGTGGGCAACAATATCAATTGAAATTACTTCAGAAGTAGTTCTGTGATGTCATCTTCAGTGGATATCTACCACAGGTTGATGCAAGTTTAGCTGCAATCATTTCTGGATAGAAGCGTCTTTGTCTAATGGCAGGATGCCGGTATTACAATGAGAGTATAATTGGCAGAAATATTTTAAAAAATATATATAAATGTATATTGAAAATAAATGTGTAACATCAGTTGGCTGGGTGATTCAGGGTACAGAGGCTGTGTCAGAGCATTACGCTCAAACTTCCTCGTGTCCACTCTGGGTAAATGGGTCCTGGCGTTTCGGCAGTTCGTGTTTACCAACCACAAAACAACCCCGAAGAGATGGAAGATCGAAACCGTGATAGTCGTGCAAGAGCCAGACGTACAAGTGGCAGTGTCTCCATCGCAGCCCAAACTTACAAGATAGTTTCTCCCATTCAAGTGCTCATGACGCTCAATCCTGGTGCAGCCTGTCTGAGAACTGATGACGTTGAGGGGGAATTTGGTTGAGGGAAATGTCAAATTTACTTTTCTCAGGATATTTATATCAATCGCCCACAGCTTAACGCTTAATTGGTGAACCGTGTTTGCGTGCTTTTGTTTCGTAATGGCACGTGATGGGGAGTGGACTTGGCGCTAATTTCTCATTGGCGTCGTACACCGCGATTGCACAGAGCCGGCAGAGACAAGTCTGGGCGTGCGCGTTTGGGCGTTCAAATGCAGTGATCAGCCGTGATGAATTTTAATGGCAAATAACGTGAACCATCAGGTATGATGCCTCATCGAGCCTCTGAGCCCCGTCCCATGGCCTGAGAGAGCTGTTGTGTGCTGTTGTGGACATTTCGTGCCTGTGTGTGGGAAGCGGCTTGCAAGTGATCAGGAGCACAGCGGCACGGTTGCAGCAACCTGATTTACAAGACGGTGCTCTGTTGGCTGCGGGCTTGGGGCGATACTCGCTGACTCGTACCATGTAAGATCCACGGGAATGGCAGCGTCAGCGTGATTCATGTTGGCCATTTATTGTTTTGGAAATATTTTATTTTCTAACATTAAAAAATAACAAACGCAATCATAACTTTAAAAACATAAATAACTGTTATTACCCATTACATCAATCCTTTATATAAAAATTTTAATGGTTTGGTGGTGATATGACATCATTTTCTCAACCCTGAATTATTGTGTAAATGTGCATTATAAGCCGAACAGATTCGTACGTTTGCACTGACCATGAGACTCGTGGGCAGGCTTGTGTTGCGCTGGCTGAAGGACTGAAGAAGCAATGTTTGTATTGGAAATACAGCAAAGCACAACAACAATACTGATACAGATGTGAAATCCAATGCAATTAGGAAAGTGGTATCACGATGATCATCATCGTGAACATAACATTACATTGTGAATATATAAATATATATCCTGTATATCATGCCAACCCGAGTTGGCAGTGGTGCACAAGTAACAACCACCAATGTCGAACATCATTACACGTGGGATGTGCCTCCCCAAGGTCAGCTCTGCCCTAAATGTCATTGGTAGAATCCAGCAGATACACCAGTTAACGCTACTACTTATTACCGGACTTTAATTGTATGTGTTTGCATTCGAAATAAGGTGAATTGTAATTGAAATGTAATCTTTACTTTTAATACGAGTGATATAGACCTGAAAATAATCCAACAAAAGCGAATGCTGTTTTACAATGGAGTCACGCAGAGAAGAAATGTCATCATCACAGTTTTCAAAGTGAAAACCTGTGTCTCCATAGAAGAACCGCTATGCATGTGAAATGATAAACCGTTTATATTTCTCTCCTAACATTGTGGTTGTCTGTGTGCTCTTTCCACCCGATTCTAAATTGCTTTATCAGTGTCGTGATCTGAAGAGACTGCCGTCCGGATTCGCGCAGTGAGCAGTGTACCACCCTGTGTCATTAGATGGTGGCCAAGTTCATGTGATGGCTTTCTTGCGTAATCGATACTGGCTGGACTGACGTCGACTCACTGCGTATGGTGCGAAAGAAGTTAAACACTCTTTGGTTTTTTTGGTAAAGTCACGGAGGTAAAAAACATAATTAAATAAATGAAAACAACTAAATTAAATCACGACGTTTCAGGCGCAACACAAGCGTCCTTCAGGTGGGGACAACGTAGGGAATGCAGTCAGAAATATGCGAGTACAAGTCGGATTTGAAGCACGGCAGCACGAATTCGTCGGCCGTAGCTGACCACTTATAATACTGCTGGTTCTCATGACATTGTGTTCTCCGATACCAAGGTACTCTGCAAGCCTCCTGGATACTACCAAAGATTTGTCCATGAAGCCATCCAGATATACAAACATAGACATAACTTCAACCGAGAGGATGGATTCAAATTGAGCAATCATTGGAAGGATGTAATTACAAGTTAAACTTTATCTGCTGTGCAGTGTACTGCTAGACAGCCAGTTCAGATTTATTTTTATAATCATATCCATATTCCCAGTCTTCTACCCCCAGCTTCACACACTACCATCACCATTGCCATACGTTTTTCAGCTTGGGAATTTCTAATTTACCCCCCCCCCCCCCGGCAGCATAACAAAAGGCTGCTTAATCTTAGCTTATTGTATCTACTTCCGCCCTCTGCATCACAAAGCTTCAGTTTGAACTCCATGTGTTGCCTCCCAGCGCACTCCCCGTTCCTCACATCGTTGCCTTCCAGTCCACAGCCCGCCCACACACTCACCATGGCCCCTCCCCTCCCTCCATCCCCCGCGACTATATAATTCCTCGTCACAGCCATCTCTTAGACACACTTAAGCGGTTGTGCTTTCGCTACGTTGTTTTTACCTGAAGAAGGACGCTTGTGTTGTGCCCGAAACGTCGTGATTTAATTTAGTTTTCTTTTATTTTTTACCTACGTGACTTTACCGAAAAAAATAAAGAGTATGAATCCTTGCAGTCACGAAAGCTTCAAATCTAGAAGTGAAACATGTACACATGGAAACCGACTTCATTCATGGGTGGCAGCAGCGCCCCCGACTAGAACACTATACCTATCTAAATCTGTCTTCCGCGATAAGATTCGTGCAAATGTACAATGGATTCTTGTACGCCGGGGCACTTGACAATACCACAAGGCTATAGGTAACACAAAGACTTTGCTGGGAATTCAGTCTGTGCATGTACCGCCTGTGTGTGGCAAATCCACTGCTGGATCGGGGCCTATCTTGCTGGCAGTCAGGGTTAATTGACCATCCTGCACCACTCTGGCCAGGACAGGCTTTTATTATTCTTAGGTTTTTTTTTACGGTAAAGTCACGTAGGTAAAACATTTAAATTAATAAAAGTGAAATAAAACAAAATAAAAAATCACGACGTTTCTGAAGCAACACAAGCCTCCGTCTTCAGGTGGAACCGTCACAGCCACGACAGCTGTATCAAGTAAATGAGAGATCACAAGAAATACCACCCCGTATATATAATGGTTGAGGGGGGAAGGGCCAGGAACTGCACACTTTTTATTAATATGGTAAGGTGAGGCTTAAGACTAAGAATAGACTGCATAACAAAGGCTCTGTCCTTTGTTATGCAAATGCTCAGTCCTTTGTTATGCAGTCTATTCTTAGTCTTAAGCCTCACCTTACCATATTAATAAAAAGTGTGCCGTTCCTGGCCCTTCCCCCTCAACCATTATATATACGGGGTGGTATTTCTTGTGATCTCTCATTTACTTGATACAGCTGTCGTGGCTGTGACGGTTCCACCTGAAGACGGAGGCTTGTGTTGCTTCCGAAACGTGATTTTTTATTTTGTTTTATTTTACTTTTATTAATTTAAAATTTTTACCTACGTGACTTTACCGAAAAAACCTAAGAATATGAATCCTTGCAGTCACAAAAGCTTCAAATCTAGAATAGGGCTTTTATTATTTTATTATTTCCCTTCTACGTGACTTTACCGAAATAACCAAGAATATGAATCCATGCAGTCACGAAAGCTTTAAATCGAAATGTGGTGAAGGTGTGTTTTGTTGTCCTGCCCACCACACCTTGCCCCCCCCCACGCACCCCCCCCCCCCCCCGTGTTTGTGTGCATGGTGGTTGCCCATCCAAGGACCCACCAGGCTCAAGACCTGCTCGGCTGCCGACGTCTGATGCCATTGGGCACATGCCCCGTGACCTCGGCACAGAGGTCGCGGGATTGAACTCGGCAATTTAACTTGGGGGGCAAATCGTAGGTCGCCAAATGACTGTGACTTGCTTTGGACGTGTTGCTGGCTTGCAGCTGAGGAGGAGGACACCCTGAGGGACAAGTGTCGTCGCCAACGCGACTGGTGCCACAGGTTTTGGGAAGCAAGTATCTGCAGAACACGTGGTTTTGATGACAACCCGTGTACACTCGTTTAGACTCGGGGCTACGTAATCATCTTTTTTTTTTATAAATCCAAGTGAATTGAAAGGACTTTGGTGTGCGATGTGCGTGCATGACTGCTCGCACATGAACTCACTGTGTTGTCACTGAGCGTGTGTTGGCGTCCATGAGTTCACGACACCGTCGCCCTCGCTGTACATTCAGGATCCTCCGTGGATTTACTGCTGCCTCCCTCTCCCCTCATCTCACTCTTCTCTCCTCCACGAACACTCCACTCCAGCGACCAAGCCCCTGTGCTAAACCCCTCGGCCACCCTCTAGCAGAGGAGGGAGGGGGTGCTTCATTGTCTGCTGCTGCTGCCACAGTCTGGGATTCCCTCTCGTCTCTGCGGCCCATGCTGCCCACTCTGCCGCTGTCCGGACTCAAACACTTCACTCTTCTCCTCTGACTAAGCCTGCCCACCCCCGTCATCTAGGAAATGTCTGTATCTGCACCTTGATTGACATATTCTTAGGTTTTTTCGGTAAAGTCATGTAGGTAAAAAATTAAAATTAATAAAAGTAAAATAAAATAAAAAAAATCACGACGTTTCAGTGGCAACACAAGCTTCCGTCTTCAGGTGGAACCGTCACAGCCCGACAGCTGTATCATTTACTTGATACTTACTTGAAGCTTGTGTTGCCTCCGAAACGTCGTAATTTTTTATTTTTTTTATTTTACTTTTATTAATTTTAATTTTTTCCTACGTGACTTTACCGAAAAAACCTAAGAATATGAATCCTTGCAGTCACGAAAGCTTCAAATCTAGAATTAAAACCTTGATTGACATTTTTGTAAAACCTCCCTTGGCCTCTGATCTGCATGTCCCCGCTGTAATTCTGGAGCGTCTTGAGATGCTGTGGTGCCATTTGAAAACATTGTATTGATAATTAATTGGCCGTGAAAGCTGCTTCTTCTTGCACGTGTGTGTGCTTGTCAATGCACGGCGGCGATGTGCGTACGTGTGTTGAACTTCTTCTGCGCTGTACAGAGCCAACCGTGCTAATAGGAGGTGCGGGGGAAGGACACCCAACGAAGCACGTCAAGCAGTGGCACCAGCTGTGGGAGCGGCTGGTTTTACAAACGAGGATCTCACGGGAGACCCGACGAAGGCACAGCCCCTGGGTTCCCTCTGCTGCGCCGACGATAGTGGGGACCGCTGTCAACAACGTCCCAACAACAACCACGTCCCAACAACAACCACGTCCCAACAACAACCACAACCACGTCCCAACAACAACCACGTCCCAACAACAACAACCACATCACAACCACAACCACGTCACAGCAACAACCACAACCACGTCCCAACAACAACCACAACCGGGTCCCAACAACAACCGCGTCCCAACATGAACAACTACAACCTCATCTCGCCTCTCCTATTTATGTCCCCACTCGTGCCCTTCGTTCACACTCCTCTCTCTCTCTCTGTCCCTCCTCCTCCTCATTGTGCCCAATCCCGTTTTAGATCTTTCTCCCTCCTTCCACCCCACCACTGGAATACATTTCGCTGAACATGAAACAGTCCCCCTCCTTAGCCTCCTTCCATTCCTCTGGTAAAGCCTCACCTCTTCTCTGTTGCCCATCCTCTTCGTCTTCCCACCCCCTCGCCCCTCCACTCCTCTGCCACGGCCACTCATTCCTCGCCCCTTCTAACGCCCTTGCCATCTAAATCACTCGGCTGTGGCTCCACTTTCAAACTGCAAATGCGGTGGTGAGATGCAAACCATGAAGCGCGTATCACTGATGACTGCCCTAACACAACCACCCGACTCTGGTGGAACCAGCGGACTACCCCACTCAGCTACCCAAATACAACCACGTGTACTCTGGTAGAACGAGCAAACTATTCTACTCAGCTACCACCCCGGATGCCATGGAATGGCTCACACACATTTAAAAAATAGTTTTACAATTGTAGCCCTGCTGCTTATTCCAAACGCCTGTACGCAAGAAGAATATTGTATTGCATCCGATTCCATCGCATTCCAAAGCGGTCACCGCTGGATTGGAAGTCCACGTGTGATGTGGAATCGTAAATATGTCTCGGAATGTCTCTTCCAAAGAACGTCGTCTTGCGCTGTGGAATAGCCCTCGATGGACAGTTGACCCTAAACTTGTCCCTTTACGAGCTGCGCAACATTTTCGCACCGCTTGCGGCTGGCATCGCAATTTCGCATTCTCTGCGAGTTATGTGCTCCAGGCTCGGCTACAACATTTTAAAGAATTGTCTGATGATGCGGGTCCATGGGTGGGACCGCTCGCTGTTGTTCGACTGAAATGGTGCTGAGTCATTGATGTTGGCGGTGCGCTTTACAAATGAATCCGATTGGGGGGGGGGTTCTGTTGTGGTTATATTCTTGTTTTCCAGGGTGCTCGCGCGGGTGACTTTGTTCCACTTCACGTGGCCTCAGAGTGCACCTAGCCTGGCACAAGCGCCGTGTTGACGTCATCGCCACCTAGTGGCAAATGGCGGTTGTTGTTGTTCCACTTTGAGACTTGGGTGACCTCCCTTTGCTGCCTTGAACCACACGGGGAAATCAGAATTTCAATATTTATTTTACACTGGAGGAATCCGATGAGCTATAAAAAAAACGTTTCTTACAGATGTCGTAGGGGCAGATTAGAACATTACAAGAAAGAATAAAAAAATACGATAGGAGTGAAAAGTTCGTCTAGGAAAGGTAAACAAATCACTAAAATATATACAAATAAAGCTAAACTATTTTATTTTACCAGATAAAGCCCACAGCCATTCGCATCTTTTTCAGAAACCCGGCCACAAGTGATAGATCAACGAAGTGGCTGTCACCTGGACATTTATAGCAGCCAAATAAAACTCCAATATAGGGGTGATCCATTTATCGACACCCCTACTAAAATAATCGGAAGATATTAAATACAAACATTTAAGTTTGAACCCTCTCCACGTCGCCTACTCAATCTCAATGATAATTTTAAAATGTTTACACGATCCTCTGTGCGATGTGGAGATATCCGCTGCTGCTAGATTCAGTCGCCTGTTTAGACGAAGACGCGATGACACCTCGAGAGGCGATCGTCAATCCACTGCTGGAGGCTTCCCCACACCGTGGCGGTCATACTTCACCACACTGGCAAGGTGTCGATTGGTGTCGGCGCAGGTGCTCAGGGCCGGTCCCAGATAATCACTGGCCACTGATGATAGCCGTGGCTGGAATTGAACTCGACTCTGCTGTCTTCTGAGCGGTGTCCGCTGACCACTGGGCCACAACTCCACCCGTCTATGCCGCTCTAATGGTGAGCCGTCAGACTGAACTCGGCTCTCTCACGAGCCCTGCTTGAGATATTGGGGCAGTGATTCCGCTGCCGTGGGGGCTGCTGTATAAATAACCGCATCGTCGCTTGAATGGGCGACTCACCAGCCGGTCTGCGCGGCATCTTGAGATGCCCGTGCGATGAGATTTTCATTTCTGCCGTACAGCGACAGCATATCGGCCGTGGAATGTGTCCTGTCTCCACCTGGGTGGTCTCGCGAACTGCAGTGACAGCCGCAATGAAGATGTGGAAACAAACACTTTGGCTAAAATGATCACAAACCAAGGTAATATTTGTGCAGCTCTGCTATTGCTTACACACCCCCTTCTTGTCAGAATGGCATCCTCCTCCTCCTCGAGAGAGAGAGTGGGTATTTGGCCTACTCTTCCACGCAGGCCTTGACCATGTTTGAAAAGCTACAAGTATCCAGACTGCGGTCGAGCACAGGTGACCAGCCGATGAACTGAAACTGCGGCGTGCCCGTTCAGTTTCTACTGCTGGGTGAACGGAGGGCTGCGGGATTCAAGAAAACGTGTCCATCATGATGTCAACTGCGACGAGATGGCGACCTCTGGCTCGCAAAAGTCCATTTGAGAGTCCTTCTCCTGGCGAGCCCAGAAGGGAGTTTCACATCACTCGTGAAACTCTCCCTCGCCTCCCTTCCTCGCCGTGTGCCCACCGCCTTGGCACGTGCCCCCACGCCCAAGCAGACAACTCGTCTCTTGCGTGTCCTCACGCGACTGCGGCTCGAGTCGAGCGCAAGTCACGGTCGGATTGCCCATTGCGATTAGTTGTGGGTAGCCAGGAGACAGACGGCGACGGGGTTCAATGTCCACCAGTTCCTCGGAATTCCGATGGCACGTGGCGCAATGGGGCACGTGTTGTCTTGCTTCAAAACAAGAGGCAGGAACACACACGGAGGGTTCGAAACACTTACGTGGCAGCAGCACCGAGTTAATTGTTGGGTTTGTTTTTGAATGCGCGTGTAAACGATCAGTTACGAGCACTCTTAAGTGTGTAATAGGATAAATACGTGTGTTGTTTACGACGTGTTGTCTGCCCGGCGACAATTAAAGTGAACAAGTTGCCACCCCTCTCGTTTGTTGAATTGGCTCGCGTCACGCGAATGGCCCAGCGATGGGCGATGACACGTGAAGCCACAACAACAACAACAGACTGCACCGTTCATCCACACGGCCATTTGGCTGCCAATACGTCATCACGCTCTACCCAGTCACACTGACCAATACGTTTTTTTAGATTTGAAGCTTTCGTGACTGCAAGGATTCATACTCTTAGGTTTTTTTCGGTAAAGTCACGTAGGTAAAAATAATAATAAATGACGACGTTTCGGAGGCAACACAAGTCTCCGTCTTCAGGTGGGACCGTCACAGCTAATTTTACTGTATCAAGTGAAAATAAATCCAAAAGACCAGATCTTAAATACTAGTTAAGGGGAGGGGGGAGGGGCTTATCTAAATGTGGCAATCAGGGACTGGGAGGGTGGGGGGGAAGTGGGCGGGGCTAGAAGGCAAGGAACAGAAGATGCAACTCGGCAAGCTTATCTAGGTACAAAAGCCCAAAATAGCAGCACCAGTGACACTGACCAATACGTCATCACTCTCTACCAGTGACACTGACCAATACGTCATCACTCTCTACCAGTGACACTGACCAATACGTCATCACTTTCTACTAGTGACACTGACCACTACGTCATCACTCTACCAGTGACACTGACCAATACGTCATCACCCTCTACCAGTCACACTGACCAATACGTCATCACTCTCTACCAGTGACACTGACCACTACGTCATCACTCTCTACCAGCCACGCTGACCAATACGTCATCACCCTCTACCAGTGACACTGACCAATACGTCATCACTCTCTACCAGTGACACTGACCACTACGTCATCACGCTCTACCCAGTGTCACTGACCGGCGTGGGGATGTATCGTCAAACAACCCCCATTTCTACATCAGGCTGATTCCCAAGCGGGGTGGGTAGGAGGGGATACTGAACTGTGAAGCTTTATAAATATATGACCCTCGACCTTAATGTATACATAAACAACAATTTTAGTTTTAGATTTGTATGGGGAAAATACCAATTTTGGGGAGGGGGCTCAAGGATGGTGGAGGGGGCTATCCCCCCATCACCTCCCCCCCTTCATTGCAACCGGCACTGCCCACAACAGACAGTGGCAGGATGCCTGCACCCAGCAGCTAAAGTACTATTCATTAATTATATCTTCATTAATAATACTTTCGCTCCATTAGGCTCTCGTAAGACCACATCTATGACATTGCTATATATTGTTTTCAAAATGACATTTGACGTAGATTTCATGGAGCATGACACATACAGAGGCGGTACAGTGATGACAATACAATGCAATATGACTTTGATTCACCATATATAATTCATACAACAAATATTATCATTCAGTCCTTTGTCCCCTTGATGAATGAAAGCCCTCCACACGCCACGTGATTTGTGAGGCTTGCTTGACCATATTTGACCGCACTGGTCAACACTGGTTGGTAAAGCTGCGAGCCCCATCACCATCGGCCGCATATTGCGCTCGCCACTGATGCTGGCTGTGACCGGCAATTGAACTGATCCGTCTGATTCATTCTCCAGGCCTCCATTGCAAAGGGATCCATCTCTCTCTGAACGTGGCCAACTCTCACTTCACCATCATCATGAGCGAGTATCGATCCACTGCTCGATGTCGGCGTTCCCGAGTCGTTCGCCATCTCTCACGGCCCTGCGATGTCATCTCCTAGCACCGCCACACGAGCCGATGTCATCTCTCCACCTCCAAGATGAAAGTTCCTTCTCTCTGATTCGTTCTCTTCTGAGGGCCACGACTCCATGGACAGTCTCCACCATCGTGTCTCTGTTACCCGTGAACGGACCGTGTTTGAATCGTGCGTCTCTGGCCCGTTGCTGTAACCCATGTCGCGCTCTATTTCTGTCTCTCGGTGTACCGCCACGTGCACTTATCGGCACACTTCTCTGGGCAATTTTTAGCTTCAGTTCTGCGTTCTTCATCACTGCCCATGCCCCTGTTCCACTTCACAGCAGGCGTTGGGTATACAGCAAAGTACACGCGCTGATTGAAAGCTCTCCTCTTTGGGCACACGTCCCTACAAGCATTTACAAAACAATCACACGAACTTTCACTTAGTGTTAAATGATGGAATGTTTGTGTGTGGGTGTGTGCATGCAGTGTAAAACACTGCTGTTGCTGGGCGAGGAATCCAAACAAACAGACGCGTGGTCGTTTGCATGCTTCGTGAGATTATCTTGCGGACTCTGGCTGCGAAGGCTTTTTGCGATTGTTCTCATTTGTGTGATGCGGTACCCTGCTACAGTGCACAGCAGTGCACTGGATTATCCGGGTTGCACCACCACCACCACCACTTCATTGCGAACGCCTCTCCATTAATTCCCTGCGCGTGCTCCTCACTCGTCGAGGGTCAGCGATTCAGTAGCCACGTGACCGCGAACACGTGGGCGAGTAATCCGATTGCTTTTAAAATAAATAAAAACAGACACCACTCAGCCTTCACTCACATACCCCCGCCCCATCCTACATAGGTAAACAATAAGTCCGGGTTTCTAGGCTGATTTACATGGGGTTTGCGTTGTGTGTTTTTTGTTTTCTCCGGGCTATTAACCGCCCCCACCTCTCCTATCACTCCACATAATGGACTGTTACCGTGTCCGCTACAATCCGTGTTCGATTGCTAAATCTGTCCAAAGCATGAGCCAGAATGTCTAAAAAAGGCAAGAGGCAAGCATGTCCCAAAGCCCCGCTCATCATTCACAGCCATTCTCAATCCACTGCTGAATGAGCCCCCCCTCCCCCCCAGGCCGTCGCCCCCCTTCACGCCCCTGCGATGGCACAGAGAGACACCCGCCTGCTGATGCTGCTGCTGCGAGTCGACCTCACCGCTCCATCTCCAGGGATCTGTCCCCGTGGCCCTGACGAGAAGCAGAATCAACTTTCACCACCGCCACCACGCAGGGCCTCGTCTCCTCTCTCGCGACGTGCAGCGACACCTCGCCCGGGTCCACTCAACGATGCCCCGCACCACCACCACCACCACATCCGCCTTTGTCTCTCTCTTGCTGCTGTGCCTTCAATTGGAGGAGGTGCCTTGGCAAGGCACTTCTCTGAAGTCGAATCTGTTGTTTGATACCGCGGTGTAACTTACAAAGTACACGCAAGCACTGGGCTGACATTATTTTCCAGGAAGTATAACAGAGCCTGGAGGATTGGAATGTTTTGGTTTATACCAAAACGCTTCATTGGTGGTAATCCCACATTAGTATGCCCGGGGCCATGGACTCCACAAGATGACCAGGTTGAACTTTTCGACCCAGGAGGGAAGATGGCGGAGGTGACCCCTGGGTCCGCATGTGACCCGTCAACCTTTGGACTGTCAGCGCCAGCAACACTGATAGCCATCAACACTGATAGCCACCAACTCTACTCTACACCAACTCTACTCTACACCAACTCTACTCTACACCAACTCTACTCTACACCAACTCTACTCTACACCAACTCTACTCTACACCAACTCTGCTCTACACCAACTCTGCTCTACACCAACTCTACTCTACACCAACTCTACTCGACACCAACTCTACTCTACACCAACTCTGCTCTACACCAACTCTACTCTACACCAACTCTGCTTTACACCAACTCTGCTCTACACCAACTCTACTCTACACCAACTCTACTCTACACCAACTCTACTCTACACCAACTCTACTCTACACCAACTCTACTCTACACCAACTCTACTCTACACCAACTCTACTCTACACCAACTCTACTCTACACCAACTCTGCTCTACACCAACTCTGCTCTACACCAACTCTACTCTACACCAACTCTACTCTACACCAACACTGCTCTACACCAACTCTACTCTACACCAACTCTGCTCTACACCAACTCTGCTCTACACCAACTCTACTCTACACCAACTCTACTCTACACCAACTCTACTCTACACCAACTCTACTCTACACCAACTCTACTCTACACCAACTCTGCTCTACACCAACTCTGCTCTACACCAACTCTACTCTACACCAACTCTACTCTACACCAACACTGCTCTACACCAACTCTACTCTACACCAACTCTACTCTACACCAACTCTACTCTACACCAACTCTACTCTACACCAACTCTGCTTTACACCAACTCTGCTCTACACCAACTCTACTCTACACCAACTCTACTCTACACCAACTCTACTCTACACCAACTCTACTCTACACTAACTCTGCTCTACACCAACTCTGCTCTACACCAACTCTACACCAACTCTACTCTACACCAACTCGTCTACACCAACTCTACTCTACACCAACTCTGCTCTACACCAACTCTGCTCTACACCAACTCTACTCTACACCAACTCTACTCTACACCAACTCTACTCGACACCAACACTGCTCTACACCAACTCTGCTCTACACCAACTCTAGTCTACACCAACTCTACTCTACACCAACTCTGCTCTACACCAACTCTACTCTACACCAACTCTACTCTACACCAACTCTTCTCTACACCAACTCTACTCTACACCAACTCTGCTCTACACCAACTCTGCTCTACACCAACTCTACTCTACACCAACTCTACTCTACACCAACTCTACTCTACACCAACTCTACTCTACACCAACTCTACTCTACACCAACTCTGCTCTACACCAACTCTGCTCTACACCAACTCTACTCTACACCAACTCTACTCTACACCAACACTGCTCTACACCAACTCTACTCTACACCAACTCTACTCTACACCAACTCTACTCTACACCAACTCTACTCTACACCAACTCTGCTTTACACCAACTCTGCTCTACACCAACTCTACTCTACACCAACTCTACTCTACACCAACTCTACTCTACACCAACTCTACTCTACACTAACTCTGCTCTACACCAACTCTGCTCTACACCAACTCTACACCAACTCTACTCTACACCAACTCGTCTACACCAACTCTACTCTACACCAACTCTGCTCTACACCAACTCTGCTCTACACCAACTCTACTCTACACCAACTCTACTCTACACCAACTCTACTCGACACCAACACTGCTCTACACCAACTCTGCTCTACACCAACTCTAGTCTACACCAACTCTACTCTACACCAACTCTGCTCTACACCAACTCTACTCTACACCAACTCTACTCTACACCAACTCTTCTCTACACCAACTCTACTCTACACTAACTCTGCTCTACACCAACTCTGCTCTACACCAACTCTACACCAACTCTACTCTACACCAACTCTAGTCTACACCAACTCTACTCTACACCAACTCTGCTCAACACCAACTCTGCTCTACACAAACTCTGCTCTACACCATCACTTACACCGAGCCGTTATGCACAAGTGCACTGATCTATCGATACATATATCAATATACACCATTACAGTACACACAAGTATACAAAATGCACCAATACGCCAATGTTTACCAGTATATGCTAAGAAAGGTGTTTAACATTCTTAAACTAGCAACACGTACGTCTCCAGCCAGCAGGCAACACCTGCTCAAATAGGGAGAATGGTCAAAAACAGTGACGGAACGAAAGCCAAGGAATGAAACACTTCAGACAGCACCCTGAAGAAGCTGCGAGGACATCAGCACCACCACCACCACCTCGACCACCTCGACCACGAGCATCACGACCACCACCACCATGATCACCACCTCGACCACCACCACCTCGACCACCACCACCACCTCGACCACCACCACGACCACCACCACCTCGACCACCACGACCACCACGACCACCTCGACCACCACCACCATCACGACCACCACCACCTCGACCACCACGACCACCACGACCACCTCGACCACCACCACCATCACGACCACCACCACCTCGACCACCACGACCACCACGACCACCTCGACCACCACCACCACCACGAGCACCACCACCTCGACCACCACCACCACGACCACCACGACCACCACGACCACCACCACCACCACCACGACCACCACCACCACCACCATGATCACCACCACCACCACCATGATCACCACCTCGACCACCACGACCACCACGACCACCTCGACCACCACCACCACCACCACGAGCACCACCACCTCGACCACCACCACCACGACCACCACCACCACCACGACCACCACCACCACCACCACGACCACCACCACCACCACCACGACCACCACCACCACCACCATGATCACCACGAGCACCACGAGCACGACCACCACATGAGCAGGACTCTACGCATGACGTAGACGCGTGGCTGTATTTGGGGCGCGCCTCTGAACTCTGATGCGGAGACACCTGGAGGCGTTCGTGGCCACATCCCCACAACTCCCCACCTCTCTCTCTCCACTTACACCGCCACCCTCCCCCCCACTCACCCATTCGCCCGTGGGGTGAGTGAGACGATGATCCTGCGCCCTGCGCTATTGACTCGGCGGCGGTGCCTGTTGCTCCACTTAGGGACGGACGCGGGATGGTGCCCGCGCTGAGTGGAGCTGCGTGGAGCTGCGTGGAGCTGAGTGGAGCTGCGTGGAGCTGAGTGGAGCTGAGTGGAGCTGCGCGCTGCGGATGAAAGTCGCGGAGCCGTGGGTCTCTGCCCGCACGACCGCTGCCATGTGAGCCGCGCTCCAGGGCGCCGAGTGGGGTGAGTGGGGTGAGGAGTGGGGTGAGTGGGGTGAGGAGTGGGGTGAGTGGGTGAGTGAGTGAGTGGATGGGTGGGTTAGTGGGGTGAGTGAGTGGGGTGAGTGAGTGGGGTGAGTCGGGTGAGTGAGTGGGGTGAGTGAGTGGGGTGAGTGAGTGGGGTGAGTGGGGTGAGTGAGTTGGTGGGGTGAGGAGTGGGGTGAGTGAGTTGGTGGGGTGAGTGAGTTGGTGGGGTGAGTGAGTTGTTGGGGTGAGTGAGTTGGTGGGGTGAGTGAGTTGGTGGGGTGAGTGAGTTGGTGGCGTGAGTGGGGTGAGTGGGGTGGGTGAGTGAGTGGGGCGAGTGGGGTGGGTGAGTGAGTGGGGTGAGTGGGGTGGGTGGGGTGGGTGAGTAAGTGGGGTGAGTGGGGTGGGTGAGTTAGTGGGGTGAGTGGGGTGGGTGAGTGAGTGGGGTGGGTGAGTGAGTGAGTGGGGTGAGTGGGGTGAGTGGGGTGGGTGAGTGAGTGGGGTGAGTGGGGTGGGTGAGTGAGTGGGGTGAGTGGGGTGGGTGAGTGAGTGGGGTGAGTGGGGTGGGTGAGTGAGTGGGGTGAGTGGGGTGGGTGAGTGAGTGGGGTGAGTGGGGTGGGTGAGTGAGTGGGGTGAGTGGGGTGGGTGAGTGAGTGGGGTGAGTGGGGTGGGTGAGTGAGTGGGGTGAGTGGGGTGGGTGAGTGAGTGGGGTGAGTGGGGTGGGTGAGTGAGTGGGGTGGGTGAGTGAGTGGGGTGAGTGGGGTGGGTGAGTGAGTGGGGTGGGTGAGTGTGTGGGGTGAGTGGGGTGGGTGAGTGAGTGGGGTGAGTGAATAAGTGGGGTGAGGAGGGAATACGGTGCCAATTGAATGATGCACGTGGATCTGTAATTGTTTTGTTCTATTCAGTAAGCACGTGTTATCAATTCATTCTAATCGCGCCCCGTGGTATATGGACTGATGTCTCCAACTGTTATCCACTTTACCGTTCTCTGGCCTCTCTATAGGCTGTGAAGAAGGGTCATCGCTTGAAACGTCGTCTATCATGTACACAATACATTTCCTTTATTATTGACGATTGTGTTGAGTTTGTTTTGTGTCAGTGACTAGTGGCCTTTGCGTCATGTATAGGCCATGTGTGTGTGTAGAGTGTATTAGTGTATAGGCATGTGTGTGTGTGTAGAGTGTATTAGTGTATAGGCATGTGTGTGTGTAGAGTGTAGTAGTGTATAGGCATGTGTGTGTGTAGAGTGTAGTATTGTAGAGGCATGTGTGTGTGTATGTAGAGTTTAGTAGTGTATAGACATGTGTGTATAGAGTACAGTACTTTGTGTGTGTTGCTTGCATACTCAAACGAGCCTTGGGCGGTTCTCATCTCTGGTGGAAATTCCACGTTGGCATGGCAAAAGCCAGTACGTCCATCTGGTAACCACTTGATGACCGCAAATTGGTAGCAATTGTGTCTATGAACGCCGACAGTGCTGTACACAGCTCTTCTAGTTCATAGCCGAGTGCAGTGTTGGTGGGTGAGTGGAGTGGTGGAGATTGGGGTTCGTGGACTGTGCTGTGGACGCTCGCTTCTCAGCCGAGGCGAACATCCGTGGCGAGTTGATGATCAGAACCGGTCCTGACGGCTCCCAGCTTCACCAGCGGATTAACGCAGGGCTTAAGTAATTTTTTTTTAATGCAAAGCTATTCTTGCGTGTGACAGCGATACGTTTCGGAGCCAATTGCCTGCCACGACGATAGTGCCTCGTGAGTTGAGAGTTCAAGGAGCGCAGTCGACTCTGGCTGGCTTGTGTCGTCTGTGCTTCAACGCTTCTGTGTGGTCTTGGAAACATACAATAGATCATTATGCCGAGTGTGTGTGTTTTGTGTAGACTAAATGTGCGTACACGTATATTGTATGTGTCTTGATACAAACAAAATCATTAATTACTTGCAGCAGAGATTAAACAACAATGTCTATCTTGTAACTCGACCTGATATTTTGATTGTGTTCACTATACACGCATTAATATGCATGTCTGCGTTTTCATTATACATGAAAACTTGATATATACTCGAAGTGTGAACACTTTCATGGCTGTAACAAAAAACGACCCAAATGATTACACTGGTCTACAGCCTAAATGCTTCCGAAATAAATGTAGTCCAACTTTTCTAATTCTGGGTCACTGAGAATTAAAATGATACTCTTAGGTTGTTTCGGTAAAAGTAAAAATAAAATAAAAATCACGACGTTTCGGAGGCAACACAAGCTTCCGTCTTCAGGTGGAACCGTCACAGCACGATTGCTGTATCAAGTAAAGAGTACTTTACTCTTTACGTCGTGATTTTCATTACTTTTATTAATTTTAATTTTATTTTTTACCTACGTTACTTTACCGAAAAACATAAGAGTATGAATCCTTGCAGGCGTACATCCCTCTGCTGAACAAATTGCCCTATATCAGCTCTAGAAATCATACAGTGTCATGCTCTCTTATTTGTCAGTGTTTGATTTTGCAAAGGGACACATTTCTGCTTTGCCAAAGTGAACAGAGATGCCTCGTACTTGTGTAGTAACGCTCACGACTCGTTCACACCGGAGTTGGAGGCACACTTGTTTATTTAACACCAACGTTGTGACATACACAATTGAGGGGGTATCGGCCCCCTCACCCGTCTATCTGAGGACACACCTCTCTAGCTAACCCTAGCCTGCCTCTGAGTCCTCCACTAATGGGCTAGGGGAGGCTATCTTGGCCCGACACTGGTCAGTCGGGCCCGGTACCCAGAGTCCAGACCAGCACTGGCTCTGGCTCTGGTACCACGCCACTGGCTCGAGCCTGCGCGGTCCTGATAAGGACGGCGTACCAGGGGGAGTCCAGGGCTCTATCTCAGACGTCTTCCGCCTCCTCTTCTTTAGCTAAACATCACTCTCGAGCCCTTCGATACATTCCCCTTTTATACCCAACCCCTCCCTGAGGGGTGGGGCCCCGGGGGATCATAACGACCGAATCGACCCCCCAGGGTGTCTGGCGCGGACGTCGCAGAGGGCATCTGCTTGTGCACACATGTAGCCCCGCCTACTGTGTTTGTTTACCATAGGCTGCCATGCATAACGGGCTCTCTCTCTAACACCCCTACACTTGTGTGAACAAAGTAGATAACTTCTGCTATGTTTTTGGTGAAGTGACTTTTGCATCACAAAAGCGCAGTATAACCACTATGGTTAAGAAAGCCTTTCACCTTGATTTTGGCTGCAAAATTGGAGATCAAGAGAAGATGTGGGCCCACACATATGCTGCAACGTGTGTGCAACACATCTTCGCTAGTGGTTGAACAGGAAAAGGAAATCTATGCCTTTTGCAGTGCCAATGATTTGGAGAGAGCCAACATCACATCAGCAATTGTTACTTCTGCATGGACTGTGCATTATCCAAACATTCCATCAGCTACACGCCCAGTACCCCACGGAGAAGGACTGCCGGTTCCTGATGCACCAGAATCATTCTCAGTTGAGTCAGACGAGGGAGAGGATTAAACTTCTGGTCCTGAACCATCAAGGTCACATGACCCAGATTTTCTCCCATCCTCCTCCTCTGAACCACACCTCATAACACAAGGTGAACTGAAAGACCTTGTCAGGGATTTGGAACTGCCCAAGAGCAAGGCAGAGCTGTTGGGCTCCAGGCTGCAGCAGTGGAATCTTCTGGCAGGTGATGTTAGGGTTTCCATGTTCCGTGACCGTCAAAAAGATCCTGTCCCATTCTTCATGGAAGGTGATCTTGTAGCCTGCAACATCGATAGTGTGATGGCAGCCCTCAACATCGTTCATGATCCAGATGAGTGGAGACTGTTCATAGATTCATCGAAGATGAGTCTTAAAGCTGTTTTGCTGCATAATGACAATGTATTGCCATCAATTCGAGTTGGTCATGCAGTCCATATGAAGGAAACCTATGACAACATGAAACAACTTTTGGGGTGCATACACTATGACCAACATCAGTGGTAGCTTTGTGGCGATTTGAAGGTTGTTGCTCTCTTGATTGGTCTGCAGTCTGGATACACAAAGTACTGCTGTTTTCTCTGCGAATGGGACAGTCGCGTGAGAGATTCCCACTACATCAAGATCGACTGGCCACTCAGAGAGTCATTGGAGCCTGGGAGGAAAAGTCTTCAGCATCCACCACTTATTGAATCAAGGAAGATTTTGTTACCACCCTTACACATCAATCTGGGTCTGATGAAGAACTTTGTCAAAGCTATGGACAAAACACAAGCAGCTTTCCAGTATTTCCGTGGAAAATTTCCAAGGTTAAGATAAAGGAAGGTGCCCCTGTTAGTCCTCAGATTCGTGAACTTCTTTGAGATGATGCATTTGACAGTGCACTGCGTGGCAAGGAAAAGAGGGCATGGAAGCCTTCCAGTTAGTGGCAACACATTTTCTCGGAAACAACAAGGCAGACAACTACAGGGAGTTGGTGGAAAACCTCCTCAAGGAAACATGTCACTAAAGATACATTGTTTGCACTCTCATCTAGATGTTTTCCCATCGAACTGCGGAGCAGCGAGCGACGAGCATGGCGAGCGATGTCACCAGGAGATTGCGACGATGGAGAAACGCTATGAGGACAAATGGAGCCCATCAATGCTTGCAGACTATTGCTGGACAGTGACAAGAGATGCTCCATTTAATGAATACAAGAGGCAAGCCAAGATGTGCCAAGTAAACACTGAATAGGACTAAACTCTGTAGTTATGAATACATAATAGTTGTTTGCTTTTTGTTTCATAATACATTTTATTTATATAACCCTTTTGCTGATTTGTAAAGTGTTACGTGAACAGGACAGGTGACATGTTATCATGTAAAGCAACCATAAACACATGAAAAAACCTAGGTTTACAATGTATTAGTAAAACTCTACTATCTACACAATATACATAGACGTAAAATGTAGGCAATCAGTTGTTTTGTCATATTTTAATTCAACACATAAAAATCCATAATAAACAGCACATTTAATCTCTGAAACAGACGGCGTCTAAAAAATTGTAGACCAGCGTTTTCAATGCTATTCTTGCGCATGCCAATATATGTTAAGTATCTTGATGGCAATGTCGAGGTCTGATAGCCAGACGAGAGAGCTTCAGAAGAGAGTTGTTGTCGTTTTGTTGTCCCTCCTCTGTTGAAGGAGCTTGGAATACCGCAGTGGTTTACCAACAGGTCCATAGCTTGAGTTGCTTGGCCACAAGTGTACTCTGGCTTGCCTTCAGTGTACATCTCTGTGTCTCTGGGTCGCTTTGTCTCGATGGGTCACTATGTATGCATCTATGTCTATTGACCACTGTGTATCGCTATGAGCATCTATGTATATCTCTGTGTCTCGATGGGTCACTGTGTATCTCTATGGGTCTCTATGCATCTCGGATGGTGGCGGCGGGTTAAATACACATTTATATTTACACAATCTAACCCCAAATAAACCTTGAGTATCGATTAATTGGGCTGTGTAAGGTGGAGAATGGTGTACGACACACATTTTACTTACGGCGATCTCACCCAAAAATGAATTGCGAATTGCTCTGATTCTAGTTGTAATTCCACGTGCGTTTAACATTCACTCTGCGATGCAGGAATATACACGGGGAAAACATCTAACTTTAAGTACTACGTACATTGAACTTGTTTCACACCGCGCTAATCAGAGGTGGGGAGGGGGGGACAGCAAACTAAACACAAAAAGCAATTCTACAGAAATGCGTTTTCACTCGAGATGATGGGTTGCTGCGCCGAGGACGCGCTGCACCGCAAAGCGCAGGGAGATGTGGGGGAGGTGGTTGTGGAACTAAAGGGGGAAGCGGTGCAAGGGGGTGGCGGCGGGAGTTATGCAAATGGCTGCCTGCCTGTAATCCAGCCCTGTAGAGGCAGCGAGGGTTGGTGAATCGCCGGACGGCTGTTGTGGAACTCCCTCTCCCTCCGTGGGCTCCGAAGAGGAGCCATACCCTGGCTTGCCAGGAGAATGCGTTACGGGAAAAAACGTGGACTCATCTCCAGCTGTTCCATCTGCGTGGAATAGAGTGTTGCCCCCTCCCACATGTTTCAACACTCATTAACCCGTTCGCGTTCCGAGACGACTGTAAGGTGCAGGGTGGGTGTCCCATTCACTGTTGAATCTCAGAACACATAAGCGGTTAGCGTTAATTTTATTTAGAGAGTAGCGCTGCTGTTTTCAAAGACCTCGTACTCACCACAGAGAACTGTAGCGACACGACCGCCAAACTCTACGATAGCTGTCGCCAAACTGGCCACACGCCCTCCGGACGATGTATACGTACGTCATCGGAACGGAATCAGAAGAAAAACGGACGACGTACACGTACATCATAGGAATGCGTTAATTGGGTAATTGTTGGCACCGGCTCACCGCTTGGCTGCCTCCCCACTTGAATATGGTTCCTCCTCGCGCTGCACAGATGTTCTCACGGCAGCGTGTCACAAAGTTCTCACGGCAGCGTGTCACAAAGTGTCACAAAGTTCACATAACAAAATATCATCACGTGCTGCAATGTGCCTCGCGGCGCCACCACTGTGGTGTTTGGGAGGAAACAGTTTGTGGAGAACGTTAAGGTCCTTCAAGCAATCCAAAGCTGCGGTAGACGCTGTACAGATTGCAGCGATGCCGCCAGGGTGTGCGGTGTTGCGTTTAAGGGTTGGGGCTATGCCACAGTCGCAGCTTGGCGATTCTTTAATTTCCCACGGCATTGAGATGCGGCAGAGTCCCACGAGGCGTTCACCAGCATCTCGGCGTGCCATTGTTTTAGATACCTCCTCTGTCCACGTGCTGTGAATTCATTCATCGAAGTGCCAATGCTTACTGCATACTAGGAGGATCCAAGGGTGTATCCTGCGATAATAACGCAAGATACTCCCTTACCTGTGCCACGAGTAGCACCCAGTTCGAGTAAAGTGCTTCAATCCATGATTGTGGACGGCGCAACGTGGCTGCTTCAACACGGCCAGCAGCTGTTTCTATAACACAGCGACGTTTTACCTGTGGCGCACCACAGGGAGGAGAGTAGAGTCGGGGATATTCTGTAATGTATGGGGAAATTGTTATATCAATGCTTTGGACAACGACAGGAATTTCCCCACAGAGAGGTGGTGTGATGGGTTAGGGTTAGACTTCTACAGGGAGGTGGTGTGATGGGTTTGGGTTAGACTTCTACAGAGAGGTGGTGTGATGGGTTTGGGTTAGACTTCTACAGAGAGGTGGTGTGATGGGTTAGGGTTAGACTTCTACAGGGAGGTGGTGTGATGGGTTTGGGTTAGACTTGTACAGAGAGGTGGTGTGATGGGTTTGGGTTAGACTTCTACAGAGAGGTGGTGTGATGGGTTAGGGTTAGACTTCTACAGGGAGGTGGTGTGATGGGTTTGGGTTAGACTTCTACAGAGAGGTGGTGTGATGGGTTTGGGTTAGACTTCTACAGGGAGGTGGTGTGATGGGTTTGGGTTAGACCTGCACTGAGAGGTGGTGTAATTGATAGGTTGTCACACTCATTAATCTCATTAAGCTGAGAGCATTTCTCACGGTGCAGTTAGAAAATGCGTCTCATGTTGCATAGTAATCACGTGTGTGCGGTGCTGTGGCACTGCAATTTGCGCACTGCGCTATGAACCCGCCTATCTAAGTTTGATTACCGGCCATGGCTAATTAATCCCGTGGCGAGTCATATTTGAATCGGTCCTGGGCCTCCCTCCAACTTCAACTCGACAAAATATGGTCAAAACAACCCCATGGCCTTCATCCAGCAATGGATTAACAAAGGGCTGAAATGATTTTAAACAAAACTGTAACACACTGCAAATTATGATCAATTCACTGATCATGGAGTGGCTTGAGGATTATAGACTGGCTGTCTGTGCAGCCAGGCAGTCTTCAATGCAGGTCCATCAGTTGTTCTTTATTCCAAACCGAGAGAGAGAGAGAGAGGGGAGGCCATTGAGTAAACATTTATATTTTCGACATAGAACAAAGCAAAACTCAACGTGTTTGTCAATAGCACTACCAATATATGACGTTTCGGGCAATGGCCCTTTTTCATAGCACATGACGAAGGACCATTGCTGCCCGGGACATTGCCTATGTTATGATTTTTTATGTTAAGGCCACAGTGTTAATGACAAATGTGTTGAGTGTTTTGTTTTTTCTAGATTTTAAGTTTTCGTGACTGCAAGGATTCATACTCTTTGGTTTTTTTGGTAAAGTCACGTAGTAATTTTTAAAAAATAAATTAACTCACAACGTTTCGGAAGCAACACAAGCCGCCTCCGTCATCAGGTGTAACTGCTCCAGTAAAATTGCTGTAGCTGTAGCTGCTCCAGTAAAATTTCTGTAGCTGTAGCTACAGCAATTTCACCGGAACAGTTACACCTGATGCGTATATATACGCTACAGCAATTTTACTGGAGCAGTTAGACCTGATGACGGAGGCTTGTGTTGCTTCCGAAACGTCGTGAGTTATTTTAATTTTATTTTTTACCTACGTGACTTTACCGAAAAAACCAAAGAGAGTGTTTTTTTGTTAATTGTGACTGTACACCACTGCCAACGCAGCATCAGCAGCAGCATCACCGGATAATGAATTTTCCACAAGGGCACATGTGTGGTGTATTCGTGCTTCAAACTGTTGTGTTGTCAGCCTATGTTTTGAGTCAACAGTCTCATTCTGGAGCATAAATAATGACATGTAAATAATTACATGTCTAAATAATGACATATATAAACCGACCACCGTTCTGTCTCCACATACACATTATTTCGATTTTTAGACCATCAGCCGGATATCTTTCCAGACCAGTATTATCCAGTGGCATTTGTTTAAGCAAGCAAACCTGTGGACCGTTTTTGACATTTCAACAAAGCATAACTGTGCTCATAAGACCCAGAGAAGGTCGAAGCCAGCTCAGAGGTTTGCTTGCTTAAACAAATGCCACTGGAAAATATTGGCCTGGAAAGTAAATATACCGACGGGCTTGAACATACTTGTATGCAGGGACACCGAACCAACGGAGGTCAGTTTATTATTTATAAAGTAAAACAATCAAGTTTCCGGTAGGAATTGTATTTGCTTGAATAAGTGCTGGGTTTTTTTAAGTTAATGACTTTGTGAGAATCGATAGGATGGATAAAATATCAAACGCCTCCTTTAAAAGCGTAGCCCATTCTTGACCAGAACAAATATTGACGTCTACTATTTTCTTCTGACCAAATGCACTAAAGAAACAGTGAGCACACATACTGGCGTTGATGGCAGTCTGCATCCGACGATGGTGTCACGTGGAAAAAACCCCGCTTTCTGTTGTATCTGCTTGCGGTGATGGCAATATGTTCAGGGGCTAAATGCCAATGTATTTCGAAACCTGACGGGATTAGGTGCATTTTGGGTGATCTGGTCCCCAGGAATGTCCCAGTATTATAAGTGGGGTTAATGTCTCGTTCCGATGATCGGAAACCCAGTTCGTGGATTATGGGGAGGTAAACGTTACTAAAAGTTTGCTGTCGTCGAGTGGACTTGTGGATTGATCGTTGGACAGGCCCGCATGGGATATTACCAACACAGTGGCTATAATTGTGGTGCTGTAATTTTGATGGAGCATGACAGCCGATTTACCCCATCGCTGATACCGTGGTTTAGTTTCTCCAGCCCAGGTCACAAACGTGCTCCTGAAGACTCCCAACTCAGGGAAGAAAACATTCATCGAGCAGTAGATATTTGAGTGCATATAGCCGGGGTTTTTTTTTAAACGCATCATTACGCTTTTGTGGCCATCTGTAACACTATTCCTCCCAGTATTAGGAAGCCACTGGAGCTATGCACTTTAAAATCTAGTTTGAAAACTCATTTTTTGAGAACTGTTTTTTGTGTTTAGTTTGTTGTCCTTCCACCGTACCTCTCCGATTAGCACGGTTGGCTACGAACGGTGTGAAAGATGCCCAGCATGCATACATTGCTGTAAAGGTTCTTTGGGATGGTATTCATCTCCTGCTCGCGGCCCTTGAGCTAAATGGTGGAAATTCCCCATTCATTAGATAGGGCAAAGTCTATTCGCAGAATGGCCACCATTGGTTGAGCATGGTCAAACAATTCCCAAACCAACATGGCCTGGGGAGGAATTAATCGAGCAGTGGATTGACAAAGGACTGTGAATGATTGCTATCCAATGTCCGAGCTAGATGAACGTAGGATGCGGCTTTGCTGTAATGGTGAAGCACACCGCTCGCTGGTCCAATTCAACCTCCAGGTGTGACAGCTGGACCCACAGGTGCCAGTGACCGCCTCTGTACACCGGGCGGTATTAATGGGTACCGCCACAGTTAGTATCTCGGGCAGTCACGTGCGTGGCGAGGTGAAATGTGGGTCCTCTCACACCTCTTCTCAAACGAGTGGCCGGCGTGGACAGCCCCTGACCAGAACGTCTGGCCAGGGGCTCTCCAGCCCTCTAAGCGGAGGCCCTTCAGCCAGCAGCAAGCAGCAAGCAGTCGCAGGGCTGTGCTTGCAACGCAACGCAGAACGGCGTTGTCTGCAACGCACCCCTGGACGCCTTCCACAGCACGAGTGCAAGACAACAGCCACGCAGGGCTTGGGGAATGGCGGCGGTGTGCGGGCACACCTGGGAAACGAGACGTTTGTTTAGACGGGGGAATGGCAGACGCGACGTTTCGTCTGCGTCCTCACTCTTGAGAATATTTGTTCTCAAGACCTCAGAGACATTGGCTGTTCCATCAAAGGTATTCATTTTATAGAGGGTGGTTTTTAGAGTCCCTTTTAATGGGTCTAGTTAAGAAAACTCCCTGTTATAAGGCGCCAGTGACTAAGATAATCGCATTATAAAGAACCAGCTGATTTTCTGCATCGTCATTGCTTGCCGTGGACGTGAAGACGCCCGTGGTGGGGGGGGGGGTCTGTGGAGGACGCGGCAGCCCCTGCTGTCAGCAGCGGTGTGGCTTGGCACGGTGTCCGAAGTTTCATGTTGGGAGCTCCTTCAGGACCTGCATGTTCATACTTGATGACAAGATGTGAATATGGATCCAAATCCACGCGGGGTGGGGGGGGTGAGTTATAGTATTAAAGTTCTCCTGCGTAGTGTATTCCCATTGCATTGTGCCAGCAACATTTGTAAAAATAAACTCCTTAAAGAACGTTATTTTTAAACAACGGTTTTATTCTAAAGTGCACTAAAAACTAAATACTGAAACTTGATTGGGCAAGGGGAAGTGGCCGCCATCTTGATGACGAGGGACACGCGGCGCCTGCCCATTGGTCGAGGCGATTCCTGAGTTTAGGGACCGCGGCGTTTTGACCTAAACATACATAAGCCGTCCACACAAAATGCTAATTGCTTTAAAAGAGACTATTGATTTATTCCGATTTTGATCCCGGCATGCATCTGAGTACGTGGGCAAATATTTTGAATGTATTGGACAACAGGAAGTTGACTAAACGTTGTTTACAAGATTTAACCACGACAAACACAGGAGTCAAGTTAAGTATAAAACCGTTGAATTAAAAATGTCTTTTTAATATAAATGAGTTTATTTAGTAGTAAACACTTTGTGAGTTTTGAAGGATGTGGCTGTTACTCAAGAGCTACGATTTAGTAACTAATCTTACGCTTATTTAAATAGAAACTTGTAATCAGAAAACACGACGTGGAATTCTCCCCGGGCTCGATGGTGAGTCACTCTGTAGCTCTGGCCTCTGTTTCGTGTGCGCTATGGAGAAGGGCCACTTCCCGAAACGTCGCAGATTAAGTATATTTGCCCATTACGGACAGTGTTGTTGAGGAGAGTTGTTATACTGGTAGGAACGAAGTGGACCAGACCACCAATAGATTAATGTGTCCGTCCGTCCGTCCGCGTTTGTCCGTCCGTCCGTCCGCGTTTGTCCGTCCGTCCGCGTTTGTCCGTCCGTCCGCGTTTGTCCGTCCGTCCGTCCGTCCGCGTTTGTCCGTCCGTCCGTCCGTCCGCGTTTGTCCGTCCGTCCGTCCGCGTTTGTCCGTCCGTCCGCGTTTGTCCGTCCGTCCGTCCGTGTATCAACATCGCCCCCTACTGCAAACACTTGGCATGACCCTGTCTGACAAGATGGCCGCCCGCTCCCCCTGCGATATGTGAATTAAACAAGATGGCCGTCGCTTCCGGCGCATCACGGCAAAACTTTAAACTTCGCTTCAAAATTACTTTACTGAAACGCAGCACGTTTATTTAAAAAATTACGTTACTGAAACGCTGCACGCTTTTTAACACAGAGACAAGAAACATTTATTAACACAGAAACGAGATACATTTAATCGCCTTATTTGTGCACGAAAAGCACGGCACGAGGCCTAGTGCGGCAGGCTTCGTGAGGCCTAGTGCGGCAGGCTTATTAACACAGAGATGAAACGCAGCACGTTTATTTAAAAACAATTACTTTACTGAAACGCAGCACGTTTTTATAACACAGAGACAAGAAACATTTATTAACACAGAGACGAGATACATTTAATCGCCTTATTTGTGCACGAAAAGCACGGCACGAGGCCTAGTGCGGCAGGCTTCGTGAGGCCTAGTGCGGCAGGCTTATTAACACAGAGATGAAACGCAGCACGTTTATTGTTGTTGTTGTGCATATTGGCAGTGGTACCTGACTCGGCTGAATCTGCAGCCCGGCAGCGGCAGAGCAGAGGCAGCGAGAGGCCTCGTCGCTGCTGCTATTCACTCGCTTATAGTTCTACCGTGTTCACTACATCTCTGTCGTGTTCACTACATCTGCTGTGTTCACTACATCTCTGCCGTGTTCACTATCATCTCTACATCTCTGTCGTGTTCACTATCATCTCTACATCTCTGCCGTGTTCACCACATCTCTGCCGTGTTCACCACATCTCTGCCGTGTTCACTACATCTGCTGTGCTCACTACATCTCTGCCGTGTTCACTATCATCTCTACATCTCTGTCGTGTTCACTATATCTCTGTCGTGTTAACTATCATCTCTACATCTCTGTCGTGTTCACTACATCTCTGCCGTGTTCACCACATCTCTGTCGTGTTCACTACATCGTATTCACACGTGTATCAACATCGCCCCCTACTGCAAACACTTGGCATGACCCTGTCCGACAAGATTACCGCCCGCTCCCCCTGCCATCACGGCAAAACTTTAAACTTCGCTTCAAAATTACTTTACAACAACAAACTTGCACCATCGCTACAGCTGCCGCGACGAGAGATGTGGGAGAAGCGGCGACCGCTGCCTTGCAGGTGAGAGGTGTGTATATGTGTGTGTGCGTGTGTGTATGCGCGTGTGTATGTGCGTGCGTGTGCGTATGCGTGTGTATGCGTGTGTATGCGCGTGTGTGCGTGTGTATACGCATGTGTGTGCGTGTCTGTGTGTGCGTGTCTGTGTGTGCGTGTGTGTATATGTGTGATTGTGTGCGTGTGTGTGCGTGCGTGTGTGCGTGTCCGGCCCACTCGAGCGGCGTGATGAATGGGCGCTATTGGGCTTCGGATCGTTATTCACGGCGAACTGGAAGCGTAGCAACACAACTTCATTACGTGTGTGTGTGCGTGCATGTGTGTGTGTGTGTACGTGCATGTGTGTGTACGTGTGTGTGTGTGCCGTGCCGGCCTTCATAGGTGCTGCTCGCTAACAGCACTTGCCCCGACAGTCTGTTCAGGCTACACGGGGGATCTTTGTCTTTGTGTGCGTGCGGTGTGTGCGTGTGTGCGTGTGTACGTTTATGCGCGTGTGTGCGCGTGTGTGTGTGCGTGTGTGTGCGGTCGATATCCCTGTACCGGTATTAGTATTATTCCTACCAGCCCACCCCGCAGGGTCCTGTTATACAAGGACTGTTTTCTTGGAAGTTCTCTTACTTGATACAGCTATCGTGCTGTGACGGTTCCACCTGAAGACGGAAGCTTGTGTTGCCTCCGAAACGTCGTGATTTTTATTTTATTTTTATTTTACTTTTATTAATTACAATTTTTTTACCTACGTGACTTTACCGAAAAAACCTAAGAGTATGGATCCTTGCAGTCACGAAAGCTTCAAATCTAGAATTATGTACCTGTTGAGTTGTCTCTTATCCATAATACAGTTTGTTGTGGGTTAGAACGCGTAAATCTATAAATGTATCGTTAAACCCGCCACCACCCGACACAGCCAACTAGTGAGGGTTGTCACGAGTACAGCACTAACCGGTGTGTTGGAGAGCCAAGCCACACCATTTACAATCTGTATTCTGGTTGAGAATGGTCGCGAAAGCCTCCGCGTGAGATTGTTTATTGTCCACCGCGGCTTGTGCAGCAGCAGCAGCCAGCACTGTCATGTCCAGCTCCCCGGTGATGGTGGTGCCACCCTGTGGTGATGGTGGTGCCACCCTGTGATGGTGGTGATGGTTGTGCAACCCTGTGGTGGTGGTGATGGTGGTGCCACCCTGTGGTGATGGTGGATGAGGGTGGGGCAACCCTGTGGTGATGGTGGTGCCAATTTGTGGTGATGGTGGTGATGGTTTTGCCACCCTGTGGTGATGGTGGTGCCACCCTGTGGTGGTGGCAGTGATGGTGGTGATGGTGGTGCCACCCTGTGGTGATGGCAGTGATGGAGTTGCCACTCGCAACGCTTCAAGGCAATGGGCGACACGCAGAGCGAGGTGGTGGGGCCAGGGACGGAAGGGTGCGAAGTTGCGGCACACGACATTTGACCGTATTGGTAGGGTTAGAAAACAAATTCTAAGGTAAGGCACAACATGTTTTTGCTCAGGGGTAAAGTCGGAAACTACGGTCCAATATTTTGTTCGAGTGCGCTAGAGGAAATGTTTTAATCGTTGCGCGTATCGTGCTGCCACCTCATGATGGGGCCTCCCTTGCCAGTAGCCAATATAAGAAGAATATGTTTTACCCTTTCTGGCAATAAAACAGGCGTTAAGATGTTAAAACACCAAACAGAAACCTTTCGCAAGGAATCCTGTCTGCATTAACCAGGAAGGGTACGAGATATTCTCACTGCCGTCATTGGCCAGAAGGAATTCGAGCCAACGTGGGTCTCTGTCATCGCTCGTCTCGACCACCATCACCTTCATCCCGTCTCGCCATGGACTTGTCGTGCTCGTGTCCCCTATATATGTATCTTCGCATTCAAGGTGATGTTTATATATTGAAAAATATCTCTGGTGGAACTTCACACACAGCTCACATTCTGGAGGTGGGCTGCGTTGCTGTTAATGCCAACAAACATCTCAGCAAGGTAACAATAAACTAGTTAGTCAATAACGCTGTATTTAAATACATAAGAAGTACTGTATATGAGATGATGTTTCGAGCGATGGATCTTCTTCATAGCAACTAAGGTGACCGAGTCGTCCACCAGATGGCACTCATTACGCACAAAGTGCTGGCAATGAATGGCCCACACAACAGCACCTGGCTGATCTCGTCAAGGGACATCAACCATCACGCAAACGCCGCTCATCCTCGCAGCGGATTTTGGCTATCCGAGTATCCATCGAACATAGATTTTATTAGGAAGCCACTGGAGCTATGCACTTTAAAATCGCCTCGATTCTTGACAACTTTTTGTGTTGAGTTCGCTGTCCTTCCCCCACACCTCCGATTAGCGCGGTTGGCTACGTGCGGTGCGAAAGAAGTTCAACAATACGGAGCATTTCGGGCGTGCTTAATTCAGTTGCCGCTTAAAGAGGGTGCAATAGTCAATTTTCTGCACCACGCGAGCTGTGTCCATGACTGCATGTTCAGCTCCTGTGCCCATCCACTGCTATATGAAGGCTTCCCCACACCAACGGTGGCGGTGGCCCATTGGAGGCCCCCCGCAGACCTCGGGTTTGCGGACATCCCTTTCAATGTCGACACTCCGAGCGAGATGATGGGAGAGGGAGTCGCCAAGGGAGTCGAAGCGATTGGGTTTCGGGTGTGGTTTTAATTTGGAACTGATTAAATCGGTTACGGTTGGAATTATTCAATATGGCGTTGGAAGATTCGGTTCCCCGCTTACTGAATACCGGTTCAAACCGGTTCATATTTGCATATCGACTCGAAAAAATTGCACGCTAATTTTGAGCAAATATTCTAGACTTCCTGCAAAGCTGAGAGAGGGACGTGTTTGAATCACTTCAAACACGTTTCTGTGTTGCGAGAAACGGCGAGATGAAGCTCCAGAGAGGCGAGTGCTGTTTGTGGACACCTCGTGGATGCCTCTTGGTGGTGGTGCAGCTGGTCGTGGTGGGGGTTGGAGGCAGGTGATGCGTTGACTGTGGTGGGAGTGGTGGTGGTCGTGGCTGTGATTGGCTGTGGTGGTTAAAGTCGGGTGGCTATAATCTAGCACGAACTCTCGTGGCACGACTTTTATAACTCTACATATAAACTCTTTGGTTCTTTCGGTAAAGTCACGTGGGTATAAATTAAATTAAATCACGACGTTTCAATTGCAACACAAGCAATCATCATCAAGTGGGAAAACCACAGCAATAATTTTTTTTTCTGAAGTGGGAGAGAGATGTCGTGGTAAGAGGTTATATAGGTTTTCCCACCTGATGATGATTGCTTGTGTTGCAATCGAAACGTCGTGATTTTTTTATTTTATTTTCTACCTACGTGATTTTACTGAAAGAACCAAAGAGTATGGATCCCTGCAGTCACGAAAACTTCAAATCTAGATGATACATCTAAACTATTTATTATTTTAGTAGGTAAGGCCCACTGAGCTATATAGTTATTTTTCAGAAGGGACCTTGCCACGAATCGTAGCTCAACAAAGTGGCTTCTCATGCGCAAATGTTTCGCAGCTAAATACTCTAAACGCGTGTTGATTATAAATGTGGAGGGAAAAACCGGAGAACGTAGCCACAGGGAGAGACACACGCACACTCCATATATACAGGCGTCAGGGTCGGGGTTGAGATTGAACTCACGACCTCCTGCCGACGAGGCAAGGGAGTTAACATCTCCTAGCCACCGTGTTGGAACAGTGGTGCACAATTCTTGATTCCCGCCACCTCTGTTGTCCACTTAGTCGGACAAACGGGTGCACCACACCCAGCCAATCAGCAGGCTGTGTGCGGTGGGGTCAAATTAGGGTAATCCCACCTCTTCCAAGACATCTGGCCAGTGTGGAAGAGTAGGCCAAAAACCCTCTGGATGGGCCTCTCCTAGAGCTCCCTCTAGTGGTGAAGGCCCTTCCGCCAGCATTGACGTGAGCGAGCAATTGCAGGGCTGCACCTTCACCTGTCGCTAACCTCCTTTGTAAGATCGTCGCTTCTTGGATCGCGACGACCTGGATTTCATTCTAACTGCGGCGTTTTCCCACCTCCTGGATCTGGGAGTTTATAATCCACTTGAGCCGTTCATTTTCTGTCAAAGAAATTAAGCAACGTGTTGTTTTAACTATTCCCTGTTGGCCAGTGTGCATGAGAACATTGGACTGGATAAGACTGTTATTCCTTCCGAGAGGATTTCAGTCATAATTAAGAGTGTTACTTAGTTAACCGCCATCATGTCATGGAACGGTATCATTCACATAGGGCCAACAAAATGGGCATCCAATTTCCAAGCTACACTGACGCATTTATTTAATTTGCGATAAAGCCCGCCGTGTCCTTGCGGTTTCTCTTGAACGGTCGTCACAAAGGTCCGTGTGAGCACGTCGCCCTACTTATGATGTGAAGCACATTTATTTATTCATTTCAGCAGGATAACTTCTCACTGTGTGATTTAGCCGTGGGCATTCTGGTGAGTGCACTTTGCTACAATAGCTAGATATGCGAGTTCGAATTCCAGGCCATGGCGAAGGTCAGTGGGTGGAGTGACATCTGAACCCGTCCTGGACACACACTGGCCAGAGTGGTGATAGTGATGGTCAAACCACCTCCCATGACGGACACGGCCTGGGGAAAGGCATTGATAGCAATGGATTAACAATGTGATATTTATTATGTTTAATTGTGACTTAAATGAGTTATGTTAATGGAATACTGGGAAAATACAACTATGTAAAGTGGTAATTATACGAATTGTAAATGTTGTGGATCCACTCTTCAACACACCGGTGGGCTAAAGTAGTGAACTATTTTGTCTTTTGTCAACGTGACGCACATTTTTGCTGATTGGCCGTGTCGGGTGGTGGAGGGTTGCGACACATTTATAAATAAATCACCCAAAAACCTTGATTATGAATTATAGAGGAGGTGCCCAGATAAACAAACACCAAACAGACACCCATCACAAGGCGTGAAGTCTGCCTTAACCACACGTGCTTGTGGTAGAACATGCAAACAAACGTGTTTGATACAATGCATGCCACGCCCTTGAAACTGATTGGCCTACACCGGAGACGGCTTCCTTCACAGCATCGTTTCACCACCGGTGCCATCGAGCACAAAACGCCAAAAGGCGGACAGTACAAGGGCAATGCAGTCGCCGCAGCATGGATAGCTCGGGCACGCAGTTCCATCTACGGGACCATTTTTTGACAGGACTGTATTAAGGTAGTAAAAATAAGTAAATACTTTACCCTTTCTGCCAATAATATTGGTACAGCCTTTTCTTTGTATCATCTTAATACTGGAAAAAAGGGTTCCATAGATGAATGTAAAATGTTCACCATCGTTCATGTATGTATGATATCTTAATCTACATAACAGTTATGTTGAATTATGTAGATTGTATTGAAGTTGCAATGGAGAAAAATAACGGTACAGGTTAATATAGTGGGGCTTACATCCGTCTGTAAGCGATATACTGCATAGTGGTTTTTAATAAGTTATAATCATTGCTGAATTCAACAAAGTGTACATAGCAGTACACATTAGATCGGATTAAAGTTATAGCCCAAAAATATACAATATAGGTTCGTATGTATATTTTTTTATAAATCAAATCAACACTTTGTGTCGCTATTTTGATACTTTCATCGTCCACACAACTATACAATCGTTTATTTTCGGAATTTATTAACAGCAAAGTGGATTAAAAATCCTAAACAATTCATGGCATTATTTTATATAATGGCGACAAAGACGCTGGACTTTATTCAGATTTCACGTGTAAGGCTGCTTATGAACATTCTGGGTGAGAATTACTGGCTTGGAGCCATCTTTGTTGAGCGCTCCCATCAAGAAAATGAGCCACCACATTCCCGCCTGCCTGGTCAATTCCAGCCAATCAACGCCGTTAGTAGCACTGCCTGCAGCAACGTTCGCAACCAGGCAGCTTCACGCGGAAAGTCGCGCCACCAGCTTAGAGTTGGCAGTAGGCTGGGGGGTCGAGCCGTGCGCCGTGACAGCGGGGCCCGGGGTTGCGCCAACAGTGGGCCACCCTCCAACCACATTGACCCTGGAGCGTGGCCAGGGTCACATTGACCCCGGAGCAAACTCGTCCTTGTTTGACCATGCATGTACTGTACCTTGAACCTTTTTCGCGTCGTACATAACCAACCGTGCTAATCGGAGGTGCGGGGGAAGGATAGCAAACTAAACACAACAAAGCAGTTCTAAAGAAATTGTTTTCAGTGTAGATGATTTAAAAGTGCACAGCTCTAGTGGCTTCCTGATATCGGAAGGTCGTTGTGTCGGGTGCCGCAGTGGTGATATGCTACTTGGCCTGGTATGGAGGAGGTTGTGGGTTCGATCCCAACCCTGACGACGCCTGTATATTTGGAGTTTGCGTGTCTCTCTCCGTGATCGTGTGGATTTTTTTCTCCGGGTCCTCCGGCTTTTATTTCCACATTTAGAATCAACATCACGCGTTTAGAGTATTTGACTGCTCTACATTTCCACGTGATAAGCCACTTCGTTGAGCTATCAATTGTGATATCCAGGTCGCTTCTGAAAAAGACCTATACAGCTTAGTGGCCTTACCTGGTAAAATAAAACATTAGTTTAGTTTCAGGATTTAATGACCCAGCCACGATCCAGGCTGGCTGCCCTGTGTCCCCTGCCACTTGGCCCTCTGGGCCCCCACACAACCGACCACACCTCGATTGGAGCCGACAACAACAGGGGCTTCTTCACCGCCAACTCACACATGCCAGTGCGGTGAAGTATGGTCAAACAACTTCCAATAACCGATACAGTGTGGCCGAGGCCTTCATCCAGGAGTGGATAGACAGTTGTACTGGAGGCTTAATTTCTTATGGAATATTAACCACCCCCTGCCCATCACCTCCGATAACCATGGTTGGCTACGTACTGTGCGAAAGAAGTTCAAGATACATACATACAACCCCCTTGCGCACAACCTAACTCCCACTCAGGAAAGATTTTCTAGAGCTCTGCCTCGGACAGCTCCGGCTGAATGCAACCCCTCGCCGTACCTATTGGCCATGCGCCTTGGAAGCAGAAGTTCATATTCCCTGCAATTCCCTTCCACCCCACCCCATTCCCCAGCATTCACAATTGGGCTTCAAGAATTTACGCAAAACTTTCCGTCCACTCGTGTTTGTTGTTGTGTTTGTTGTTTGGCGGAGGGGACGTAATTGCCCCTCGCTTTTGCGTGGATCTCAGCGCTGCGTGTCTCGGGAAAGGGCCGGAGGGCACTTGTAGAGGGCACAGAGGCCAGGCCGACCCCACACAGCGGAGCGCGCTCACCAACCTCCACCCTCCTCTCCCGCGAACCCGGCTCACCCCTCTCGTGCACCGCCACTGCCACCGTCGCCTGGTATTGGCGGGGAGTCGGCGCTACAAAGGCTGCTCCAACCACCGCTGACCGAGACCTGGCCGTGATTGAAGGTCCCCCCGGCACGTTTGCTCCTGCACTGAAGGAACACGCGCCCAGCGCAACACCCGGAGCAGTGCACGATCGTTGTTGCTCACATCTGTGAAAAAGAGCTTCATAGCTCATCGTATTCCTCCAGTATCAAATAAATATTCTGATTCTGCAGAGAAACAATGAGTCTGGTGCGAGAAACCACAGAGAAGTGGGACGGCAGCAGCCATACAGTGAGCCGCCACTACCAACACTTGTCCAAGCTCTGCTGTCCTCTTTATCTTGACTTAAAGCTTTCGTGACTGCAGGAATTCATATTCTTTGGGTCTTTCGGTAAAGCCACGTAGATAGAAAAAATAATCAAAAAAATAACAATATCACGACGTTTCGATCGCACCACAAGCAATCGTCTCCACCTGAAGATGATTGATTGTGTTGCGATCGAAACGTTGCAATCAAAACACAAGCAATCGTCTTCAGGTGCGATGGAAACGTCGTGATATTGTTATTTTTTTGATTATTTTTTCTATCTACGTGGCTTTACCGAAAGACCCAAAGAACATGGTCCTCTTTATATTAAGTTATCGTCCGTGGGAGGAAACTGGAGCACCTAGAGAAAACCCACGCGTGTGAAGGGGCAACGCTCTATCCCATGCAGATGGAATAGATGGAATCCACATATCACGGGACCTTTTTTTGCCAGTATCTAAGCATGAAGGTATGAAAAATAAAAATAGATGGAGTCCACGTTTGCTGTACGGCTTTCTCCTGATGAGCCAGAGTACGGCGACCTCCCCGGAGCTCGCGGGAAGGAAGTTTCACAACATTTGTGTGATCCACCAACCCCCGCTGCCTCCACGGTTCTGCACGACCAGGCCACGTGCAGCAGAGCCACCGCCGGCCAACAGGTCATGTGACGAGGGATCATGTTGTTAGAATTCAAGTCCACGATCCGATTCAGTAATCGGTCCATTTGGTCTCGTTTGTATTGTTTCTCAAATGTGCGTGTCTCGCTATTGCAGTGTTGCTTGCTCCGTTAGTCGAGATCAGTGATTCTTAACCTTTACTGCAGCATTGCACTCCTTTGGCTCTCAATTATTACAAACATGTACAATGTTAATAAATACATGGAGGGTTTGATGACACGAAGTAAGTTGTACGTACGTGCCCGTGCTTAATTTGTGTTTGGATGAAAAACATCTCGCCATTTCTCGTATCCCCGCGCACGACAGATGAAAAACTCCTGAACTCGTTTATCTCCATTTCTGTCTTTGAGCAGGGGACGGGAGGGAGTGTAACCGAGTAAATTCACCAACCCAAGTCCCTTCGCTCAGCACCTGGCGACAAGACGAGGCCGGCGGGCGCCATGAACTGGGCCGGCCTCTACGAGGTGCTGAGCGGCGCCAACCGCTACTCCACGTCCATCGGCCGCGTGTGGCTCTCCGTGCTCTTCATCTTCCGCATCATGGTGCTGGTGGTGGCGGCCGAGAGCGTGTGGGGCGACGAGCAGTCCGACTTTGTGTGCAACACGCTGCAGCCGGGCTGCCAGAACGTGTGCTACGACCACCACTTCCCCATCTCGCACGTGCGCCTCTGGGCCCTGCAGCTCATCTTCGTGTCGACGCCGGCGCTGCTCGTGGCCATGCACGTCGCTCACCGCCACCGCCGGGCCAAGCGGAAGGCGCGGCGGTGCGGGCGGCCCTACGACGACGTCGCCGTGCGGAAGCCGCCCATCGACGGCCCGCTGCTGTGCACGTACGTGGTGAGCGTGCTCTTCCGCGTCGCCTTCGAGTGCTCCTTCCTCTACGCGTTCTACTTCGTCTACAGCGGCGTCACGATGCCGCGGCTCATCAAGTGCGACGCGTCGCCCTGCCCCAACGTCGTGGACTGCTTCGTGTCGCGCCCCACCGAGAAGACCATCTTCACCATCTTTATGCTGGCCGTGTCGGCCGTCTGCCTACTGCTCAACCTGGCCGAGCTGGTCTACCTGCTGGCGCGCTACTGCGGCCGCGTTTGCCGGCGCGGCTCGGAGCGTCCCTCCGGCGGGGGGAGCGGCTGGAGCGGCCGGCGGAAGAGGCGGGGGGTGGGCGCGTCGGCGAGCGAGGGGGGCGGCGGGGCGCCCCCCGGCCAGCGGAAGGGCGACGGCGAGAGGGGACGCAGTCGCTCGAGGACGCCGGAGGGGCGGCGACGGCCGGAGAGGTTCGCCGGAGGAGAAGCGCCCGGCAGGTCCGCCGGCGGTGGCGGCGGTGCCGGCGCGGCGCTGCTGAGCGAGGTGGAGCAGAACAAGAGGAACTCGCACCTGGAGACCATCACCCTGGCCAACGGGGTGGTGGCGCACGCCAAGAAGGGTGTCCACCAGGACGTGGTGGAGATCGGAGAGGCGTGATCACGGGGCCAGGCAGTGGCGGTGGTGATCGCGGGGCCGGGCGGTGGCGGTGGTGCCCGCCCAGCTGGGAGGAGGCCTGAGCAGATACCCTTTGTGGGTGCCTTGCCCGACTCCACACGGTGTATGCGTGAGCAAGCGATGTAACGTCATTACGTCGTACGCAGTTTTGTGCGATGTAATTAAGGCAATGGACTAATTACACTGTTAACATTATGTTCATAGTGTTATTAGAATTACGATTTATATATATAAGAATCTGAAATCGAGGTGATTTTTTGGTGCACCACATTAATGGTGTCATACCTCCAGGGCCCCTCGAGCCACTGGGCGCGCACACCGAGCGTCGCCGCTGTCCGTTCGCGAGCCAAGCGTTAGGTGGCGGCGCTCATCTCTGTCGGCTTCCCCCAAGCCCGCGGTGGAAATCTCACAAGACCGTGATGGGGGACCGCTCTCTCTAGAAGATGACCGCTGTTGACTTCCCACAAAGCCGTGCCCGATTTCGCCGACCACGGGAAGGATGATGGACCGAGTGGACGCCTACCCCGACGGGGATTTGAACTCCGCAGATTCTCGACCCGGGCGGCTCCGTTCACAGCGCCACGCGGCGTGGGACTTTATTTACTTTATTTCTGAACGATCGTTTAAAATAATACGCAGCAATAACGATGGTAATAACTGCCATCTCAATAAAAAAGTCACCAAGAACAATATTTTGGTCTGACATAGATTCACAGTGATCGCAGGAAAAGTACAGAACCCTACATGCAGCAGTTTCCTTGTTGGTTTGGCTGCAAGGGGCTCTTGCTGGGTTTCTTAAGTGGAGAGGGGTGGTGACTGCCAGGGGTGGCGAATTCCCTATCAATGCAAGGGGGTTCTGTTACATTGTTTACAGCCATTGTCATTAAAGCCGAACTGGCAAAGGTGTCGAGTCTCGACTGGATTCAGAGTGAGTTCAGCATGGCTCCTTGTGGGCTCTTGAAAGCCAAACGATAGCAATACAAAATAAATTCAAAACAAGATTGGACATCACAGAGCAAGAACCTTCATCAACAAATACTCTAATATACAGAACTGTATTTAATACATATCTTTAAAAAACATGTATAAAACATATTTTCACAGATTTATGTTAAAGGCAGTATGAGCTTCACTTGGTTAACGCTCAGGGTATGTTTTACAAGTTGGTCCAGAAAACATTTACAATCACACCGCGCTGTGTGATACATGCAAAACACACGCCGGTTTCTACTCTGTCACACATGAGAAAGAGATATATTTTTATAGAATTTTGTGTCTTTTGTCACAAATCACCAAACCAATGCAAATTGAGATTTCGGATAGGTCTACTCACACACACGGGACACATTGCCTCTGTTAAAACTCCTCTTATCACTGAAAAGCAAACCACACTGTGGGTTTTATAATAGACTCACCATTTGCCCTTCCAAGGACGTAAATCTGAAGCTTGCAAACAAAAAGCAGACCGCGACGTGATATTCATTGCAACAATTCGCGTGCAATTTGTAAGGGCGCGGTGACACAGACTTATTTCATTTCAAGGTTATAATCCCTTGTTCATCATGACGTCCTTTTTACTTTGATGTCTCAACAGCGTGACGGAGATCGCGTGACGTGAGGGTTCTGCCTTTGTAGTGAGGGTTGTAAGGGGCCATCCATTTAGTACGTATGCATGGAGGGGGGATGGGGGGGTTAACCCAAATGCGTACGCTTGTGTATGGGGGGGTCTACTGACAATGTACGCATAGGAAACGGGGGGGGGGGGGTGCAGCCTCGATAATAATTTGTCTACTTTGGCCTTCAAATTAGTTAGACAGTCCGGCGGTCGACTGTCTGTTTGCTTTAACACGTGAATAGTATTAATCCTTGGTCGTTTCTGCGTGGATTAAATATCGGCTGTTCTATAGGATTCGGGGGGTGCGTCAAGGGTACGTACCCAAGTGGGGGGGGGGGGGGGGTGTAAAAAGTCCGTGTGCGTACAGGGAGGGGGGAGGGGTCAAGTTTTGACAGATTTTTGCGTTCCTACTCAATTGATGGCCCCTAAGTTTATGCTGAAGAGGGGGGAGGAGGCGTCTCCCCCCCCCCCCCATGTGGAGTGACGTCAACCGATAATTATTATGAATGGGGAGGGTGTCCATTTTGTTGACGTCACCTGTTCATGATTATTAATGAGGGGAAGCTGTTCGATGTGGAGTGACGTCACCTGCTCATGATTATTAATTAGGGGGGGTCCATGTGGAGGACATTACCTGTTCATGATTATTAATGAGGGGAGCTGATCGACGTGGATTGACGTCACGCGCGGGACACACAGACATTGTTGGCTCATTATCGTAGTAAAGTAATGGCATCACCCACCTTTACCTAACATCCTTTAAGGGCCTAGCTTACACAATCACCAATGACACTCACCTGCTTGGCAAATAAGTGGTTAGCTCTGTCTTTTATTTTAACGAAACAGTATTTATCTACACACAGAAAATGACTCAATTTCGTCACTTCGTGTGGGAGTTTCCACTCGTATCCCGTTTCATAACTTACAAAAATAATCGAGTTGAAGTCGTAAACTTTCCCCTGGGAAGTTCAAGACCCCCCGGGTTGTTGTTGCAGCACTGATCCATAGAAGACGCGCTTTGCTTGCTTGGATTGGAACCAGATTCACATGCCGGTAAAACAAATGACTCAAACTCGCACTAAGACACACGTGCAAACTCGACATCATCCCCAAGACGCCGTCACCCTTCGCGATGCGACGATCCCCCCCCCCCCCGCTAGCGCCTGCTCAGGAGCCCCGATCTCTTCGCTCCGTCTCCGCGGTGTACGTCCTCCATGTCGCGATGACTGCTTTGGCTGCCGCGCAGGATTATACCTCAGCCACGGGCCATCATCCCTTACACAGCCACGTGTCCTCCTCGCCTAGCCCACTCACTTTTCTGAACACAGTCCAAATGACGTCTTTCACCCTGCTTATAGACCGTGTACTGCACTGTCTGCCAAGCTTGCATCTCTCCGTGCTGCTTTAAGAACCTTTGAGCTTTCATTCCTTCCTCTGTCTGTGTCCGCGTGCATCGCGTGCGTATGGCATCGCACGGCAGTACGCACCGATTACAATGTAAATCGCCTTGTTGCACTCGGTTTGAAAGCCTCCTTCTCATGCTTTCTGAACACGAGGCGAGAACTCCTCTCCACTGCTAATCTCGTTGGAAATTTGTCAAAGTTACACATTCATATGCCAGGGTGAGGTCTCTTTATTTTTTTATGGAACCGGCCACAGTATCGAGTGAAGGTTCCAGCGGAACCATGACAGCTGCGTTGCGGGATGATCACGATCGATCTGCAATACGTTACATTACACTGGGGGTTGTTTTGTGAAGTACATCCAGCGAGGATGCTGCCACAGCCACGTTACGGTTCGGTTCGCACGCTCAACTCGCAATCCAGGCAGACGTCGCCCAATGTGGCGGTCGATCACAACGGGGCCAGATTCGTCAATCCCCGGCCCCAACCCGGCGGTCGGAGTGAGCCCACAGCGGCGAGCTGATGATCGGCAGCGTCACGTGCGGTGGTGGGCCGACGATGCGGGACACTTCCCATCTCTCCAGCGTGGAAGAGTAGGCCAAAACCAGCGTTCTATGAGTTGGCTGCCTGAGAGCGCCGTCTTGCCCGCAGGCTCTCCCGTGCCGCCGGCAGTGGCCCGGGCGGGGCGATTTCAGCGCTGCGCCTTTGCCTCTTTGCCGAGCGCGCGACGAGGGAGCTGCTCTACTCAGTCGGGGCGTTCGGGGGGGGGCACTTGACGGGATGGGTTGTAATTGACGCTGGTTGGCATGGCCACTTGGCTAAGCAGCTTGATGAGGGGTTAGCTGCGTGAGCGAGCGAGTGAGTTTGCCTGCGTCTCTGTTTTGGGTGTTTTTGCGAAAGGCGATTTGTGCTTCAGCAGCAGAGCTCTGAGGCCAGGTGATGAACAGAAACAGGTTTGCACTTTTCATCAGTATTACAGTTTGTGCGCGCGTGTGTGTGCGTGACTAAGCTTGCCTTGGGTATGTGATGCACACATGCATTTCAGTGCCAGCATTGTACAGCCTACAGTATAGGTGTATACATATATGGTTTATATGTGTATATATATGTGTGTGTAGTACAACGATTCAGGCTCCCCTCTGTATTGCCTACATACGCTGTCGGGGCAAGTGCTGTTAGCGAGCACAGACAACACACACACGTTCTGCACAGGATGCTCGCATTTGTCTCAGTCGCCATGGGAGTAATTCACCCATGCTAGGTGTGTCATGAGCGTATCTGCATTCGTCAATTCCATTGGTGGATGAAGGCCTCTCCCACACCGTACGGGCCGTGGAGGCTGTGCTGACCTCACGTGACCACGCTGGTCAGCGAGGGCTCGTGAAGACGGCAGGAAGCGGGGAGTGGGGGTGGTGGTGGTGGTAGCCCAGGATTGGTTCAGGTATCGCTCGCCACTGATGCTATCCCTGGCCGGGGACTTGAACTCACAACTCTGGGGTTCACAGTGCAGTGAGTTGACAGCTGCTCCCACCACTGCACCGTGGCTGAAGTGCGTGGTGAAGTATGGACAACAACCCGCCCCCCCCCTGGCTGACGAGACATGGGGGAGGCCTTCCTCCAGCAACGTAACGACAGACGACTGTGATGCACAATTCTAAACAATTGTAAACATGTATAAACAATTATAAACATTAACAAACGTATGCGGTGTTTAGGTCAAGTAAACACAGGGTGCTGCTCATATCCATCAGACGTCGTGCAGCAATGGTGTCAATTCTACGTTGCTATGCCAGGGCCCATTCGCTCTCTTGAATTCAGCCTCGTCTGGAGAGGGGGCCAGGGCAGTGACGATGCCCAGGCTGGGTTAGAACTCGGGGCTGGGTTAGAACTCGGGGCAGGGTTAGAACTCGGGGCTGGGTTAGAACTCGGGGCTGGGTTAGAACTCGGGGCTGGGTTAGAACTCGGGGCTGGGTTAGAACTCGGGGCTGGGTTAGAACTCGGGGCTGGGTTAGAACTCGGGGCTAGGTTAGAACTCGGGACTTGAAGGTTTGGAGCTCTGCTGCTTGACTAATTGAGCTCTACCCCGGTGTAATGAGTAACAAGTATGGGAGCCCGACTGCTTTACTCTTTAAGCTATCTCTGTAACATGTTCCAATTATTTAAAGGCATGCGTATTTAAAAAATTAAGAGATATACGTATAAGACTGTATTAACCTACTGCTGCTTCAGTGGTCACATTTTGTCCCATTTCAGAGACAAAAACGAGTTAACATTTCAGCCATGCAGTGATCTCTCTGGGGATTGAGGCCATTCCTTTACAACTCTTTCCTACATTTAGAGTATTTTGTCCCACATTGAAACAAAAGCACGTGTCGTTTTCTTTGCGCAGAGTGGACGCATTCGACAATGTATGTGTACTGTATGATCAAACACAATAAAAGGGGATGTCTAATGTTCATACAGCAGAGCTTCTCTTATCCGCGAACCTACTACCCGTGACTACTATTGTCTGCAAACCTATTACTCGTGTGACTCCTATTATCCGTGAACCTATTATCCGCGGGAGCTGTTAGGGCTCGCGAAAAGTCCCTATTACCAGCAGCCCTTTTTCAGAATCATCAGAAACTTTATTTATCCTGGAGAAATCCGATGAGCTATGAAGCTCTTTTCACACATGTGGAGTAAACAATCGCGGAGGACCTCGCGGATAACAGGGTCCAGCGATATCGGCCCCGCGTGGCACGGCGGATAACCGGGGCCCTCCTCCTACACTCTCACTTTGGTGGCGGTTGACAATTATGAACTTAGCATCGTGCTCACGGACGCTGAGTGAACGGCGGTGGTGTTTGTCAGCTGAACGTAATGGGGCATCCAGCACGCGGTTGTCCACGAGCGGCGCGCCGTGGCCAATCTTTGGCTGGCATGGGCCCAGGTGGCAATTGCTAAACGCACCCAAGGGGCGACCACAACCACCTGCGGCCCCCAGACACTATCTCGATACGGCCCGAAGCCTGTGGAATTGCTTCCCTCGCCGAATTGGGGACTGCCTGACACCCTCCAAAGTTTTAATTTTAACTTAAAAGTGAACCTGTTCGGGCAGCCATTTCGAGACACAGGTCAACAAAATGTCACAAAATGTACGGTTTTATATTAACCTAATTAGAGTATTATGATTGCGGACTGTACGCTTTTACAGTTGTATCGGACGACAACGACGTACGTACAAGGGGGCCTCGGTGCGAGAGAGGCCCTTTAAAGAGGTCAAGTTCAGTCGCTCGACTGGCGCTCGCGATACAAGAGGGCGACCTGGCACCTGCCCCACCCCTCCCCTCGTCCCTCCCGCCACTCGGTAGCGCGGCGCCTGGGACGCAGTCGCACCGCGTGCTTGCACCCTGCACATCCCCGCGCCACTGGCTGCGTTAGCACCCCAGGGCATAGATCACGAAGAGATTTGTCGTCAACTCGACCGGGGTGTTTTTTATGTATTCCCAACGCCGAGTGGCTCAAGCTGCAACGTTCACTTCCAGACGGTGAAGCGACTGGAACGTGCCCCGCCACTGGAGGAGACGTCTCCCCGCTACGTCGACTCCGCGCCGTGTCTCCCGCAGTTGCGTCGTGACGCCTTTCGTGCCACACACCGTGGGGCTCACACACAGACAGAGTCCGCCCCACGCGACAAACCCGCGGATGTGCGGATCGGAAGGTTGCGTCATCCCGAGTTCACTTCGTGGCGAGGTTGTAGAAACGTTGTCTTGTTTCAGTGGCGATGCTTTTCATCTCGTCGACGCGCCACCCGGACAGCGTCTGCCGCGACTTGGACAGAGAGCGCGCAGCAGACACGCGGCGGAGGCGTCCTGCGGCTGTTCTGTTGTTGAGAGGACACGCGGGCGAAGTTTGTCGCCGTTCGCCGCGACCTCATTGATGCACAACGGAGGGAGCGTCGTGACGGCGACGCTCACGCCCGATGCGCGTGACCCCAAAACTCACGAGGAGGGGGAGGAGGAGGAGGGGGAGGAGGAGGAGGGGGAGGAGGAGGCGCGTGACCCCAAAAACTCACGAGGAGGAGGGGGAGGAGGAGGAGGGGGGGGGAGGAGGCGCGCGCCTCACCGGACGGGGCTGCGTGCCCCCCGTGCCCCCCGGGCCCCCCGTGCCCCCCGGGCGCCGCTATCAGCACCCTGGCACGGACCTCTCCCCGAACTGCCACCTCAGATGGATCTCCTCTAACTCGGCGGCCTTCACTCATTCTTTCAGAGGGCCCGTGGGGGCCGCTCTCGTCGAGAAGACGCCATCAGCGCGCGGGCCGCCACGCCGCCTGCAAGGGGGTGTTCTCACTCCTTGTGGGCGGTCGGGGCCGCACTAGAGGCCACCAGGGCCGCCGGTGGCCCCTGGTGGCCTTGCGATGAAGGACGCCGCTCCCACTGTATGCAAACTATGAACATTCGTAGATGTGCGCACAGACCCTGCAGTCGTGAGGTTTCATCATTTTTGGAGACATCGTCAAACGGGTGTGAGTGGGTCTGGCCATGCCCATCCCCGGCTGTCGTGATGCCCGGAATCGGTGCTCGCTGAAATGAATTGGCGATGGGTGCACCGAGCTCACGCTTGATCCGAGTGAGGGCGCCATTGAGCCACGAGTCACCAATCGCGTGCCAAACAGCTGAACGCTTCTCCACCAACGGCCTCCTTCCCCACGCACTGTGAGCATGTGCGGCACCCGTGTAGTCCGCAACACCTCATACACCGCCCTCGTCTTCCTCTGAGCCGTGACCACGCTTGCCGACACCTCGTCCCACGTTGCTTCACAGCTTCCAAACGTCCTCGATTTTGTTTTGCGCGGATAAATGGAGCACATTCGCGGATAAACCTGCGGAATAAATGATCCGCGAAGTTCATCCCTCACATTGCCCACAGGGAGAGGAGGTCTTACTTTTGAGCGGTGGTCTTCGCAACATTTGTGTCCACTCGCTGTGTCTTGTCGGGGGCCGCACTAAAGGCCTCCAGTGGCCTCCTGGGGCCGCCAGTGGCCGCGGGGCCTTGCACTGAAGAAGAGCGCCGCTCTCGAGTGAGACTTGTGGTGGTCAGCCGGCAACCCCCCACAGCGGGGTAGAGGCCTCCCCACATTCTCCTCCATTCCCAGCTGTTCCCGTCCAGTCCTGGACCTCCGTTGCTCTTGTAACTCGCTGACTGGCCCCGTACTGGACATCTGTGAAAAAGAGCTTCATAGCTCATCGGATTCCTCCTTGCACTCTCAATACAGATTGTGATTGTGACCATTGGACTCTCGTGATGCGATGCACCTCTTTTGAGCGAAGAAGCGGTGACATTTCCCCATCTGTGCAGGTGGCCCGTGCACTCTCACCCCGTGTAATCTAACCCAGTGCATTCTAACCCAGTGCCCCTCAGCCTTCGTGTCGTCACGGCAGGGTCCAGGGCGTGCCGCTGCTTATTCTGAAATCGAGGCAAGAAGCTCGCGGGGTTCACGAGTTGGGGCAGAGGAACCCTCCGTGGCGTTCAGTGGCCGATCCGGGCCCCACTCGCCCCCCCCCCCCGCTCTCCGCTCCCCATTGGTCGCGGCGCGGCAGCGGACAGCCGTCGGCCCCCACCGCCGGCCCTCTCAACTCGCGGCCCTCTCAACTCGCTGGGCCCTCTCAACTCGCTGGGCCCTCTCAACACGCTGGGCCCTCTCAACTCGCTGGGCCCTCTCAACTCGCTGGGCCACACGCGCGCAGTTGGGCGGCGTGAATTATCGGCTCAGGGGGTTCGGCAATGGGTCAGGTGGGGCCCCAATGGCGCTGTAATTACATTACAATAACACGTGGAACGTAAATGAAGGCATTTTCAAAAGAACATTCAAGGGGGTCCCAACTCGCAGCTTTGGCTGCCGGGGGTGTGGGGGTGCAAGGCCCCCCCCCCCCCGCCTGCTCCACGCTCGCTCCGCTGCCGAGGAGCAGCGCTTTGAACCCTCGACCCTGCGGCGCCTCGAGGGCGTCTGCCCCCGAGCTCGATCAGTGCCGCGGTGCGCAGCAGAGGTGGAGTGGTTGCGCGCAACCTTCATCCGACATCACAATCACTGGCGGCCGAGTCCGGCTGCTGAGATCGTATATGCAGCCAAGGAATGTTAATCTGGGGAAAGCGATCCACACGCACACCGCAGGCATAAGCCATCACAATGCAGCATAATTACCCAAGCCCTTTACCCATATCATCTTCAATTGCCTGGGCTTGCAAAAATGCGTGTAATATCTTAACTACATGTAGCGCAGGGGCATCGCTTAGACTCTTTTTGTGTTAAATTGGCCTGCATGTTACCGTGATTGTGTCTCTGTGCGTGTCACTGTGGGGAGCGGTGGCGCAGCGATTAGCGCTACGCTGCGCTACGATCCCGGCGACCCGAGTTCAATTTCCGCTCACGGCCAACACCGGTGACGATTATCTGAAACGGTCCTGGGCCTCCCCTAGGTCGACTCAGCCTCATTATTACCTGGTGCGGTGTATAAACATCGCCACTAGGGAGACAAAGGTGGCCGGGCGTGGTGCCGGCCACCCACCCCCTCGTGTGCCGTGCCGGCCTTCATAAGTGCTCGCTGACAGAACTTGCCCCAACAGTATGTTAAGGCTATACGGGAGATCTTTGTCTTTGTGTGTCACTGAATTGACAAATTGCTATTACTCTTTGGCGAACACACGCCGTGTTAATGATTTAAGGTTTTTTTTTTTATAAATCCACTGCTGTGCCGTGTTTGTCATTGGGTCGTTTGACCATACTTCATCACGCCGGTCAGCGCAGGTTGGTGGACAGATGTGGGGCGGCTGGGGCCCGTGCAGATGTTACTCTCCACGGAAGATAGCCGGGGACAGCAATCACACTCAGGTCGCTACCACTGGAGGTTGCTTTCACCCACCTCCGATTAGCATGGTTGGCTACGTACGGTGCGAAAGAAGTTCAACATACAGTGCACACATGCTCCATCAATTGGAAGAATATCAATGCTATGTTTTCATTATCAGCCCGTGTTTTTATTGCAAATGTAACCGGCAGTTCGTTACATGTGCAACTTTATTACTTGGCTGTTTCGGGCGGAGGAGGGTGTACGATCCACATTTTTTTTGCGATCTGACCGAAACAAAATCTATTATGAATCATAATATTGGTCGCGAAATCCTACTACGTGTTAAATGTATCAGTTGGTTCGCGACTCGTGTGCACTGCAATAGCAAGCAAGTCTACTGTAATCACTAACATTTATCATCAACAGACATCACTAGCGGACGAATGCCTCCTCCGTAAAACCTCGTCATCCTTTGAGGCCCTTAACTGTCACAATTCCACTTTTTTTAAAGATGCAATAAAATGTGGTGCGTGCGTAGTCACAACGGCATGCACAACGCCACATGGCACGGGGGGCGCTCGCATGAGAAACAGACAGAAATAGATTAAGATTTCGAACCCGGACATATTAATTATCGCATCAGCAATTCGTTTTTTGTTAAAGCGTGGGGAGTTGCAGTCAGTCACTCCACTCATGAATTATTAATCCACGCTGTCCAAGCCTTGACAGTGGCGTTTGTGATGTTTTTTCCTCTTCGGGTCAAAGTCGGCAATAGTTCAGGATTGTTGCCAACCAGAAGTCGACCAACAACGCCAGCGAATGAAACTCCCTAGACCACGGGCCGACAACCAAAATAACAAGAAGAGACATTTTTCGAATTCGGTAACAAAAAAAGCTGCAATATTTAAAGAGCCGCATTGCCATGTGAATACGAGAGACGGTGGTCATGAATGAATGACGTCACGAAGCAGTCCTTCGCGAGCCACGCGCGGCCCGGAGCAGCAGGGAGCCGACCCCGCCTTGAAGCGGGCACGGGGGGCCTCTGCCGTGGTGGAGTGGCCATCGCCCTGGGCTGCCCCTCTCCCAGCGCGCCAGTTGAAACAACGCTGCAACATCGATTTTATATCCTCCCGCCTCTGTCCATCCAGAACTGCGATTGTGTACACCCACAGTCGTTCGGCAAATCGCGTGTGGTCGGATAAAGTGTGGGACCTGCCCACCTCTTCCAAGACGTACGGTCAGTGTGAAAAGTTGGCCAAAATTCCATCGAGAGGAAACTGGTTTCCGCGATGCACGAATTTTTCTTTAACGATTGGTGTTCTCGTCATTTAGATACTTTTATTGAGCTTTTTCTGTGGAGCATTATGGGTTAAAGCAACTTGCATTCCAAAAGAATCATGTTCTGTCTCCACACATAAATGGAGGTCAAGCGTCCAGTCCGCCAACCTGGTGGCTTTCCATGTCGATATCAAGCAGCGTTTGTTTAAGGACTTTAAGCGATCAAACTCTGAACCAGTTTCGACTTTCTGGGTCTCATCAGATCAGCAGGGGTAGTCTTGTTAAATGCTGCTGGATTGTCAAATCTTATTGGCAAGAGCACCATATTCACATTATAGGGGCCCAATTCACGCAAAAAATCCATAACACACACAAACTCATCACCACCCAGCAGTGGCTGTAGAAAGGGGCTTAACAAGCAAACACGTTTTGTTCGTCGATTTAAAGTTGTTCTCACGAAATGGGTAAAACGGAAGCAGATGTAGGCCATGGCGTCACAGAATGGTGCCAAGTCGCGGAGCCTCGAGGGATAATTAAGCGGGGAGAGCTACATTCGATTCACTCCATGTGATCATTCGCTCTCACAAGTGCGCAAACAAGCAAACGGGCCGCGTAATCGCGGCGGCGAACTGTTCCAGCGAGCGGCCGAGTGCGATTTGTCCGTAATTCGTACACGCTCAGAGAAATCGGGTATGCGCCCGGGTTTAAATTAGTGGGCAGACATCAAAGTTCCGTGGGTTTATACATTATCAGCAATATGCATCAATAAATACGGATATCCTCCTTAAATTCCTTGGGATACTCCCACCTACTGCTGCAAACGGAGTGCACACCGCTGCAGGCTGCTCCAAGTCCCCCCCCCACTCACTCACCCCGCTCAAACCAAGCACTTGAGCCGTTCCGGGCCAATTGCAAAGGCACGTGTTTGTTTAGTCTAGAGTTGGGACGATTCGTCGATTAAGTTGGTGAATCAACTAGAGATTGTATCGACCATTTCGGTCGTGGTGGATTGCTTGGTCGACAAAAGTCAGATTTCATTTCTGCTCAAACAGCCCTGCAGAGCCAGTGATGTAAATTCCACATTCTTTTGGCTGGGGCGGGTATATCTATAGAACAATCGATGTTTCACTTCCCCGCAAAGAACATTCATTTTATCGACCCTGGAGGGTGATGGGCTGAGTCAAACCCCCACCCCTAACCAAGGATTTAACTCGTACACGTTGCAAAGTGTGTCCCAACTCACTCCTGTCTCCCCAAGGTGGGACCCCCCCCCATCCTCTGTGTTTAACCATACTTCACCACCACGCTGGCTTCGTGCGGATCGGTTAAGGTGTACTGACGGCCGGTTCAGGCAAGTATGTATGCTGAACTTCTTTTGCACCGTATGTACCGTGCAGTCAGGAATGGGACTCTGGAGTCTGGAGTGGCCAGGCTTGTAACAGAACTGCGCTAACAACTGTGCCACCGCTCCTCATATGTGTTTACACACACAGCCCCAATTACATTTTTCGAATAGGCACTTCTAAGATTGCCAACTAATATAATCACACGGTTGGGCTTTTACTTTTGTTCTGATAAACCGAACGAGTCAAGTTAACATTCGTTCCGTGCCGATTTGAGGGTTTAGTTCGCAAAAGTTAAAGAGGAGGGGGGAGATGCTTGAGAAATGGGATCAGAGAACCTCAGCTGGCTCTGTGAGGGCACCGCTCCGTGACGACGTCTTGAGAAAACACGAGACGCGACACCCGTGGCAGGACAGCCTGAACACAGCATCGCGAGCACGTGTCGCATCCAACACAGCGCTCAGAGTCACGCACTCGCGCGCGCGCGCGCGCAGCCCCGCCCCCTGCGCAGTAACACGATTGCGCCCGCACTCTTGGTGGATCTAGCCTCCCTAAGACCAACGAAGACAGAGACCCCCGCGGTAGCCGAGCACAGGCTGCTTGGGACAACTGCTCCTCTCGAGCAGCTACGGACGCTCGTCCTTCCGATATTAGGAAGCCACTGGAGTTATGCACTTTTACATCTCGATTGAAAACTCATTTCTTTACAGTAGCTGTTCATGCTTAGTTTGTTGTCCTTCCCCTGCACCTCCGATTAGCGGGGTTTGCTATGTACGGCACGAAAGAAGTTCAACATACACACATGGAGACTTGCACGGCGCCAGCAGCAATGCCCGACCACCTTTGCTCCAATTCCTAATTTAAGGTTGAGTTGACCGAAGAGAGGCCCAAACTTTTTGGCACTGATGTGAGAAAACGTACGTGGCCGTGTTTACGAAACCTGACTCCGGCGTCACGAGCTCACTATGCAACATAGCCGTGGTATTGATTAGAAATCGGCTCGCCGGGTTCGTAGCGCAGTGTACCGACACCCCCCACACACACGTGCAGCCATCACCTGGCGCGGCACACGCACGGGGCACTTGCCAGCACCATGCCGGGCCTCCACGCTGACGTTCACACACCGCACCGGCTACTCGCTGACGGCCGAGTGGACCCAGAAGAGGCCCAGGACCGGTTCAGATATTCGCCACTGGTCGTGAGCGGGAATTCGAACTCGGGTCATCGGGTTCGTAGCGCAGCATTCTCACCACTCCACGACCGCTGATCTACAATGATAAAGATCCCCGTGTAGCCTTCACAGACTGTTGGAGCAAGTGCTGTTAGCGAGCTCCTATGAAGGACACAAACACCAACACCAACACATCGCGTTCTGAACGTCGCTGAGCGCACTCGCAACCCCAAAGCGGCGTCGTCGTGCACGAGCGCGTCAACGTCTCTGCACGGCGGTGCGCACAAAGTACACACACGTGTGTGAACACGTGTGCGTGTGTGTGTTAACACGCACACGCGTGTGTGTGTGTGAATACGCGCGTGTGCGTGTCGGAAAGTGTTCAGTCTCTGCAGCTTCGAGTGGAATTGTGCAGTGGCCGCTTTGAAAGTCGACATCAACTCATGCGTAAAAGCTCACCGGCTGTAACATTTTAAAAGCACACTTACACACACAAAGAGAATAAGGCATCGAGACCAGTGTCGTCGCTTCCTTCCTTCTGATAGATCAGGGCTCGGCAAGCAAAAGAAACCTCAACATTTCAGGAGCCGCAATGCACGTGAGCAGGAGACGGCGGTGCTTGATAAAGAATCAACACTAAATAATAAAAACTAAATAATAAACAATAAATAATAAACAATTGTCCAAGAGCGACACTTCCTGTCTCGCGTCAAAGTCTGTGAACGACGAGAGAGATATCCCATCGCCATAGCAGAAACCAGACGTTCAAACAACACTCCGAGGCACGTGCTAATCACTCCTCCGATTCGATGAGCGCGGTTGGCTACGTACGGCGCGAAAGAAGTTCAACAGGAAGCATAAACATTCGTGTGGAAAGTGCACACCGCCTTTTGTGCATTCACGCAAAAGTCACCATAAGCGCTCAGTGATGCCTGAACCAGTCCCGAACGTTCCCTTCGCCAACCCGTATTGACCAGCGTGGTGAAGTATAGTTAAAAATACCCCCCCCGCCTCACCACCCCCACGGCGTGGGGAGGCCCTCATCCAGCAGTGGATTGACACAAAGGGATAATAAATACATGTCCCGTATTCATGCACGATGCGACATATCTGGGTATGGTGTGCAAGTGAATGCTGAAGGGTAGACATCGCACTGCATTATTCCCGTAAACGTCTTCGAGGCTCTATTTTCAACACAAACAGCTGTCTCACCCTTCCCAATTAACAGTTACTAAATCTGTGACGGGACTCCATGTTAGCTCTATATAGGTCAACATGATGACAAATGTCATAGCCGTAGCTTGGGTTCACTTGGTCAACTGCCACACGAGTCCATCGCCATTCGCTCCGTGGTCGTCGCGAGAGGAATGACGATGGCTGTGGTGGTGGTGGTGGTGGAGGTGGTGGCGGAGGTGGTGGTGGTGGTGGTGGTGGAGGTGGTGGTGGTGGTGGTGGTGGTGGAGGTGGTGGTGGTGGAGGTGGTGGTGGTGGAGGTGGTGGTGGTGGAGGTGGTGGAGGTGGTGGTGGTGGAGGTGGTGGTGGTGGAGGTGGTGGCGGAGGTGGTGGTGGTGGCTGTGGTGGTGGAGGTGGTGGTGGTGGTGGAGGTGGTGGTGGTGGTGGTGGAGGTGGTGGTGGTGGTGGAGGTGGTGGTGGTGGTGGAGGTGGTGGTGGTGGTGGTGGTGGAGGTGGTGGTGGTGGTGGTGGAGGTGGTGGTGGTGGTGGTGGTGGAGGTGGTGGTGGAGGTGGTGGTGGTGGTGGAGGTGGTGGTGGTGGTGGTGGTGGTGGTGGTGGAGGTGGTGGTGGTGGTGGTGGTGGAGGTGGTGGTGGAGGTGGTGGTGGTGGTGGTGGTGGAGGTGGTGGTGGTGGTGGAGGAGGTGGTGGTGGTGGTGGCAGCACGCCGCGTGTGAGCCTCGTGCAGCGCCGCACGGTGCCACGGGCGCGTTCATTACGGAGACTTGCGAGGGGGAGTTGACGCGCAGGACCAGGAACAACAACAATCACTTTCGCCAAGTCCCGAACGCCGCCCATCAACTCGAGGATTTTAATAAGAGAGGTCGCGTCCGTGCCACACATCACGACACGGTGACTCCTTACTCGCGTCTCATGGCAACTGTGTTGACCGGGGAGACATTTCTCCCGAAATATTTTCCGGAGCACCCCCCACCGCATCTCTCGGTGTGGATTATCACTCGCCACTGATGTTAACAGTGGCCAGGAATCGAGCTCACGTGGCCGCATTCGTTCGCGAATTGCGCTAACTGCTGCGCCACCGCTCCACCCCACTGTGTTAATGTGCAGCCTGTACGAGATTATACCACAGCGGCATTCCGACAACACTAACCCTAACCCCTAACCCTTAACCCTAACCCTGTCCTGATGTTGTTTTAATGCTAAAACAAACACAAGTGCTGTTAGCGAGCGCCTATTAAGGCTGACACGGCACAGGCGCGGGCGGGTGGCCAGCGCGACACCCGCACACAGTTACAACATATCCCCCGTTTGTACTCGGGGGCTCTAGGGCGCGAGTGCTGTTAGCGAGCGCCTATTGAGTCCGAGACGGCAACCCTGCGGTGGCGAGGCCAGAACCGCGCCCGACCGTCTTTGTCTTCCCGCTACACCATTAAGGCGAAGTCGACCTCGGCTGAGCGTGGCCAGAACGCGGCCACCCTGGGCCGTCCTTGTTGTTTAACAAACCGCGCTGGGTAGGACATACTTTTAAGACTGAGTCGACCTAGGGGAGGCTCGCTACAGGTTTGGCTATCACATTTTCATGGAGAATTTGAGACAGGTGCCATCCAGACATACACCCGTGCCTAACCCCTACAGCCAAACTCCCCCTCCCCCCCCCCCCGTGCCTAACCCCTACAGCCAAACTCCCCCTCCCCCCCCCGTGCATAACCCCTACAGCCAAACTCCCCCTCCCCTCCCCCCCCCGTGCCTAACCCCTACAGCCAAACTCCCCCTCCCCTCCCCCCCCCGTGCCTAACCCCTACAGCCAAACTCCCCCTCCCCTCCCCCCCGTGCCTAACCCCTACAGCCAAACTCCCCCTCCCCCCCCGTGCCTAACCCCTACAGCCAAACTCCCCCTCCCCCCTCCCGTGCCTAACCCCTACAGCCAAACTCCCCCTCCCCCGTGCCTAACCCCTACAGCCAAACTCCCCCCTCCCCCCCCCCCCGTGCCTAACCACTACAGCCAAACTCCCCCTCCCCCGTACCTAACCCCGACAGCCAAACTCCCCCCTCCCCTCCCCCCCCCCCGTGCCTAACCCCGACAGCCAAACTCCCCCCTCCCCTCCCCCCCGTGCCTAACCCCTACATCCAAACTCCCCCCCCCTCCCGTGCCTAACCCCTACAGCCAAACTCCCCCCTCCCCTCCCCCTCCCCCGTGCCTAACCCCGACAGCCAAACTCCCCCCTCCCCTCCCCCCCCCCGTGCCTAACCCCTACAGCCAAACTCCCCCCCCCCCCCGTGCCTAACCCCTACAGCCAAACTCCCCCTCCCCCCCCGTGCCTAACCCCTACAGCCAAACTCCCCCCCCCCCCCCGTGCCTAACCCCTACAACCAAACTCCCCCTCCCCCCCCCGTGCCTAACCCCTACAGCCAAACTCCCCCTCCCCCCCCGTGCCTAACCCCTACAGCCAAACTCCCCCCTCCCCTCCCCCTCCCCCGTGCCTAACCCCGACAGCCAAACTCCCCCCTCCCCTCCCCCCCCCCGTGCCTAACCCCTACAGCCAAACTCCCCCCCCCCCGTGCCTAACCCCTACAGCCAAACTCCCCCTCCCCCCCCGTGCCTAACCCCTACAGCCAAACTCCCCCCCCCCCCCGTGCCTAACCCCTACAACCAAACTCCCCCCCCCCCCGTGCCTAACCCCTACAGCCAAACTCCCCCCCCCGTGCCTATATAAAGCCACAACAGCAGATCATTTTCTCACCTGAAGACGGCCGCTTGTATTGCGACCGAGACGTGGTGTTTTATTATGATTATTATCATCTTCGTGTCTTTACCGAATGAACCAGCGAGTATGTGATTCCTGCAGTCACGACAGCTTCACATCAAGATTGAGTGAGTGAGGTTGTGCAAGGGCGTGGACACTCGGCGCCCTTTAAACTAGACACCTCCTCGCGAGCGCGACTCGGACCGTGCAGACGAGGGCCGTAAAACAAAGGGAGATAAATCGCTCTCGTGATAAAGTCGTATTTCTAGTAACACGAATTCACGTGCTCAGCCCACTGCTGGATGAATGCCGTGTCGGCGTCTGAGTTTGTTCCACAGTTCGCTGACCAATGCGGGTTTGTGAAGGGGAGGAGCGATTCAGATCTCTCTCTCGCATCACTGATGTTGACCACGAGGAGTGGGCTGCGCCATGGCCACTGCGCCCGTCGCCCGCCCAGTAGTGAGACAAGTTAGAGGCGCAGCCCTGCAATGACTTATTGAGACACCTCCGATTAGCACGGTCGACGACGTCGTTCAACACACATAGAGCAACTGCAGATTAAACATGTCATGTGAAAGACCCCCTCGTCTAATCGTCACCCTCGGCCTTGGCCAATCCACTGCTGGACGAATGCCTCCGGAGGCCCACTACTCGTCGTCCGATGCAGCAATCGCCACCACGAGTGTGCCAGAGCTCCAGTGCTGGAAGCCGCATTCGTATCACGATGCACGGGACGCTCCAGGCGCAACTCAGTCGCAGTTGCGGCGGTCGTGCACCTCTGAGAAATGCGCGTGTCAGTCAGCAGCAGCAGCGCTCGCTGTTATTAGTCGACGTGAGTGCCGGGTTCACGCAGAAGCAGCACGCGGCCCCTGTGAGAGACGTGGAGGCCACGGCCGCGTTCTCGCCGCGACTCGGAAGACGCTCCGCCAAGGAAGACGACAACCGTCACAGCTGCTGCCCCCGTGGTGTTCGACAAAGTTGAACAAATGTGGTCGCGATGCACAAACGTCTACTGGATTATGATGTGCACCCAACACTTTTGCTCGGACATAGGGGGGGGGGGGGCTGTGGGGGTAAAACAGTGCTTCTTATATTCCGGAGAAGAGGGTGTGTACGCGAGGCTGATGTCTCCACCAAGCACATTGCACAAACACGCACACAGACGCAACAACTACAAAGACGAACACCCCCCATGTCGGCATTTGCAATCTGGTGAGGGCAGTGGCCGTTAGCGAGTAGCACCTCCGAAGGCCGAGGCGGTGAACAAGCTGCGGCCAGAGCCACGCCCGGCCGCCTTTGTCTCCCCGGTGCCGAGTTGTTGTTTGGCACACACAGCACCGGGCACTTGTTTGAAGGCTGAGTCGACTTAGGAGAGAGTTGCAGGAGCGGCTACAACATCGCTCGCCAGTGACGTTAGAGAGCAGCCAGGAATCGACCTCGGATGCCAGGATTCGAAGCAGCGTGTGCGCCTAACCATTGCGCCACCACTCCGCACCGGTGCCGGAGCGCGACTTCGTTCCACCGCCCCCAGAGGCGTTCTTCCTGCACGAGACGCGGAGGCGGATTGCGACACCGCTGGTCCTAGTGCCGGCAAATCCGACCAGCTCCACATCCTCCTCGACCACATCAGCCCATGTCTTATCTAGCCCATGCCGCGCCCGTTTAGCCCCCCTCTATCTGGCCAATAAAGTCAAGTTCCCCGTAACAGCCTGCGCAGATTGTTGGGGCAAGTGCTGTTAGCGAGCAGCGATGAAGGTCGGCACATCACGCGAGGGAGTGGGTGGCCAGAACCACACTCGGCCGCCTTTGTCTCCCTCATGGCAATGATGTTTAGACACTTACCAGGTACAGTACTCAATTTGAGGCTGAGTCGACTTAGGGGAGTCCCAGGACCCGTTAATATAATCGTCACTGGTGTTGGCCGTGATCGGAAATCGAACTCGGGTCGCCGGGTTCGTAGCGCAGTTCACTCACAAGCGCACCACCGCTCCCCACTATACACACACACAGACACACACACACAGACACACAGACACACACACAGAGACACACACGGAGACACACAGACACACACACAGAGACACACACACAGACACACAGACACACACACAGAGACACACACGGAGACACACAGACACACACACAGAGACACACACACAGACACACAGACACAGACACACAGACACACACACAGACACACACACACAGACACACAGACACACACACAGAGACACACACGGAGACACACAGACACACACACAGAGACACACACACAGACACACAGACACAGACACACAGACACACACACAGAGACACACACGGAGACACACAGACACACAGAGACACACAGAGACACACACAGACACACGAACACACACAGAGACACACGAACACACACACACACAGAGACACACAGAGACACACGCGAACACGCGCGCAGCGAGCGGCAGAGTAACGAGTTAAGTCTTAACCGCGCCCCATCCCGAACGTCACCCTCCCGGCGCGACTTAAAGGCACCGCCACCACCACAGCGGCCACGAGTACGCAAAGAGAGCGCCTCTTCCCAGTGATTGATGAGCTAACAGGACGACCCGAGGCAGCTATTTACAGACGAAGGGGGGGGGGGGGGTGGTGGGAAGGGTTGAGGTCACGATCCAACCACTGCCACACACACACGCGCGCCACAGCCACCCATCACAACTTTCCAACCGAGCGCCGCGCCAGGAGATCGAACGTTGACAGCTGCCGCTTCCAGCACGAAGGGCACAGGGGGTGGTGTGAGGGTATCGGTGCGAGGCGCTGGGAGGCTCTTGGAGTGACACTTCGGTTCACGCACCTGGCACAAGGTAAGACTCTCATCCCCACCGCTTCACTGACAGCCCACCCTCGTCAATCCACTGCTGGATAAACGCCACCCCACGTCGCTTCGGCCATGGGTGGGGGTGAGAGGGGGCGAGCGAGGTTGTTTGGACATACTTCACCACGCTGGCCAGTGCGGGTTAGTGAATCAGAATCTTGCTTGAGACTGGAGGAATCCGATGAGCTATGAAGCGCTTTTTTTACAGATGTCCAGTCGTGAAGGAGAAATCGCCACTGATGTTATAGCCGTGGCCGGGAACATCTCACCCAGCTGGCTGGGTTCATAGCGCACTGACCTCACCACTGCGCCACCGGTCCTACCGTACCGATGGTTGGTTTTTAATGAATGTATGTTTACAATGAATGTATGTTTACAATGAATGTATGTTTACAATGAATGTATGTTTAAACCAGACGTTGATGTCTTAGACCCAGATGGGCAGTGAGCTGATGAGGCATGTTCTCAGACAACGTTGTGGAGAGCGAGATGAAAATGCCCCACGTGGACACGAGATTCGAAGCACAAATATCTCCAAGTGACTCCGCTAAGTTTCATTTGAAGTGGAATTAAGTGCATCCACTGATTTTATTTTAAGGGGGCGGAGAGGTGGGGGGGGTGGTGGCTCAATGGTGAGCGCAGTGCGCTCATCAACCCCTTCACCTAAGTTGAGTTAGATTCTACCACGGCTGATGTCTGATTGATATCTCCAGCCGGTCCTGAGTACTCCTACCCTCGCTACTCACCGACGTGGTGGGGAAGTATGGTCAAACATGTTTCACCACGCTGGTCTGTTGCGGTGAAGTATGGTCAAACAACCTCCATCACCGTCATGATGTGGGGGAGGTGTTCGTCCAAACGTTGATTGACGTAGAACTGTAAAATGCTCTTGTAACTTTGTCATTCAAAGCGACGGAACTGAATTGTCTGTCGAGTGTACATTAGTTTACATCACAGATATGGAATGTTCCTTAGGGGGGGGGCTCTTAACCCACCCTACTATACATTATTTTAGCAAAATTCAATTCTGATGTTACATTTATTGTACGATATAGACTCTGTCCTTGCCGGAGTCAGACAGAGACAGGATGCTGCAGTGCTCAAACAGGCGGCGGGGCGATTCACATCTCCTTTGGCAACCCCTGAGCCGGTGGTGGAAATTCCGCATTCCCGTGGCGGGGTCAAGTGTATCCATAGGGCAACCGCCGTGTGACTTGCTACAAAAGTGTCGCTCTCCCTTGAAATGATGATGGGTGGATCGCACCCCAGGTTAGGATTGTAACTCGCACGACAGTCGATCGCTCTGTATCCGCGATAATCCGGTGCGACGTCTCACAACCGAATATACAAACTGTCTATTGAACTGACGTTTCGGGTAATGGCCCTTTGTCAGAGCAGATGGAGAGAGGGCGATCATGTTGTGACGTATCGCTGAAAACGGCTTTTTACAGTGTGGTGCCTTCGGCATATATCCTCGTCTGTTTATAACTATTCATACTGTACAAATCACCCTAGAGATGTTTAATGTTTCTGTCACTTAATTTTGCAATTGTACTTTGATATGTCCAAAAATAATCGGCCCGAGTCAACTTACGCTCCAGGGAATGTATAGCTGTACTTGACGTTGCTAAGTATTTTGTGCGATATTTCCATGTTTTTTGTGACACGGTTGTTTTTTGCAACGATTTCTATTGACTCCATGCCTCCACTTGAGTTTGTTTTGAGTTTGTCATCTCGGTGAACCACGTGGCTCAGGCAAGTGCGACTCCATCCTGGTCGCTCGACTTCTCTCAATCGACGTGGGCGTCAATATCGTGGCTGAGCTTTGGAACCTGCAGTCTAACACTGAGCACTTCAGGAAAATCAGAAGATATTATTGATATTATAATTATACGTAGCAAGCAAATACAAGTATTCTGAAAAAAATCTTCTATTAAAAGTAGATAAATGAAGACAGTAACCATATTCGCAACGTCTAATATATATATGTAATAAACCACCATTAACCAAACGCTGCCCGCATGCAGAGCGTAAAGGGCAGTCTGACTCGCAGACAGAAGTTAAATACAACACTGACTCATACTTCGCTAATCAGTCGCTATCCGTGTGAAAGTACGTGCTGGAAATACTCTCAGCGTGGTCATTAACACGCCCCGTCTATACGACGACGAACATTCGTAAACAGGTGAAACAATAAAGTACTGCCGTTAGTCAATCCACTGCTGGATGAAGGCCTCCTCCCAGCACGCATCGTTTCACCATCCTTCAGCAAGCTGATTGCTGCCGGTTGGTGAAGAGAGAGGGGAGCCCAGGAGCGGTCCACGGATCAGTCGCTCCACGGATCAGTCGCTCCACAGATCAGTCGCTCCACAGATCAGTCGCATCACAGATCAGTCGCTCCACAGATCGCCCCTCGCGCTCGCCGTGCCCGACGACTCGAACCGAGCGACGGCTGCGTCAATTCGAGCCGTGCGCGCTCGTCGATGCGACACCGTCTCCCCCCCCCCCGTCCCACCGCCAACCCCGCGTTGTCGTGACCCGTACGGCTGCCCGTGTCAAAACGTCGAAGGTGACGACCGTGTCGATGATGTCACTCCTTGTCTGCCCGAGCGCAGTGTCTCCGCACTCGGGTCTGAGCGGGTCGCGCGATGGGCGATTGGAGCTTCCTCGGGAGGCTCTTGGAGAACGCGCAGACGCACTCGACCGTGGTGGGCAAGGTCAGAGCCCGTCCGCACGGCACGCAGCCCTCACTCGCCGCGCGTAGCCGTGGCCAAGGTGTGAGTGTGTGTGAGTGTGTGTTAATGTGTGAGTGTGTGAGTGTGTGTGTGTTAATGTGTGAGTGTGTGTTAATGTGTGAGTGTGTGAGTGTGTGTTAATGTGTGAGTGTGTGTTAATGTGAGTGTGTGAGTGAGTGTGTTAATGTGTGTGTGTGAAAGTGAGTGTGTGAGTGTCAATGTGTGAGTGTGTGAGTGTGTGTTAATGTGTGAGTGTGTGTTAATGTGTGTGAGTGAGTGTTAATGTGTGAGTGTGTGTTAATGTGTGAGTGTGTGTTAATGTGAGTGTGTGAAAGTGAGTGTGTGAGTGTTAATGTGTGTGTGTGAAAGTGAGTGTGTGAGTGTTAATGTGTGAGTGTGTGAGTGAGTGTGTGTTAATGTGTGAGTGGGGAGCGATAGTGGCGTGGTTAGCGCGCTGCGATACGAACCTGGCGACCCGAGTTCGATTCCCGCTCACGGCCAACACCAGTGACATTATCTGAACCGGTCCTGGGCCTCCCCTAGGTCGACTCAGCCTCAAACGAGTACCTGGTGCGATGTGTAAAATATCGCCACTAGGGAGAGAAAAAGCGGCCGGGCTTGGTGTTGGCCACCCACCCCCTCGTTTGCCGTGCCGGCCTTCATATGTGCTCGCTAACAGCACTTTCCCCAATCGTATGTTGAGGCTATAGGGGGCATCTTTGTCTTGGTGAGTGGTGCTCGGAGCGGAACCCACTCTGGGTGTCCGGACAGCCCGATCGTTTCATCAACTGCTCAGAGGCACTCGCAACGTTTATTGCGAAAAGAAACCCCACAACATTTTAAAATATGGCCAACAGACAACCACACATTGATTTTATTCCGGATAAGAGAACCCCCCCCACCCAACATTTTTTCTTGGCTAATAGACACCCATACATTGTTATCACGTGGCTAAGAGAGACGCACAAGATGCTGGTCTCGAGTCACGGCAAGTCAGAAGAAGTCCCGTGTGTTTCTCGCTGTAACAAGGCGACGTGGTGGGGACGATGATCACGCTGATGAGGGGCCTCTCACACACACACACAGCAGTCGGCGCAGTGCTGAGTCAGTCGCCTGCAGTAATTGCGTAGATGTAATCCACTGTATGGTAATTATAGAGCCGTATAACTCATTTTGTCCGTGGCGTGATGAAGTGGGGGGCCAAATTCACGGACCCTATCTGTAATCTCATCAATAACCACCGGTATCAATTCATTGATAGCTTGCACGGCGCGGCTCTGCCCTTGGAGTGGGTGCTGTGCGGGGTGATCGATGTACTGGAAGAGTGGATGACTGGTGGTGTTGATGGTGGTGGTGGTGAGAGAAGAGATGGGGCGTGGTCGTGGTGGTTATGGTGGTGTTGGTGGTGCCGCGCGTGTGGAGAGAATGCGGAAAGAGGTCTCGCTTTCAGAAGAAGGGAACACATTTCACTGCAATAAATATAGACGTCCTAATTTTATGCCAATTCCACGCCCGGTGCGTGGTCATGTGAGCACGCTGCGTCGTCTTTGCGGGTGGTAGTGGTTGTACAATGCAGGGAGTGTCTCGGGCTGCGCTTAACGGGGCTGCCAAGGGCTCTGCTCTGCAGCTTGCGTCTGCAGACATCCTCCTCCTGTAGATCAGCTCAGAGCAGCTCGCGATGACCAGTGTGGTGAAGTGTGGTGAAGTGTGGTGAAGTGTGAAGTGTGGTGGAGTGTGGTGGAGTGTGGTGAAGTGTGGTGAAGTGTGGTGAAGTGTGGTGGAGTGTGGTGGAGTGTGGTGAAGTGTGGTGGAGTGTGGTGGAGTGTGGTGAACTGTGGTGGAGTGTGGTGAAGTGTGGTGAAGTGTGGTGAAGTTTGGTGGAGTGTGGTGAAGTGTGGTGGAGTGTGGTGGAGTGTGGTGAAGTGTGGTGAAGTGTGGTACAACTAACGCTGACGAACAAGTGGGCCACGCGGCGTAGAGGGGCTTTCATCCATCAGTGGATAGACCATGGCTGACGACGACTATGATTACGAAAGCATAATTTAAGTATTATATATGTATCGAATGACATTTGTAACCGTACAATAAAACCTGTCGCTAACTCGTACTGTCTCGCGATTAAACAATCCATCTTGCACTTAGCTAAACGTGAGCTGATTCCAACGCTCCATCTCCACCATTGAAGTCCTTTAGGAGCCATTTCTCGGGTGCCACTCCACCACAAAATCCTTCATCATCAGCCATCATTCCTTCGAGAGCGTAACCCCTACAGCCACTACATTTACCAGAATGTCTGCACAATCCACTATTCAAATCCGATCGCGACCATTGGATTTGTACACGCTCTGTTATAGCGCTCTTAAAATGTATCATACAGAATAGGCGACGTTCGTGCAACGACCCTTCGTCATAGCACACACATCATGGTAATGATCGCGATCATTCTCACAATAACCCGTGACGCTTCGGCGTGCTCCCCGCTGCCGCACCGCGCAGGTTTGGCTCTCGGTGCTCTTCATCTTCCGCATCCTCGTGCTGGGAGCGGCGGCCGAGAGCGTGTGGGGCGACGAGCAGGCGGGCTTCCGCTGCAACACGCAGCAGCCCGGCTGCGAGAACGTGTGCTACGACGAGGCCTTCCCCATCTCGCACATCCGCTTCTGGGTGCTCCAGATCATCTTCGTGTCCACGCCGGCGCTCGTCTACCTGGGCCACGTGCTGCACATCATGCGCATGGAGTCGCGCCGGAAGGAGGAGCTCGAGGAATGGAGGAAGCGGCATCCCGACGAGGACGAGGACGACTGCAGGGCGCTCCTCGACGGCGCCAAGGGCAGAAAGGGCGGCCCGCCCAAGTCGAGGAAGACCTACGTGAGCGACCAGGGCAAGGTCTGCATCAAGGGCGCCTTGCTGCGCACCTACGTGCTCAGCATCTTCAGCAGGACCATCTTCGAGGTGGGCTTCATCGTGGGCCAGTACTTCCTCTACGGATTCAGCCTGGGGCCGCTCTACCGCTGCAGCAGGAGCCCGTGCCCCAATGTGGTCGACTGCTTCATCTCGCGTCCCACCGAGAAGACCATCTTCATCCTCTTCATGCTTGTGGTGGCCTGCCTCTCGCTGCTGCTCAACCTCTTGGAGATGTACCACCTGGGCTGGAAGAAGATCCGCAAGGGGCTCGGCAAGCGCTACGAGAAGATGCAGCAGCAGCAGCAACAGTCCGCGATGAAGCACCACCCGCCCTCGCTCGACCAACACTCGGTGAAGACCTCCTCGCAGCCCATCTCCTACACCTACTACCAGCCGCCCACGGACGAACGCAACTACGACCCGCCGAGTTTCCGCACGGCGACCAGAGACCCCGTCGCGGGGGCCCGTCTCGTCGCGCAGGGCGTGGACGGGCAGAATTGGGCCAACTGGGAGGAGGAGGAGAGCCGACGGGGCGCCGCTCGGGCCGCCGCCGCCGGCGGCGACGAGGCGAGGCACGCGGCTCACGCGCCGCACCCCGTGAGCCGCGGCCTCGCGATGAGCACTCCGCCGCACGGCGCTCCTCCTCCACCCACGTCGTCGTCGCCGCCGCCGCTGCTGCTGCAGCCCTGGGCCGCGTCCTCTCCTGTCGCCTGTCCCTCCTCCTCCTCCTCGGCCGCCGTCGCCGCCGCTCTGGCTGCGGCTCTGGAGGACGAGGCGGAGGTTCTGACGGCTACGGTGCAGATGCACGAGCCGCCTCTGCACGCGGGAGGCGAGCACGACATCGACGTGAGGAGGTTGAGCAGGGCGAGCAGTCGGGCGCGCTCCGATGACCTGCAGGTGTAGCCCCCTCCCCCCCACGTTCTCTCCGAGGGTCCGCCTCGACTCAGCCGCGCGTGCTGCTGGTTTTCAGAGTGAACATTTACATACATTTTTACTGTGGGATTCTCATTTATTTGAATCAATCATGGTTCCAATGTTGATCAAGGTGGGCCCCTTTTCCCAATAATTAAATCGCTTTCTCCATTTGCGAGCTTCAGTCCAGACTCTGCAAGACTTCTTGAAGCACCTCCCATTAGCACTGTTGGCTACGTACGGTGCGAAAAAAGTTCAACATACATCCAAGCAGATTAAAGGACTGCATTGGCACACAACCATAGGCAGACAACAATATACCCGGTCGTGTTGAGAGGGAACCGTTTGTAACAAAGGCGAGAAATTGACTGGCTTCATCGTTGGAGATGGCCAGGGACGGTGAACATCCTGTTGTGGAATTAGAAAAAAAATCTGAAGGTTTTTAATAGATTTACATTCGCAGAGAGTGGGTATACAATCCCTTCAAGAGTGACACATGGATAATTAAACTAGCTTACACACAAAAATTGCATCAACATGTGACACGCAATGGTCTGTCAAGCACGTTCAGCCGCGTGGATGATCACAACTCGGCCAAGTGACACATTCCTGGAGAGACAAAGAGTCGATCCCTCGCCGCGACGATTGTTGTCGACGCCTCTTCCTCCCTCTCACAGGTCAGATCGTACGGATAATGTTGAAGTTGGCGTGTTCACATTCCGTAAGATGTGGTGCCGTGAGCTCACCGGAGCCCAAGAGCTCCACGTGCTCCTCCATCAACGCCGCGCCGGCCACTCGACGCGTCACGCCGAGTCGGCGTTGGCCGTCGTGGTCCCACGGCGTCGCCTTGCCAGAGACCGCAGTGTGGTGGTGGTCTGCGTCATTAAGACGTTTTATCGGTGTCAATAAAGTTATACAAATCTAATCTTACACACACACCCGATTATAATACGCACCCCTTCCCCCAAAATTTGCTTTAAAACACAGTGGGGGGGGGGGGGAGTGCATCGTGTAATCGGTATCGGGTACGGTAACACACGACCGTCTGGCGGAGCGAGCTATCAGGCAGCAGCAGTAGACCCGGCAATGTCGAGGTGGTATAAAGGACGAGCTCGCAGGCTAACACGATGGACCACGTGCACAGCCACTGATAGATGAGGGCCGCCCCACTCCCTGAGGGTCGTAGGGTTCACTTGACCAGACTTCACGATGGTCAGCACGGGTCGCTGCGGGCGGGTAGATACCGCAGCAGCCTGTAGCACCTGGGGATGCATTAGAGTCGCACGTCCGAGCACTAGCCTGGCCCAAACCTGCCTTGGCTGTGTGCGGTAAAGTCCATTTCACTTCTGTGTTCACACCTCCCATGCACCCCCACCCACCCGCCTGAACCAACCCGCATGAACCAGCGTGGTGAAGTATGCTCAAGCAACCCCAGTGGCCCGCACGGCGTGGGTTAGCCCCTCGTCCAGCAGTGCAATGAGAATGGGCTCGAGATGTCAATGTAATTCTTCTGTGCAGAGCAGCACTGTAGGCTAAAGGCAAGCACTTGTGACTCTTGGTTGTGCTATTTGTTTAGCATGGCACGTGTGCGTGTGTGTGTAGCTCTGTGTAGATGTGGTGGGGAGCGTGGGGAGTGGTGGTGAGCGCTACGCTGCGCTACGAACCCCGGGTCTCCCCTAGGTCGACTCAGCCTCAAATGAGTACCTGGTGCAGTGTATAAAAGCGTGGTGCTGGCCACCCAAAACCTCGTGTGTCGCGCACGCCGTGCCGGCCTCCACATGTGCTTGCAAACACCGCTTGCCCCAACAGTCTGTTAAGGCTATACTGGGGGGATCTTTGTAACATGTCCATACGCAGCACCTAATTTCTGGGGCGTTGGTCTGGAAAATGTTGGCAGGCCACATCCATCTCACGACATCTTGTCCTCACATTTGTTATAAACCTGTGCATAGGATTACAGGAATTATAAGGGTACGGTAATACAAGATTATCACTGTTAGACATACTTTGTACTCTCGTGGTAGTGCCTTACGCCGATAATTATCCTTACTCCAAGCCAGTCCAGCAGCATTTCAGAAAGTATCTAGCGATAAATTAATATCTGCGTGTATATATATACACACCCACACGTTGTTACTGATGTGCATAATCGAGTGGCTGTCTGCACAAGAGCAGGGACAGGGCGACGAGTGGATGCACACAGCATCGCGTGCAATGGGCGTGGGCTGTCGGAACACCGCGATTGACGACCACCCTGGTTCGACTACTCACTGCGGTGCACAACGTTGGTAAATGGTAATCTAATCATGCTCTGGGTGTCCCGTAGGTTGACTCAGCATTAACTGAGTACCCGTATCCAAAGTTACATTTGGGATACATTTAGAGACAAAGGCGGCCGAGGAGTGCGTGGCGTGTGCGCTGCGTGCGCCACTCGCGTTGTGTGCCACTCTCGTTGTGCCACTCTCGTTGCGCGCCACTCGCGTTGCGCGCTGTGCCACTCGCGTTGTGTGCCACTCTCGTTGTGCCACTCGCGTTGCGCGCTGTGCCACTCGCGTTGTGCGCCACTCTCGTTGTGCCACTCTCGTTGCGCGCCACTCGCGTTGCGCGCTGTGCCACTCTCGTTGTGTGCCACTCTCGTTGTGCCACTCGCGTTGCGCGCTGTGCCACTCGCGTTGTGCGCCACTCTCGTTGTGCCACTCGCGTTGTGCGCCACTCGCGTTGCGCGCTGTGCCACTCTCGTTGTGTGCCACTCGCGTTGCGCGCTGTGCCACTCGCGTTGTGTGCCACTCTCGTTGTGCCACTCGCGTTGTGCGCCACTCGCGTTGCGCGCTGTGCCACTCTCGTTGTGTGCCACTCTCGTTGTGCCACTCGCGTTGCGCGCTGTGCCACTCGCGTTGTGTGCCACTCTCGTTGTGCCACTCGCGTTGTGCGCCACTCGCGTTGCGCGCTGCGCCGGCTTCAGTCTAACAGCGCCGCGTGTCCCGGCTCAGGAGCGGCCTTTGTTGTATGTGCGACTGTACAAATTGGCCATGAATGCAGCCTTATTCATAACGTGTTACGGGCTAAACTTCAGGAACGTTGTCGATACTAGATAGTATTAATAGCCGTAACAATCAATGTAAGACGTAAAGTAATGAAAACGAATGTAAATTAAAAAAATAACTATCGATAAGGAATGTTTACCATGGCCACCTTATAGCCACCAAGGCGACCACACGTACAGCAAGTGGGTTGCCAGCCCCACGTTTGTGCAACTCGAGTCTTCGCCTCTCGTGCGAGTGAGGGGGTCATCGTTTCTCCCACGTGTACTTGAAGAAAGAAAATAGCTCCAAAAAAAGGAGTCTGGTACAAACATCCCCATCGACAGGGAGCACCTCCCTGGACGACAGACACGAAGTGAATGCTTGTCTCTGTCATTAAATACCATCTGTGAGCATCACCACCACCATCACCGCAGTACTTACAGGGTTGCGATGCGCAGTGTGTCCTCGAAATACTGGGCTCAATCAGCGGTGGGGTTACATCGGCTATATATAAACATTCATCTGTTTTTTTTAAATATAAATATCCGTTATTCCCACGAAGACCAAACTTATATCATGCCCCCTTTTTGACTTCGCCATTCAAATGCATTTTGTGACATTAAATTATATCTTAGAACAACGTTAAAATATAGAAAAACAGAAAGGCAAAGAAACCAGCAATGCAACCACCGAAACATCGCTAAGCACAATTCTGGATCGCACAATCCAACACTTGCCGCAGCAGCGACAGTTGCTCCCCACGGTGTGGGGACTCCATCGGGGCTGCCTTGCCACCAGCTCATAAACACTCACAGCAGTTCGTCTAGAACTGCTCCGAGTGTTTAGTTTGTTGTCCTTCCCCAGCAACTCCGATTAGCGCGGTTGGCTACGTACGATGCGAAAGAAGTTCAACACACGTACGTTAACATCGCGTCTCTGTGCAGCGTGGAAACTCAGGTGAACAACAAGCCAGCCACGACACCATCTGAACACACGATCGACAATAGAGCCGTGGCCTTTAAAGGCACATAATTGGTGACGCCTCGGACGACGACTCCTCTTTATCGCGCAGCAAGGGGCATTGCCAGACACGTCGCCGATTGTTTTTATTTCCTTGAAGGCCGCAGTGTCACTGGCGAATGTGTTGAATGTGCTGTCATTTGTGCGCGCCCACCACTGCCAAGACAGGCAGCAGTGTCACCAAATAGTTTGATTAACAATTAGTCAGCACTGCTTTGCACGATGTTCAATCGGGGTGCCACGGTGGCTAGGAGATGCTAACTACCTCGCCTGGTCCACAGGAGGTCGTGGGTTCGACCCCGACCCTGACGCCTGCTGTTGTATATCTGTAGTCTGCGTGTCTCTCTCCCCGTGGTCGCGTGGACTTTTCTGCGAGCCCTGCAGTTTCCCCTCCACATGTAGAATGAACATGTTAGAGTATTTGGCTGCTATAAATTACCACATGTTAAGCCACTTCGTTGAACTATTATCTCTTGACCAGTTTCAGTTGTCTAGAATCAAGAGTTACGATTTAATTTCCATTTGTTCCTTCAGAAATCCCGCCCAAAAACGCGATTTATCCACCCATGTTATTTCGAGGCCACTGTATAACATAAATATATAATTACGCATTTCAAGTGTCTTGCCAAAAATGTTGTAATTTCAAAGATGTTGGATCTATGCACAAATGCAATGCATTTTAAATAATGTACTTACGTCTAGGAAAGCCTAAACAACACACGTGTTTCAACACATGGGGAAATCAACATTGGTATCGTAAAAAAATAACGTTTGCACTGCTACTCTATGTTAGTATTCCTAATTTAACATGCACTAATTGCTTAATACTTGACAAACGCAACGTATATTTCGTATGCAAGCTTTAACTGTGCGTTGCCTTATCTCCGGTGTCCGGTGATTGAAATGAGCGTAAACGTCTTTGCGAGTTAGAGGCGCAGCCCTGCAATCGCTTGCTCGCGCCACTGCTGCCAGAATGCGGCCTCTACTAGAGGGGGGAGCCCCAGGGTGCACCTCCTAGAGAGCACTTGGCCGAATCTCCCCCCTGAGCAGACGTCCTGTACCCCGTCGCACACGAGCTGTCGATCGACTTCACCGCATTCGTGCGCATTGCATTTGCACGCTTTGCATTAGACAATTGTAGAGTATACATGTCTCGTGTGCATTACCTGCAGTGTAATACTGTGCTGCGATGAACAGCTCAACACTGTCGTGTTACCATCACTGCCTGGATTGACAACAAACGATATCAGGGATGACCTCTGTGTGTATGGGGCCACATATGCAATGAATATCACGGGCCACTACTTTTTGTACAGAAATATCAACTCGACCTCAAGGGCAATCGGGCGATGGGTGAGATCGACAGCTCGCTCGTGGGATGTCGGGTTGTACCGCGTGGAGTTCGGCACGACTGTCCGAAGTTTCGCTCCACGTGTGCTGGAAGCTTCATCAGCAACACTGGACCTTTCAGACTGCGCCTGCCGTCAGTACAGGATGTTTGGTCTGACACGTGACTATTTGTGAAGCTTCATATCCTACGATGTTCTGCAATAGATCGTAGCACAGCAAACGACAATAAGATATCATCAAAGACGATGAAGAATCGCTCAACTACTGGTCAACGAGGTAGCATGGCATTGAACACTCGTTACGCACCATGCAAACAAGGTGTTGAGGCTTGTGATGTTTTTAAAACGCGGAGTTTCCCCCCCCCCCCCATAATTGCTTCAAGCGTGCTTTCGCCATCCTGTTGTGGCACAAGACGAAGACAAAAACGTCGTAACGTCATGGAGGCAGCAGCGTGCCAGCTGGTGTTCGAGAAGCAGCTTCGAGAAGGCGGCGTCACAGAACTGCGTGTGAGGCTCCTCGAATCGCTTGTTTGTACTCATCAGCTGGTCCACGTGTTGCACGAAGAATGTGCATCACGTGCCAAACAAACCAAGCACGATACATTCCTCTCGCCAGAATAAAACCTCGTCAAGTGAATGAAACCAATTGTGACGAGAATGGGTTTTTTAAACATGCTTTTTTTTACGCAGCCAAATGTCGACTGGTAAGCAACTCGCTCCGCAGCTACGTGCAGGCCGGTGCTGCGCCCAGCCTTGTGCCACGCGGAGACAGCTGCCACTGGGGGTTCCCCTGGGCTCGCCTGCAGCACGCGGTACATGAGTGGTTGACATTGGACGTGAAGTTCGGCTGAGGCATTTAAGCAAGCGTCCACGCACAGTAAGGCCGAATTCGGAATCCGGGTTTCATCACGTGCAGTTGTAACAACGTGGATTCGAACTCGCAACGTTTCTCACTCAGATCCATCGGCTCGTGCTCTGAGACGGTGAGCGCTGATCTTGATCCGGGTTCGGGCTTTCTTTTGAAGATGACAACACTGAGTCTGCTTTGCTAGTTCATAGGCCTTGCACGTGTGGTTTGGTTGACACCGCAATAGTTGCGATGCGTTTGCACCAAAGTACTAACGTCAAACGGTTGCGATTATTGTTATTCTTGGGTCTTTCGGTAAAGTCACGGAGATAAGTTCGAACCTATCTACCGAAAGACCCAAAAATATGAAGTTCTGCAGTGTCACGAAAGCTTCAAGTCGAGATTTCCATTTATTGTTGTTGATTGTTTTTCTCTCTCTTCTCATTTTACAATAAAACATAAACTCGATTATATGTTTGTTTTCGCCGTGTTTGTTGCAAGCCCAGCATGCGCTAAGAACCATTCAAGCCGCGCGTATCGGATTTGCGCAATGCTTTGCTAAGCACTCCGTTTGTGCCTTGGCGTGAGCTGAGCTACTTTTGATGAAATCCTTTTAATTAAGAAATAAAATCACGAAATCCTATTCAACAATTCCTGCTGTGGTCTCTGCTCGGAACTCTTCTTGGGTGCTTGATTCCGTCACTATTCAGCGGGGACATCCAACAGTGGTTGTCCTTTGGATGGTGCGTCCTCGCCCCCGCCATATGAATGTAGAATTTCCACCACCGACTCTGTAAAACGGGAGTTTTCACTTTCACCTTTTTTTTGCTTGAGTCATTTCTACACGGCTGTAGATTATGAAACACGTACACAAACAGCGCCGTTGTCCATCCACTGATGGATGAGGGCATCCCCACTGCCTTGCAGGCAGTTAAGGGTCGTTTAACCATACTTCACCACGCAGGTCAGTGCGCGTTACTTTAAGTGGGGGTGGGGGGGTAGGCCACACTCGGTTCAGAAATCACTCGGCCACTTGTGCGAACCGTGGCCTTGAGTCTCGCGGAGGTCGTGAGTTCTTAGTGGTTGTTCTAGTGCAGGTCACGTGTTCATAGTGGTTGTTCTAGTGCAGGTCACGAGTTCATAGTGGTTGTTCTAGTGCAGGTCACGTGTTCATAGTGGTTGTTCTAGTGCAGGTCACGTGTTCATAGTGGTTGTTCTAGTGCAGGTCACGTGTTCATAGTGGTTGTTCTAGCGCAGGGTCTGCAGCCTGCGGCTCTGGAGCCGCGTGCTGTGGCTCTGCCAGGACTGCTGCTCGTGACAGACATTCAGGATCACCGCCGTCTCGTATTCACCACAGCGCATTGCGACTCTTGCGATATTCAGTTGTACAGAATTCGAAAACAAAAAATGGTTCTCCTTGTTATTTTGGTTGCCGACCGCTGCGCTAACCACGGCACCATCGAAAAAGGCTCGTTGTATTGTAAATGTATCACGGCTGTGTAAAATCGTGTGTTGTGTTGGCTAAAAACTCAACAGAAGCGTCAATAAGAGTATTTTATTAAAGGAATAAATATATATACTATTTGAGACGTTTCGGTCAATGGCCCTTCTTCATAGCACATACAAATAAATGTAAAAATATTAATAGATATTGGTATGCCCCTTTGCCCTCAACGTCGCCGAGTATTTATTTCCCTTCAAGGCAGTCATATTTTCCTGGCATAGCGACATCCATGTCGAGTGTCATTGATGCACGTGTTGAGTTGTGAGTTGCTCACTGCACCACTGCCAAGGCAGCGGCAGCAGCAGTAGCAGCCAACATCACAGCAATCATTGAGTTCATTGTCTTTGCCCTTGAGCGCAGGAGAAAGTGACCAAACGGAAACTTTCTCAAAAGTCCCATCGGAGAGTCCAATACCGCGACCAGGAAGAAATCCAATCGGAGACGAGTTCAGGGCGCAGCGCGTGGAGTGTCTCATCGACCTCGCCGGCTCAAGACGACGCAGACAATTGGGCTCGAGTCCAGCTGTTATCTGTTCTTCGCCCGCTGCTGCCTGAGCTCGGTGTTCCCTTGAGCACCGCGGTGGTCACGGGTCCAGGTCAACCCCCTCGACCCCCTCGACCCTCTCCAAACGCTGACGCGAGCGCGCCGCATTCCGCCACGCGCCGCTGGTGACGCGGCACACACAATAAACACACACACACACAATAAACACACACACACAATAAACACACACACACACAATAAACACACACACACAATAAACACACACACACAATAAACACACAATAATCACACACAATAAACACACACACAATACACACACACACATAATATACACACACACAATACACACACACACACAATAAACACACACACAATACACACACACACAATACACACACACACAATAAACACACACACAATAAACACACACACACAATAAACACACACACACACAATATATACACACACACACAATAAACACACACACAATAAACACACAATAATCACACACAATAAACACACACACACACACAATACACACACACACAATACACACACACACACAATAAACACACACACAATAAACACACACACACAATAAACACACACACACAATACACACACACACAATAAACACACACACAATAAACACACACACACAATACACACACACACAATAAACACACACACACACAATAAACACACACACAATAAACACACACACACAATAAACACACACACAATAAACACATAATAAACACAAACACAATAAACACACACAATACACACACAATAAACACACACGATATGCACGCACACACATAATAAACACACATACACAATATACACGAACACATATATATATCAACAATATTTTTACACACAATCTACACACAATATACACGCACGCACACAATATACACATACTATCTAAACAACACACACAATATACACACAATATACACACAATACACACACAATAAACACACGCACACAATATATACACAGTATAAACGCACACAATATACACTCACACACATTATACACGGACACCATACATAATAAACACACACAATATACACTCACACACAATATACACGGACACACACAACACACACAATATACACGCACAATATACACACACACACACTATACACGCACACACACAACAAACACACAATATACACACATAATATATTCACACATAATAAACCCGTACACACAATATACACACAACACAATACACACACAATACACACACACAATACACACACACAATACACACACGATACACGCACACACACAATACACACAGAGAGACACAACACAACACACACACACTTAGTAGACACAGAGAGAGAGACGGTTTAACACGTAGCAGGCTTTCGCGACCAATATTATTCATAATACACTTTTTGGGTTAGATCGCGTTATTTATAAATGTGTCGTAACCCTCCACCACCCGACACGGCCAATCAGCAAAAAAGTGTCACGTTGACAAAAGACAAATAGTTCACTACTTTAGCCCACCGGTGTGTTGAAGAGTGAAACCACAACATTTACAATGCCATGTTCTCTGTCATTTTGGAGCTGCGCAAGCCTCTCCTCAGCGTGCCTGGCAAAGTGATGTTGAATAATCCTTGGTCAGGAGCGTGCACTCAAACATACGAGACAAATAGACACACACACGGCACGACACACACACACACGCGCCTACACACAGACACAGCGTGGTGGCGACGTCACCACGGTGGACCTTGAGGCCACGTGGAGTGTCAAGGCTCACTGACAGGTCAGGTGGTCACGGGACAGACCGAGGTGCCATTGGGTTCACTGACTGAGATAACTGGCAGATGCACCATCTGTGCTCCCCTCTGTGCCAGCTGTCTGCATTTTACGCACCCGGCTCCCTGCTCGCTGTTGTGAGCTTTATTGCTGGAGAGCCCGGAAGCGTCCTTCATGAGCCTCCTCCACAGAGGCCGGTCTTGACATCGCTGGTACCAGTCTTTGGCAAGTCCACTCAGCTTCATATCCTCCTGTACAAGATTGTGGGTCGCACAGAAGCCTCTTGCCATTGGAATTGGGCTGATCTGTCCCATACCTTCCAATCACTTCAGCCCAGGTGTCTGCGTCATGACCAACTCGGGCATTAAAGTCAACCAACAGGATGATTCCGTCCCAAGGGGCCACTTTAGCCAGCACCTGGCACAGGTCGCAGAAGGCATCTATCTGACTCATTAGTGTTGCCCGCATCCCACCACTGATGTTCATCTTCGGTGGGGGCGTATAACACCACCACCACCGTTCAATAACACCATCAGGTAATCCCCAAGTGTTACACATTTATCACCTTTAACTTGCAATTTCCTTATCAAGCACACATTTTGGACCTTTAAAACCCATGCCGCCAGAGTGTGGTGCACCCCAACGCGTATCTTACACTTGAGATGAAGTGTGCGGGTGATTACACTTACAAACAATGCAATGGCCACCCGCCCTACAATACGCCCATGGTATGACTGTGCTCACCACACCCCGAGCCCTGCACCTGCCGTCATCAGCTGTGTCAATGCAGACGACCTGCGACTGTTCGCTACTCTCGCTGGTGGAAGAGCCTCCCCTAGGGAGGGATCTCGAGGTTCGCGCGAGCGAATATTTGGCCTACTCTTCCACTCTGTGTCATAGCTCATCGGATTTCTTCAGGATAAATAAACATTCAGATTTTGTGTCGGAAAATGTGGGAGTACCCACACTTTACCCACCATATGCGGCCTGCCGATGTACTAACTGTGGTCTACCCACTTTAAACTACCCGGTGGGCACAGGCATGGGGACTTGATTAATTGTGCACCATTGTTTCAACTGCCGTGCCAGGAGATCGAATCGAGCCGGCGGCTTCTGATGTCGAGTGCTCTGCGAACCATTTTACCACCCCAAGTATGCATCTCCAAGGAGGTGTTTGTACAATTTCATTTCCATGCCCTTTGTAAATAAACTCAAAGCCCTGGGAGAAACAAAACATGTCGAATCGGTGAGTGGCTTTTGCAGGCTCGGAGGGGCGGTATGCCAGAGTCGATGGCATTAGCCGTATACAGCGCTTGCCAGAGCTTATAAAGTATTTACAGAAACACGAATTAACAGGGATTTTTGTGATGCACATTATGGCACTTGGAAAAGATTGTTGAGAATCAGTGAGGCATTCCTGGGTAATTACATAGAATAATAATAAAATAAAACAATACTAATCATAAATACGTGCTCCAGTAATGATTGACAGCCCTTTAACAATCAGCCGCTGAAGGCCTCTCTTGTGTGACCAACGTTCACCACGCCGGCCAGGGCGGCGTTCGTTAGCACGAGGCGGTTGTGGGTGTCGGGACGATGATCATTCGTCACTGATGTGAGCCGTGCTTGGGAATCCAACTCGGACAAGGGGCTCAACCCCCCACCAATGAAGCGACCACTGTGACCGCACACACACTCTGCAACGACGACGCGTCCTTACAGCTGCACACATTCACTTTACAGCTGGGCGAGGACGATGAGGCGACTGAAATGATAATCAACCACTTTGATGTCCATGGTCCATTGCTCAGGCCCCAAAAAAAAGATTGGCAGTCGCCTCGGCGTCTTTCCTCCCTGAAGGCGGGAAACCCCTCAAGCCATGCCCAGCGCGACGCAACTTATGATGCCGATGACATCACGAAGCCCCGCCCATCACCTCCCGTCCAGCGGCACACGTGGGGGGAACAGAGGTCGAGACTTTAACTGTTTTCGTGTTCACGCGATTAGTCGAGTTTCCGAGCCAATCAGCGGTAGAATAATCGATTACTTAAATCGCCGGAGGGCCCAGCAATAGTGCTGACAATTTCAAAGCCAGCCGATGAAGTCTCCATGCAAATCGTGTCCTACGTGCAGTGGTCATCACGGTCGAAATGTTAACAACAAACAAAGCCATTAAGTAAAGACTCAACTACCTACTCAGGTTGCCGGCAACCAAAAATAAGTCGAAGAAAACAATTGTATTCGAATTCGGTGAACAGCCCAATTGTTTCAAGTGTCGCAATGCAACGTGAGACATCGGATGTTGTGCCAGCAAGGCTCGGGCGAGCGCTTGGGGCGACCGCGTGGATGACAGTCCGCTGGTGTTTGTGCACACATCAGCTGTATTTTATCATTTTAAACTTTAAACTCCACCGGGTGATATTGTTTTGCAGACACATGCATTCCACCCGCAGGTTGTCAAGTTGTACACAAAGTGGTGCGCTTGCCACGAGCATTCGATGTAATTCGTAACGTCAATTCATGATGAACATGACGAATTGACTGGTAACGGTTTATTTGGAAACAGTGCCGAATAAAACCAGAAATCCGTAATCGTCAGAAAAATGTAACCCATTTAAAGCGTTGAAAACCATAGCTGCGCACTTTCGTGTAAACCACCGATGTGCATACAAGACGGGGGGATGTGAGAATGGCCGGGCTGAGGGGATTGCATCAGCAAGGATTTGAAGATGTGAAGCAACGCGGTGCCTGGAGGAGCATTTTTATTCGGCCCTGTTAGTCAGTTATGACTCAACTATTACGACTCTAACTAATTGCATCAACAATAACAACAGTAATTGGATGATGTTTTTGTTGACAATTAATCAAATGTCGCAGAGTTATTGCACGCTTACTTGGGTTATAAACACACCACTAAGTCTGTTCACTCTCGGTGGAGACCACTCTAGATATGAGCTGCGACGTGGTGGCTACGCACGTAGCCGATAATCCTATGAATCACACCAATATTGAATCACACCAATATTGAATCACACCAATATTGAATCACACCAATATTGAATCACACCGATGTTGAGTCACACCGATGTTGAGTCACACCGATGTTGAATCACACCGATGTTGAATCACACCGATGTTGAATCACACCGATGTTGAATCACACCGATGTTGAATCACACCGATGTTGAATCACACCGATGTTGAGTCACACCGATGTTGAATCACACCGATGTTGAGTCACACCGATGTTGAATCACACCCATGTTGAGTCACACTGATGTTGAGTCACACCGATGTTGAATCACACCGATGTTGAATCACACCGATGTTGAGTCACACCGATGTTGAATCACACCAATGTTGAGTCACACCGATGTTGAAGCACACCAATGTTGAATGACACCAATGTTGAATCACACCGATGTTGAGTCACACCGATGTTGTGAAACGGGCGTCGCGAGGGTGGCAAACCTTGACTTGCCAGAAGAATGTGGCGCGGCATTCCCTCGTTATTCTCCAGGGATGCGTTCCGGGGATGCTCGCAAACCGCACATTTCGTGTATAATTATACAGTATTGGCCTTTTAATTATATATAAATAAAATATTAAATTCGTGAACATTATGTCATCACTTTCTCTCTCTATCTCGATGCAGTTGTGCAGAGTTCCAGATGCGATTCGTGGATCGTCAAAACCGCGGATAACAAGTTCGTGAATAACGAGGGAATACTGTGCAGCAAGAATGTGGACTTCCACCTGTTCCGTCAGTCTGGTATAGAATGTTGCCCACTCGGCAGAAACAGGTTTTCTCAGTTTACTCCCACGTGTTTAAAACACCCATTAATTGGTTCCAACCACGTGTTTATTGAAATTATAGACGTGGCCATATGCCCAAAGTGTCCGCCAACCCTTTCCCAAAACCCGTGATGGACTTTCTATTCAAGGGACGGCGGTGCACTCAGAGCCGTCTCAATATGAGACCTGAGAATCCGTGGAAGCAACATTTTGCAATGATCTCATGGTCGAGGAGGAGGACTCAGAAGATCTTTGCCTTGAAGACCCGCGGAATTGCCGCGTGTCTTCTTAAACCAATGTAGACATGGCACGACTTTCAGTCGGTGAAATCAGTTGATTGATCGATTACAAATTGCAATCGACTCCATACCTCTTGCCTCCCGAAGGCGGGAAACCCCCTACAGGCCACGCCCTGCGTGACGCAGAAGATGTTTGACGTCAAACATGACGTGCCCCGCCCATCACCTCTCGTCCAGCGGCACACGTGTGAATAGAGGTGAGGGTTACATAAAATAAGTTCATGTTATCCGATTAGTTGAGTAATACAATCGATAATATTTAGTTAATTGGTTAGCCCAGTTCAAAATAAATCCTAACACTTTCTCTAAATGATGAGAAACTTCATCAGACGGAGGAAGGAGTGTGTTCAGGATGGCCACGGATGAGACCAGTAATACGCATGCACCCACATAGAAGGTGATTTCTAGGCAGGCTGGATTGTTCGACTGTTTAATTTGTTTGTTGTTTCCCCTCTCGAGTATTTAACAGCTGAACGCGTGGGTATTCGCAAGTCCAGTGTCAAATGAAGAAGTGCGTCTTGACGCTCCGACCAGTGACACGCGGGGACACGTGACAGCGCCAGGCGGGGTCACGTGACAGCGATACGCGGGGACACGTGACAGCGACACGCGGGGACACGTGACCCGGGGCACAGCCACGAGCGCTCTGCGCGCCTTGCGCCGCACAACACAAACACAGGGACACGAGGTGCTCAAGATTAGTCAAATGGAAACTTGAAAAGCGTGCGAGAGAAGCACGCTGAGATGCAAGGTTGGGAAATAAGACGATTACCGTGTTAAAGAGAGACAGATGATTGAAAAGTTCGTGACTCCACATCCCTCGAGAGTTGGGAAGTACTGAAGAGGGTTTGTCTGTTACCCACAGTAGCAACTGGTAGGTAACCATTCATATAACAATAAAACAAAACACATTTTAAAAAGTGTATTCTCATCATGCGCCATGGTGTAATCAAGTAGAGTCTCCGACTGAGTATCCACTCTGTCTCGACTGGCCTCTCTGTGTATGTGCTGTGACGAAAGGCCATTGCTCAATACCTCCCCGATTATATGTTTATTGACAAATGTATTGAGCTTATTGATGAAGAGCAGGCCGCTGATTGTTTGACCACATATAAAGGAACACAAATGCAACACATCGCATTGACGTTGCAAAAACATGAGGTTGGGCTTGTTCAGCAAGCATCACGTCAACAAGTGGCGAAGATTAATGGGCACGTGATTGGTGACGTGGTGACAGCCGATGGAGAGATGCGCCCAAAGAGGATGACCGTTTTGGAGATGGAGCGAGGAGACGAACTCGTACGCAGAGGCGAGTTGGATCGTGGCCACACAGTGTTGCCACCTTGTGCGGTTTACGTCCATATCACGTCGAAACAACCATAGAATTGGCCTAACATCCCAATGAGTCGTAAGACTCTTTTTATGGGTAAATACTGGCTATCATTATTACTATTCATCCTCATGTATCAGAGAGTACGACGTGTCTTCGTGGGCAATGTGTCTTGTTGTCAAACTCTGACATGACTCACAGATGTGTAAGTCACACACTTGGTAGCAGTCATAATTCAATATTGGCATGTTCATTTGTACCAATTGTCCTTATACCAGGCAACTATTTATTTCGTGAACAGCCCTTTGCCAATCCAGTGCTGGATGAGGGCCTCCCCAAGCTGTACCGGTTGTGCAGAATAGTTAACCACGCTTCGCCATGCACGTCATTCGGGATTTGTGAGTGTGTGGAGCAGAGAGACGAGGGTGGCACGACAGTTCAGCACTTTGCTCTGCTGCCCACACCGCAGCCCAACAGAAGCCTACAACAACAACATCATCAACGTGCCATGCATGGCGGTGACCCATCGAACCACTATCCAGGCATAAGTCTGCTTCGCGTACGAGATTTGACGAGTTCGGGGCGCATTTGCCATTCACTATTTGCGCAGAAGGGAATTCTATTCCGTACGCAGCATCACGGATTTCGTTTATGTCGTTGCATCAACAACCCTTTTTGGACTTTGTGCGATCCAGCAGGAATCCTAGTTCAGGAAAGAATGCAACGCGCTATTAATGAACAACAGAAGGAGTTGTACTTTGTGCCGGGGGTAGTTTGTTTGTATTTGTGTCCGAGGCTCCGTCACATGACTTATTAGTTGATATGTCAATTCAGAACTTCAATCCTGAACAATATTATTTTGCACAACACATCCCCATATGCATCTGCAGTTTTTGTAACATGCTTATTGAGTGCACTGGTTGACAGCATCTCGGAGAAACACCTCATTCAGGACCCAACATCGCTACCTCCTGGCTTTGAAATTCCTCAGACATCAACCGCACATGAGAACATCAGCAGACCGATGCTCACTATCTGCTTCATGTCGGGATAGTTAAAGACACGCCACAGTCCTGAGATGGTGGCCATGCAACCCAAACCATGAACCATATCGTAAACCGAGGTGGTCTGCGCTCCTTCAACAGAGGAGGAATATCAAGAACACACGAACTCTCTCCTCGTCATGGCCAGCAGACCTCGACACTGGCATTTAGCTCGAGGACATATTGCCACGTGCTATAAATAGAACATTATTCTTACATGTCAAGGCTCACTGCTGTAAATTGAAATCTACTTGGAATTGAGTTTTGGATTTCATTTTTTTCAAGTATTGTGCTAATAAATGTTTATTCCCAATTTGAGATTTCATTTGCGTATTTTAACGTATCATATTTTCATAGGTGTATTTGTGTGTGCACTAAATGTAATTACTTTAAACATTTTATACAATCTTGCAGTGAACTTATTCAATAGTAAGTTTCACCAGGAACACTGTATGTTTGTACGTAAACATCATTATAGTTTTATAATGTAGGCAAAAAGTGTTGCCACTTATCATCAATATAACTTTACGTGATGGTACTTGGCAGGCAGCTGACGGCAGTGCCGATGCGGTTGTGACGTCACTGCTCGTGATGTCATATCAATCTAAGACAATAAACAATTTCTGGATTTCCCATAATGTAATATCGAGGCCAACTTTTTTTTCTCAGATGAATCCCAACATCGGGTATATGTCCATAAAATCTACTTATTCTCTGCACGTCTGTCTGCCTGTTGTATTTATTTCACATGAAGTATTCATATTATATCTATGGCCACCAAATCTGAATGCGCCCAATCTCATTACATCTCAAAATCTCAGCGTAGCTCTTGGATGAGCAACCACCATCCATAACAGGTGTTGTGGGCTTCGGGGCTGTGGGCAGGAGAGAGAAACGCGGAAACTAAACTCTCACTCTCTATTCTTAGGTTTTTTTCGGTAAAGTCACGGAGATAGAAAAAAAAATACAATAAAACAAAACACGACGTTTCGGTCGCGAAACAGGTGTTAAGATCTTAAAACACCAAACTGAAACCTTTTACAAGGAATCATGTCTGCATTGACCACAATGCTTGTGGTCAGAATGCAAAAGGCGTCCTCTGGTCTAACACCGTTTGAGATGAGGCTCAAAAGAAAGCAGTCTCTGGTGTGGACCAATCCGTTTCAAAGACAATGCAGAGTACGGTTTTTTTTGTTGCATTCTGACCACAAGTATTGTGGTTAATGCAGACATGATTCCTTGTAAAATATTTCAGTTTGGTGTTTTGACATCTTAACACCTAATTTGCAAAGGAGATCCCATGATCTTATAAAGTGCTTAAGTGCTCCCACATCTGCCTATAACCTCTACAAATTGAAAAAAATAATTATTTCGATGCAATGCATCATTCCACCCCGACCCTCTCGTGTTGTCGAACCAGAGAAGTAGTCGTGTGCTGTCAACTTCCAGGGCTCTTCTTTGGCACGGTGTAGAGATGCTCCATTGACTCAATGAAATTTCATAAACAAATTTGTTGTTCGCCTCACGTGAGTGCACATGTCAGCCTTAACCAAGAACGGACACCCAATTCTCTCTGTGCTCAACAGGGAACTTTGGTGTTCTATTAATTCGTGAGGAAAATAATGTTTACTATTAACTAAATACTCTTGTGTTGGGCAATGTGTGATCTGGTCTGCCCTTATACACCAGGACGGAGACAGATTCTCGTATAAAAACAAAATACTATAATCATTCCCTGTAATCCTATAAAATATTGGCGTAATAAGTTCCATCCCTTTGTCGATCCACTGCTGGATGAAGGCCTCCCCATCCCATGTCGTCGTCGTTGTTGCTTCACCCTGCTTCTCTCTGGTGCATCAGTGCGGGTTGCCGGAGGACAGGGCCGAGGATCGGTCCATTTATAACTCGCCACTGATGTCAGCTGTGGTCAGGAATCAAACTCAGGCTGTTGGGTTCACAGTGCGGTGCGCTAGCCACTGCTCCACCGCTCCCACACAACCTACATTGGACAGACAGGAACACTGCAATGCGCAACTTAAAATACGTAGACTTGCCAATCTCACAAATGTTGCCACAAATAGGCAGGTAGAAAGGTAGGCCAACAGAGTGACATGCAGAGAAACAGACATACTGGCAGATAGGCAGTCTGGGAAGTCATTCAGTCAAGCAGGCAAAAAGACAGGCAGCCAGACAGACCGACTCACAGGCTGACAGGCACACAGGCGTAAATGTTGACAGCCTGCAACACACTGACAGACTGCAACACACTGACAGACAGACTGACTGGTAGACAGAGAGATAGGCAGACTGATCGAGGCTGATTGGCGGGCATAGAGATAGGACGGACAGCGTGTGAATGGCTCCATGGCACCGGATAGGAAATAAAAAATATCGTTTAAAAAAACGTACAGCACGGATTGAGTCATGCGTGCACCCAGAACGCGACGCGCATTAGGCACGCCGACTGCTCTGGACAGAAGCAGCGCTATTGTTCGGGGCAAGTCAGCTGACGCGACGCGTCGCTCTGCCCAGTCTTGCGCCCTAAACGGGTTAATAGAGCTTCTATCTTTCCAGCGATTCGCACTCGCAGATAATGCAAACACACACACACGCCACCGAACACGAATACGCATTGGAGGGCGGGCGGGAGTTCATGACTCATTGGCACGGTCCGTGGATGTGGTGGCGCTGACTGGCACGAGATCAATCGACGCGTGCTAATTGATAACGCGGCCTCAGTAATGTACTTTACAAGGAGTGCACTTGGTGACTTTCATTACCAACTTTCAACTCTCAATCAGTGCTTCATTCCGCTCGTTTGCCTCTTTTCATTATTTTCATTTCGATCGCGATGAAAGTGCTGAAAGTAATACCTATGGGGCCAGGTTGATCGATCCACCTTTAGTAATTGCCCCATACGGTGGGTGGTGGTACGAGGCGATTTCCATATTGGTCGTGCACGCCTGCGAGCCAGCACTGTGGAAGCGAGGGGTTGGTGAATCACGCGAAATGTTTCGCGACTTCCCCGTGGGCGTCGAGGAAGATCACCATCGTCAGCCCTCCTAACCATCATTAGCCCTTCTAATCGTCGTCATCAGTCCTAATCGTCGTCATCAGTCCTAACCGTCGTCAGCCGTCCGAATCGGAGGTACGGGGAAAACAACGAATTAAGCACAAAAAGCGGTTCTAAAGAAATGAGGGTTCAATCTAAATTGTTTCAAAGTGCATAGCTCCAGTGGCTTACTAATATTGAAAGGAAGAGCGTTCCAGACGGCCACAGAAGTGACTCTGAAAGCGCGCGATGCAGTGACCGTCTTTGTGGACCATACTTCACCACGCTGGCCAATGTATGATGGTCAAAGGAGTCGGGTGACATCTTGAAACAGAGTAACTCGGAAAAGTACTCTAATATGACATTGTACGAGCTTCGCTATAATGTGTTCATCGCGACTCTTGTGGAGCACAGCAGAGCCGTGAGCGCGACAATGAATTGTCATCAACGTAATGAAAGCATCTTGACACAGCCGCAACCTCTACAACGAGTCTCGCAGGCAGGACGCAGGGGCACCGTGGCTGGCGCTGGGGCACAAGTCAACCAAGAGCACGCACAGCGCCCTCGACAGCACAATGAGCGCGGCATTAATAATAAATAGGAGTGCATCAAATATCACATCGAATCCTAATAACCACAAGCTAATTAACATAAACAGTCAATTACAGGAAGCTCTCTCATCTCTTATCGTCTGCATCTTTCTTCTCACAAAGGCTCTATTTTTGGTCCGTATTTCTCTTATCGCACTCCAATCTATCTTCCTTGTCCATATATTTTCTGTCATCTCACGAGGATTGAGAGCCCCGATGGAGGAGGGCTCACAAACAACTGCCCTGCTTCGGGGTCCCATGGGCCACCACCAACGACAGCAACATGCTTCTCCTGCCCTGCCTCGCGGCGGTGGTGGTCGGATGTTAACTACCTCGCCTGGTGTGCACGAGGACATGGCCTCGATCACGACCCTGACGCCTGTATATTTGGAGTTTGCGTGTTCTTCGTTTTTGTACCGCCACACTTATAAACGTCGTTGAGACTATTTGTCTGCTATGACTGAACTATATCGCTCAGTGGGTCTAATTATCTCGTAAAATACATTTTGTCAAGTTCCTGGAGCCCCGCGGCTGAATGCCACGGTGGGCCCTCTCATTTGTGACCGACAAAGACGACAACACCGGCCACACATGGTGCGGGCCCGATCTTGTTCACATTCCCTGGACAAGTGGCTCCCTGCCCTCGTGTGATCGGCCTCGATGCTGGCTAATGCAAACGCGCCCCCTTGTGGCGCAACAACGCGGCACGGGCGTCTCAAATAGAATTTCCGACAGTTTTCGCAATTCAAACTGAATAGGGCGCTTCGCTGAGTGTTTTTCATACTCAAAACGCAATTCAGGAACAGTGATAATTATCATTCTGGCAGAAGAAATCCCACATCATAATCACGATGCATAGTACACTTTGTTTGGGGGCAGGGGTGGGAAAAGTGAATTTTAGAGCAGGTCGACCGTAACAGATCACTTGACTCGATTCGCGATTTTTTGTGTGTTGGGTGTTGAATTTGAGGAACCAAAATAAATGTGTTCAACAAGAAGGGGGCACCCGGCTTTGAACCGGTGATCTCTTCATCTCGTAGTCAAATGCTCTACCCCTGAGCTATACCCCCACATCATTAGATCCGCTTTGCAGCACTTAAACGCATAGATTATACCACCTGTGACCACTCAGATGCCAACCATTGCCCAGGATTACTTATAAAATGTATAATCTGCACATGGCGTATGGTACCTGGGGGTATAGCTCAGGGGTAGAGCATTTGACTGCAGATCAAGAGGTCCCCGGTTCAAATCCGGGTGCCCCCTGCGTCGTTTTTTTAACGCCAAACTTTATTTTGTCAACTCAGACGACAGAATGGGCCAGCAACTCAACAAATGTCTGGATTCTGTTCGTGGCAGTGGCTTCAACAATAACGATGGAATTCAGTGACATTATTCAGCTACATTTTTAATGTCTTACAACGAACGGCGTCCCGTGCGCGTCAACACTTATCTCACACGAAGCGTGCGCAGTGTGTGTAAAACGACTGCTTCTGCTGGGCATGAGTCATACAGTGAGAGGAGAGCCGCTCCGAGCAGTCTGTGAGCCGCCGCTCGGGTCTCGCCGTGTCGCGCTCCCAGCGCCGCCACCCAGAGACGTCGACGTGGAGATCGCGCAGACGGCTGTGGGCGGCGCTCTGCTTCAGTGCAAGGCCCCGCGGCCACTGGCGGCCCCTGGAGGCCCCTGGCGTGCGGCCCCGACAAGACACGGCGAGTGGACACAGCGAGTGGACACAGCGCACGTCATCGTCGTCGTCGTGCTGCTGTCAAACCCGCAATCGTTTGAAATGTTGTGGCGGTCCTCACACTGATGATGTCTTATCGGCGAAAGTGTCCCCCCTCTGAAGATGAGTGAAGACCACTGGCATAGAGTGTGCTCAGAACACCACCCCCTCGTCTGTGCGGCTAACAGATAATGAACAATGTGTTGGTGTGCACGCGAAATAGGACAAAACCCCTCAGTTACAGACACTGCGCACGCTTCGTGTGAGATAAGTGTTGACGCGCACGGGACGCCGTTCGTTGTAAGACATTAAAAATGTAGCTGAATAATGTCACTGAATTCCATCGTTATTGTTGAAGCCACTGCCACGAACAGAATCCAGACATTTGTTGAGTTGCTGGCCCATTCTGTCGTCTGAGTTGACAAAATAGAGTTTGGCGTAAAAAATCGACGCAGGGGGCACCCGGATTTGAACCGGGGACCTCTTGATCTGCAGTCAAATGCTCTACCCCTGAGCTATACCCCCAGGTACCATACACCGTGTGCAGATTATACATTTTATAAGTAATCCTGGGCAATGGTTGGCATCTGAGTGGTCACAGGTGGTATAATCTATGCGTTTAAGTGCTGCTAAGCGGATCTAATGATGTGGGGGTATAGCTCAGGGGTAGAGCATTTGACTGCAGATCAAGAGGTCCCCGGTTCAAATCCGGGTGCCCCCTGCGTCGATTTTTTACGCCAAACTTTATTTTGTCAACTCAGACGACAGAATGGGCCAGCAACTCAACAAATGTCTGTATTCTGTTCGTGGCAGTGGCTTCAACGATAACGACGGCAGCGTGGAGCAAAGCGTGCGACCACCCCTCGTGATGGGGAGAGCCCCTGGGGGGCACCTGGGGGGGGGGGGGGGCACCTGGGGGGGGGGGGGGGCACGCCGCCCTTCCATCGCAAGGGCCACGATTTGAGACACAATAAATCGGCGAAGGGAAGGAAATGATGAGGAAAAGGCGGGGAGGAGAGGACATGAAGGCGATGTCGCGGTTTGTCCGTTTTTTTAATCTTCCAGGATCAGCGACGACTGCGTGAATGGTGCCGCAGTGCCGGGACTCCCTCCTCACCCCCCCCCCCCCCACACTCGCACGGCGACTCGCGCCGGTTCACGGAGCGGCTCTTCTCCAACACGCGTCCGTGCCGTGCCGTGCCGGGGTGAAACGAAGCGTCGTCCTCGTCGTCCTCGTGGTGTGCCACGTTGGGAAGTCGCTCGAACGGGGGTCGAACGCTGCGCCAAAGATCGCCGCCGGTCACGGGCAGCACCGAGCCTGGCACGGGGTCGTGCCGGCTCGCCACCATTGCTGTTCCCCCACTCCCACCAAGCGCCTGGGGATCTTCATCATCATCGCCATCACCACCAGGATCTCTGGCGAGATGGCCCGGTAGGTGTCCACAGCTCCCTCTGTCTTGTGCCAGAGATCGGCACCCGCTCATCGGACAGCGATCTCGCTCCACCAATCGGAACCCGTTTCGATGTTTTCGTCACTCCGGCACTATGCACGTTCCTCGAGGATGCCGTGTTGCCCGCTTATATTCTTTCAAATCTCTGACGCTTAATGTCGTCGGGTCTACGAAGCCTAACGATCTGAAATATTAGACACGGACTCGTCTCGTGTGACAATTGAAGATTCCATTAAAAAAAATCATGAATCTTCGTTCATTCTACGAAGAGTAATCAATGAAGCAGAGGTACTGCTGTTGCCGGTATTGTTTAGATGTTTCCACGATCTCTCTGATGGTTACGATCTGGTCTCTTGTTCATCTTCTCTTCCTAAAGTCGGCTTGAACATCTGGTAGTTCTCGCTCTACACAGCTCTCCATTTTATATTGAATCATCTTCAAGAAAACGTCGCTGGTATGTGATGAGAGCTCTCGTACGGTCGTTGGAGCATTCTCTGGGGCCGCCTTCTTCTTATATGTAGGTAGGAGACGGAACGCTTCCAGTCTATGGGCCACTCGCCACGAGACCAAATCTGTTGATGCAAAACTGTGAGTGTCTCAATATCCTCATCTCCTGCACCCTTGATGAGCTCAATGGATATGACATCTCCTCCTGGGGCCTTGTTGTTTGTGAGCTCCTTCAGGGCTTTGCGTACTTCACACTCAACCGCAGTAGCTTCTTGTTCATACTTTCCTGCAGCACATTGTTTGTTAACGCTTTCATCTAGCTCTGTATTCTCTCGATCGTCTATTTACTTCTTCCAAAGTACTCTTTGGTTCTTTCGGTAACGTCACGTAGGTAACGAGACTTTATCGAAAGAACCAAAGAGTATGGATTCCTGCAGTCACGAAAGCTTCAAATCAAGATTCTTCCAGAATATGATTTCCAATGGCGTCCTTAAGGCCACCCACTCACTTTGGGTAAATCTGCCTCACTGATTTTCTTGAAGAGATCTCTCGTCCTTCCTGCTCTAACTTTAATTTCTTTGCTGCACTTCAACATTGCATCATTAATGTCTTTAAGTTAACGACATTTGGACTACAACATGTAAAAAATGGTAAAAAGTTTTTCAATTCACACACTTTTATTTGACGACAAAGAGATGACAGCGATGACAGCGACAGCCAGGACCCGAACCCCCACGACAGCCCCGAACCCCCATTTGCCTCTTATATTCACTCAGCGTGGCCAAGCCCCGCCCTTGGCCACGCCCCTCTTCTCGAACTCTCCCGCGGATTCCAGGAGCTTCCAGTTCGATCCCCTCGGACTCTTGGCGCAGTTATGCCCCCCTCGTGGTCGCTCACGTGTGCCGTCCTATGCTGCACCCACACCCGGAATTAACACCCATGGCCACTAGATGGCATACTGTCATTACAGATGTAACAGATGGATTTGATACACTCTTCAACCACACACGCAGATTTATTTTCATGCAAACAAGTATCTTATAAATCAGACTGCCAGTCATAACATATGCAACTGACACTTGAACCAAAGAATGATTGCTACGGTGATACAAATAAAGTAATCAATGGCTAAATTCATGATTAATATTAATCAATATCATTAGAAGGCAAACAACTCAACAAAGACAATCAGCTTTCAGCTTGTAGCAGTAGTCAGTCTCACGCTCGCGTTGAGGCGACAGCAGGCATGTAGGCCTATTCTGTGCTGTTGATTGTGAAGTCGTCACGTGAACAGGCAGCAGCTTGATGGGTGGCGACAGAGCAGCGTCAGCACGGTGGCTGATGAAAATGGTGACTAATGTATCCCACTGCTCTACTAATTGTATGAATGCGCCATTGTATGAGAATGGATGTGTTTCTTATTGGATATATGTTGTCTCTCTTGTGAGACAATGAAGACCTTAGAATTTACCAGCTCACCGCACGTTTGGCCTCAAGTTGTGTCTGGTGTGGCCACAGCTGGTGACTATGATGTCGTGCTCTGGAGTCGGGGAGTCTCTGGTGCACTGGGCCAACCTCCCAACCTTGTGACGTAGCTTTCAAGTCCAGTTCGTCTCCTATCTGTGGTGCCACGTTTCCTTAACGAAATAACATTTGTATGCAAACAACCATTAACTAATCAATGAAAATTTTCCTCATTATCATTGATGAGTATTAAAATACATGATTGAGACAATCCTTCTTAACACTAAATGTGTGTTTTTTATAAGGGTATATCCACAACGCAGCCCAACTGTAAAAATACACAAGGTGGTTTATCAACAATGTTAGCGGAGCCTGCTGTGGGCGGTGAGTGGAGGGTGCGTCAAAAGACTTTATTATTATTATTTAAGTGGCCCCACATACAGCATAGTACTGACTCGCAGTTTAAAACTTACAATTTCTTAAAACGTAAACGGGGAGCGCCCTTTTACTTGATCGGCCAACGCGTCACTTGCCAGGGCTCCTACGAGCCGAGCGCGTGCCAGGCGTGCGCGCATGATTGACGGAATGCCTGACCTTCGATTCTTGATTGGCCAGGGTATTTGAAGGGTAAATACCCACGTAGTTCAAACGGTAAATGGAGGCTGGTTAATGACCTGGGATGGGAAGTTAAAGGGTTCGTTGAAAAGAAAAGAGAACGACCCAGAGAGCCATAAAAAGGGCACGCGCCAGTTAATCGGGAATGCTTTTTACGAGAGAGTCCCATCCCTGTGTATCACGTCTTGCGTTCTTGTCGAAACCACTTAACCCTTAACAGACATACTCCTCTGGAAGTTCCCTTAACACACGCGAGTGTATGCGTGCGTGAGCGTATGTGTGCGTGTGTGTGCGTGCGTGAGCGTACGGGTGCGTGCGGGCACGTGTGTATTTGTACGCGCATGCGGACTGGATCAGGCCACTCCAAGCAGACTGCAGGTGGCTGCCTGCCAGTTGGGGCCCAGCTCTAGCCGCGTGCACGCGCACGGGCACGCGCTCTCCGTCGCGCGGATCCACGAGGCCGCTCGCGCAAACGCGTCGGCACTCCCCGGCTCGAACATATCCAGCTGCACCAACCTAAAGTCCAGGCGACACGCGACACGCGACACGTCAAATTGCTGCAAGTCTGTGAAAAAAGATCTTCAGAGCTCATTGGATTCCTCCAGTCTAATAAGGTTGGCTACGTACGGTGCGAAAGAAGTTCAACACACAGTACATACATGAATGCGCGCGTACATATGGAAAGACAGGAGCGGGTGGCGAGCCGAGCGCTTTGTAAAGTGATGGCAGCGTGGCACTCACGTGCTCGCGTCTCGCCGGAGCAGCAGCAGCACAAACTCATTCAGGCTCGAGGCCACACCCGCGCGCAGGCGCAGGATCTGCAGCACCAGCAGCGTCCACACCAGCCGGACGACGGCTTCTTCCATGCGTGGCCCTGGGATGTTTGCGTTCGGTGAAAGCAAACAGCGGGGGGGGGGGGGGGGGAAATCAGACTTGCGTAGGTGTTCACGGTTTTGCAGTGTGGATTATCCGAAATTGCACAGCATGTTGTTCAGCATCACCCTGAAGAAGGTACCCTGCATGCGGAGCAGAACGTCGTATGTGTGGACTACTTAGTTTTTCTCTTTCGATCGTTTGGAACAAATATATCCTGCGATGTTTAATTTTCAGAGTGTAATAAAAATGTTACTCATGGGAGAGCATTGGCTCATTATTTATAAGTATCATTTAGAGACTCATTCTTTCCAAGAATCACAGTAAACCTCAACAAAGTTGAGGGTTTTACTCGATTTCACCACAATATATATTTAGAGAAAATGCACCGGGATATTTCTGCAGTTCTGCTTCAGATTCGTGCTTTACAATAATGACATAAATGCCAGTAATTTCACACACTAATTAAACAATTTATGCTAAATTCAAAGTGCTGCGATTAGTTACCATTAGTTCGTGTACTCACGATACACAAATAGACTTGTGCACTGAAGAATGCTCTGTTTAAGATCCTTGTGAATCATAAGCACTTTTTTTTTATTTTAGACTCATGCAGCTAACTGCACACACGTGACAAAATCCTTGAAAAAATACAAAACAATAAAAATTAGACTATAAATATGAATTGAATTGTAACTTTGACTTGTAAAATAATAAGCAAATCACATCGGTGGTTGATTCTTTACATGGACACTCAGATTATAAATAGTAGTGGGACCATCTTAGAAATAAGGCACACATTTAAATCGACTGCTGGGAAGCATTTACTGTTAAGAATCGTATACACTGTCTTCACTTCGAACAAGTTAAAGCCATTGCGCACCTAGGGACTGTATGCCCTGCTTCTTCAGAATGACGGTGATGTGATCTGGGCTCCAGCCGACGAGGGATGAGAGCTCCACGCCACCATCCCAGAATCCATCCTGATTGCAAAAAAAAACATTTACTCAAAGAAACATTGTGGAAATGTAACTATCGTTCTCAAATAGTCACCATTTGTCAAGGGGCTTCAAGGAATATTTCAATCGAAAATAAAACGCTCTTGCAGATGCAGAACTAGGACCTCCATCCTTTGTTTGAATCAGAATCTGAAAATTTGTACTGCAGGAGGCATCCGATGAGCTATAAAGATCTTTTTCACAGATGGTCAGAACGGTAGAACAATTAAAAAGCCGGATAGAAGTGTAAAGTACAGGAAAGGCTCGTGGTTCCAGCCTGGTCACCAAAGATTGCACAAAAAACATAATAAAATTTAGTTTTGCACTGAATTTGGATAAATTCCACCTATTGAGATTTAAATTGATCAGGGTGACAGCCATTAGACAGTTTTATAGCAGTATGTGGAAAAACTGTGACCCCTACTGTGCAAGTTTCACGAAAGACAGTTGTATCTGAAAATAACATAAATTTATATTTGGATTGCATCTCTTTTGAGGAATTCCAGTACATTATAGAAATGTTTATTTTCCTTCTTAATTTCCATCTAACAACAATAGCACTCCATCCTTTTGTTGTTTGCCTCTTTATTCCATGTTTTGTTCCTGATCTGCCTTCAATAATTGCCATAGTTATACATATTCTGTGTTTTTCAGTTCCATCTCACCAACTAGAGTTTTTCTTTTTTGTTTATGCAAACTTGTTGTGCTTGACTTTTATATCGCTCATATTGACCCAATGTGCATCAAGAACGTTTTCTAATCAATGCACATTACGACTCATGACATACGCATCCGAAACATGGCGAATGATAAAGGAGATGCAACAAAAGCTAAAAAGTGTGCAACGAAGAATGGAGAGATGACAGACAGAAATCGTGGGTGAGCGATCAAACATAAAGCAGAGACATCGATTCTTAAGGAAATTAAGTGGACTTGGGCAGGACACATCGTGGCAAGAATGGATGACGACTGAAGAAAGAGTCTCGTGACCAAATGGCCGCCAAGAGGAGACGAGACGCCCGAGAGGACGAGCCGTGCACCGGCGGGAGAGAGGGCAGCGCTCAAAGTGCACAAGCGAGATTGACTGTGCTACCCCAGCGCCGTCAGTGATGGCGATGGTAACCTTCATCCAGCAGTGCATATACAATGGAAGATAACAAAACACACACATATACGTACATACTGGCGTAACAGTGTTCTATGCAATTCAACAAGATTTCACCATATAGCAAGTGGAAATGACTTTACAACACAAGTATTTACACTGTAGATGACAAAGGAATGTGATTGGCCAGTGCTAATACTGTATCGTCCATTTATAAACGGCATGAATGTATATTACCATACTGTTAATATCACCTTGTTTTGAAGACACGTGATCTTGCTCAAGTCAGCGTGTTGCCAAGGGGTCATATCGGACAACTCGGATGGCCCACAGCTGCCCAACCCGGGAGATCCACGTGATGTGTCGGCCATTAGAAAACTTCCATAATAACAAGCCAGCTGAAATTCATCTTCGCTGCTGAAACTCTCCGATAAATTAGATGAGCCTTCGAATGGAGGCTCTTCACGAAGACGGCTGGATGCTTCATAAGATAAAGACTGAAAGGCATATTGCATTGGTCGTTCAAAACGCGAGGCGCCGGAGGGGGAGGCGGGGAAAGTGCATTGGTCGTTCAAAACGCGAGGCACTGGAGGTGGAGGCGGGGGGAGTGGAGGTTCTGGAATGTCAGTTGAGCGCTCTTCGAGAAAGAGTGGAGTGTGAATGGGAGCAAGAGAATGGCCGGAGAGTGGGGACGAGAGAATACTTCCAAAAGAGCTAGACATGGCAGATGTGTAGTATTCTGGTGCTGAATCCCTGTTAGGTAGTTGCATTACGGACATGTCTCGTTTTGCACGTTCAGGCACTCTGCTCATTAAACCAGCTCCAAGCTCGTGGACGTCGGGCATTGGTGCCGCACCTGGGCGGCCACGGGCCCCAAAACAGAATATTGGAGATGGAGGTTTTCTAACGCGAGCCAAGCGTTCTTGACGTTCCAAGGGATAGGCTTGTTTATCGGAACACTCCTCCGATTGTAATCTTGCAAGGCACTGCTCAAAGGTGTCTTGATATGGTGGAGTGCAACTTCTCCGCGTTTCCATCGCAATGACGTCCAGAGAAGCACCTACAGGGTGCAGGTTATCTAAGGTGTTTAATGGGGCAGATGCTTGAGCTCTGGCAAGAGACACTCGTTTTCCAGCGGAACTCAGTTGGCGAACGACAGATCGAGGTACGTAAGCTGAGCTGCCGAATCCTTTTTGTAATTGCTGACATTCAGCTGCTTCTTTTAAGCTCACTTGTGTGGCTCGTTTTAAATGCTGGAGTTCACCAAATCTCTTGCTGGCAGACATCATGGTTATGTGTGAAGCTGACACACCATCGTCCTTAACATCTCGTCTGAAGAGATTTGATGAACCTTTACTGGAACCCGTTACCGCTTCTACACTTGCATGAGCAAATTTTGTCTGGATTCCAGAAATATATTGAGAGGCCTCGTCTGCTGCAGCCTCTATTTCAAACGGAGGCAATTCTACACATTCAGCTGCACCGCCGAATTCAATTTCGGGAGTTTGTTCAGTTTTTTTAGGTAGCACATGGCAACATGATGGACGTGCCTTCCTATATTTTATTTTCGAGGAGACCAAGCCTCCTCCTCCACCGACCGGTGATTTTGTTTTTTCTGCCCCCAGGTGGAACTGCATTGAACCCTGCTTCTCCTCCTCCACCACCCAGCCCACGTAGGGCAGGAAGTCCACAGACTCCTTGGAGAGCAGCTCGTCCAGTGCAGGGCCTGTCGCTTCATCGGCCAGTGTCTGTGGGTCACAGAGAGACCACAGCCTCACGCTCCGGTGGACCACTTGCACACACACACGCACATGCCCTCATAACATCAACATTATCAGCCAGTCTATCCACTGCTGGGTGAAGGCCTTTCCAAGTCAACACCATCTATCGCAATGTAATGATTCACCTAGCATCTGCATACAAGCAGATTTCATTGCTCCACTGTCTCAACAGACATCATCTCAGGTGCATCCTGGGTGCATCATAATTACCGCAATGCACAACAATTTAATCCAGAGACCGCTGCTTTCATTCAATCTCTCGGTGCGGCCTTTGGAACAATGGGGAACTTTTTTTATTTTTTAAATCCCCCAGCCTCTGTCCACCCAGCAGCAGTGTAAATGGGTGCACCACAGTTAGTCGATGGGGAGCAGGCCAAAATAATATTTACCGGAGCTCTGTGGAGCTCCCTCTAGCCAAGGCCCTTCCACCAGCAGTGGCATGAGCAAGACGTTTCTGGGCTGTGCCTCTAACCTCGTAAAGCACAGACTGCCGTGTGTGAACTCTACAGTGTTGCCACAAGCATCCACATTCTCAGCCACCCCGTGTCTTGAAATAATCTCTGGGACGTCCAAAGGTGGCACAGCATGCCATCCAACCACCATGGTGAAACCTATGGCCAGTGCCACTAGACGCTCAAAAGCTGATAATTGAATTAACCGTTTTGTTAATTTGCGTTGCTTGTACGTATAAAGGGCTCCATCATGAAGTGTCAGTGGCATAACAACTTTGTACATTTGGTACTTGTGTCATTCTTTCAAGCACAAGGCCATCACAAAGGGACTTTTGCAGGGGGAAAGTCTGCCAATATGGATACAAAAATGAAATGATACACATACGGTGCGATTCCAAATTACACGCTGTTTTTCAGAAACACAAATCGCGTGCTGGGCGATGGACGCCTGTAAATGTACCTCCTTCAAACACAGCCACAAGCCCAAACCGTGCACTGTAGACTTACAGAGTCTCTTTCCTCCACCGCCACGAAGCTGGTGTACGGCGTTATAATCGAATACTCCTTGCTCAACTCGACGATTCGACTCTTCATTTCTGCTATCATGACCTGTGGAGAAGAAAAAATACATACATATCTTCGCGTCTGCGTATTGTTTGGCAGACTTTTCGCTACGCGCACTCGGTAGCTTCTTCAGTCAGGCCTCCTGGTGAATATTTGAAACCCTCCCGGCGAAAGATCGCAATGGGCAGTTGCGTTACGATGTGGTCTATGGTTTTGGAGATTGCCGACTGATATTTGGATAAGGACGCCGATTTATTGAGCCAGTGGACGAACTCATGAAGAGCGCTTATCCTATCAGTCTGCGGGAGGATAAAGAGAAAATAATCTGTCTTCGTAACACTACAACTAGCACCAACCTTCCCTACTACAGAGATAAATGTCCATTACATGAGAGTAAAACCGATATTTTTTATTCTGAGAACTGGAATCTATCTAAATCACAGACCCAGGGATTCTGCCATGGTGTAATGGCTAACACATGGATGTGCAATCCAGCATGGCAGGTGAAACGATGGTGCAGTTTTCATAAATCCCCCTGCCTCTGTCCACTCGGCACTACGACTGGGTGCACCGCAATTCGTTGACTGCCATGCTGCACCCTTTTCCTACGTGAAATTCAAATACATAGATTTTTGCTTCGAGCAAGTGAGGTGCAGCACCTGTCGTCGAACTCACCGAGCACCACCAATTCATGCAACCGCTCCTCGTGGCAAACACTAGGCTCAGAGCGTCCGACGCGGCGCCCCACGTCAACACCCGGTAACGACACCGCAGCTACTCCGCGAGCCAAGCGGCAACGCCGGTGGCAGATTACCAGAGGTCGCAAATGGGTTTTGATTCCTTACCCGTACCCGGCCACACCAGGGTCGCAAACGGGTACCCGTACCCATACCCGGCCGGGTACGGGTAGCCGGGTATCGGGTAGGGTACGGGTATCGGGTAGGGTACGGGTATCGGGTACCCGATTGCGACTTCTGCAGCGTTACGCTTTTGGACACCGCTCATAGCCGAAGGCGCAAGCCTCGGATAAAAAAGCAACCTCGTGCTGCGTCTCGTCCGGATGCAGGTTCCCGTCCTCGTAGTCTTGGATGATGGCGTGAGCCGTCAGCCTGTGCAGCATCTGTCACGAGATCATTCGGCAAGTGTGAGCACAGGAACAAGGCACTCCGTTGTATGGTGTGCACGTGTGTGTGTGTGCTTACGTGTGTCCTTGCAGTATAGCGCTACGAAACCGGTGACGCGAATTCGATTCTCACTCACGACTAACGCCAGTGACGTTTATCTCACCTGCTCCTGGGCCTCCCCTAAGTCGACTCATGCGAGAACCTGGTGCGATGTATAAATATCGCCACTGGGGAGACAAACGCGGTCGGGCGTGGTGCTGGCCACTCTCCACCTTGCATGCCGTGCCAGTCTTCACTGGTGTTCGCTAATAGCACTCACGGAGGATTTTTGTCTTGTCCTTGAAATACCAGGCTAATTAAAGGTTGAAATGGCCATATTCCTTGTATTCACAAATTCCTGTTATTTTCATCAAGACCAAATGTATCCCCAGTTACAGCTTGTAATGTTATTTTTGAGTGCTTATCAATTCACATCACATCACACATTTTTAATGGTCTTCCCCCAAAAGGCCGCACTACGTGCAGAACAGGGCACATCCACTCACTCGATTTCAAGGACACCTTAACCCAAGTACCTCACAATAAGCACCACGCATCGTAGAAGTGTGCTTGCATGTATGCGAGTGTGGGCACCACGACAGAACATGCCTTTCCACGCGTGATCTGCAAATTGCTGGTCGACACCATCGTAGAGAATTCTTGGTTGTTGATAATGGCATGGAGCGTTGCCTGCAAAACGACACCGACCTCTGTGTGAACATTATAATTTACAAATGAAATCACAGTTTACAGAACTTTGTCAATGCACTGGTAGATTAAGGCCCTCCACAATGACTGGACAAGGCTTCACCACGTTGCTCGATGCGCGTCAGGGCGAAGGGGGTGGGGGTCCAGGATCGGTTCGGACCTCACTCATCACCCATGTCAGCTTTAACCAGGCAAACTCACCCAGACTAACTCATGTCAACATGAACCACCGACCCCTTGCCACAGTGCGCTGGGCCGCAGGCGTGCATCGTCAACGTAGATGAGCAAGGACCCATGTTCGTCGCCAACAGGTGGCTAGGCTTTTGGCGACGGTGCCGCTGGACCGCGTGGTGGCGTGTGCAAGGCGCCGTCACCTGCGTGCAGTGCGGCACGATTCCGTACACGACGAGCCGCGTGCCGCAAAACACGGAGCGGATCATCCTGGGAGCCTGCATCTCCACGCGGTCGTCGCCGAGGGCGCCGCGGTCGAAGCGCTGCCACTCGACGGTGACGTCACGGCACACCGGCTGCGTCGCCTTCTCCATCAGCGCCAGCATCTGGGGGCACACGGATTCAAGCGGGACTCACGAATCAGACTCCCGAATGAGACTCGCAAACGGGACTCATGAAACAGGACGACCAATCGTGACAAGAGAACGTGACTCACAAGCGGGACTCGTGGCAATTGGCACCGGTGGCAGCTCCCCACGCACCCCCTACCCCCACATTTGGAATCAACATCACACGTTTAGAGTATATGGCTGCTATATATTTCCACGAGATGATATACCACTTCATTGAGTTATCATTCATGATAGCCAGGTTGCTTCTGAGAAAGAGCTACATTGCTCAGTGGGCCCAACGTGGTAAAATAAATAATAAGTGAAAAACGTCTTGACAGTAGTGGGAGAGTAGCCACACTACATGTGGTGATGGTGGTGGTACCCATTTATCCTGCTGAGCAAATGGGCAGGGGGATTTAAAAAAGAAAAACTTGCACTATTTTATCAAACTGGCGTGCCCGGGTACAGCGTTACTACCACACAAACATAATAGCAAGATAATTTGAATTGCTTTGGTGAAATTCCCTGAAATTGTTAGGTGTGATGTTGCATGTTACGAGGGATTTTCACCTTGTCTGTCCACGTTGATCTGTTTTTAGCGGTGAAGAATTCACAGGCGCCTCCACTGTTCCGTGCCAAAGCATTCAGGAAATATCTGTTTGGCGTTTCACTGATCGAACAGAAACACACAACACACACTAGTCACGATCTGTTACAAGCCAGGGCTTAATTTTTTCACGAGATAGTGTTGGGGACACTGCTAGGCCGGAATGGCTTGGGACTAGGGATGATTGGTGTAAGGCACTACCACCAGAGTACAAGGTGTACCTATCAATGATAATCGTATATTATTGTACGGTAGATTCCTATAATCCTATGGACAAGTTTCAAAAAAACGTGATTGATCTTGAGAACAAGAAAAGGTGAGATGGAGGTGGTGTGCCAATATAATTTCCGGAACAGCTTTAAGTACGGCTCAGGATTAAAATAACACCATGTGATCTCTAACATCCACTGTGAAGCAGACGGCATGCGTATTAACCCAGGATGGCCACTGGGCAAACGCTCGACTGCTCGGCCACGTCACCGCTTTAATCACAGGGGGGGGGTGAATCCCAGATGTAAAACTAGGACCTCAGCCATGGTGGCTCAGCCGCTTTGACCCCTGTGCCACCTGGCCATTTCCAATTTATCATCATCACGGTCCATGGGCAGATCGTCCACAGGCGGATCACTGCACATTTGCTCATTTGTTTCCACTTTCCTCTGTCTTGCGCTAATATGCTCAAGTAGTGTCACATCTTTCTGGCACCAATCTCTTACGATGTCGTCATCAAGCCAGTCTCTTCTAGGTCTTCCTCTCTTTCCGGTTCCTTCCATTTTTCCGAACATACTTTAAATCTTCCTGTTGTCCATCCTACATACGTGTCCAAATAGCGCCAGTTTCCTTCTCTCTTCCCGATGACGTGGCTTCTAAAGTGTCGCCCCATCACACGCTCGCAGCGCGGCTGACGCGACGTCGCTCCTGCAGGGGGGGGGGGGCGCTCACCCGACCCCGCAGGCGAGGACCCGCAAGAGCCGCACGTGCTCCCGCGCCTCCCGCGCGACGCACGCCTCCGACTGGGCCACGCCGTCCGTGAGCAGCAGCACGGCCACCGGCGGCGCCGCGTCCCGGCTCCCGCCCACGCCCCCGGCCAGCAGCGCCACGCTGCGCAGAGGGCGCCACAGCTCCGTGTTGCCCGCGTCGGCGTGCAAGCGCTGCCGGAGGGGGCGGTGGGGGGGGTCGGGGAGGAAGAAAGGGCGAGGGTTGGCGTGCGTAGAGCCGTGGAGGTCTCCGAGTTCAAACGAGCAACGGGACGTCGATCGTCTACATTGGTGGACCCGAGCAGAGTTGAACTTTGACGTTGTCGTGTTGGGGGGTTCGTCTTTACATAGAACGGCCAACAACCCCTTCCTGTAAGGTGGTGATTATTTTCTAGGCCTTGGAGGAATGATGGGCTGAGTGGATGCCCCACACCCAACAAGGATTTTTCATCTTCAGATTCTGATTTTGAGTCAGGTGCTTTACCAACAACACCAAGACTGTACTGCACAAATGGATATTGTGGAAAAGTTCCACCATGCGTTGGCTCGACCTGCCTTACTCGCTTTCGCCGTCTCATCCTACAGTTCACCTTGCGGCCTCCAATCGGGTTCAAGATGCCTCCTCGTCAAGGCTGACCCTCGAAACAGACAAAGTGAATATTGCGCCTCCGTCTTGGCCCCCATCATCTGGAATTCAATCCCTCCTTCACTGCTCATATCTGTGCCGTCCTTCTTCCGCAATCTGAAGACTTCTCTGTCTTTACTTATTATCCTCCCTTGCCTCTGAATGACCTTCTTAAGTTCACATTGTGCGTGTTATACATCTATTAATTAATTAACTATAAATATGCTACAAAGATTTTTTAAAGGTTATATTCATATATATTTGTTACTCAGTTTATTTCACAGCATTAAAACTCACCTTTATAAAGCTAACTGCTGTTGCGATATTGGATGGGCTGGATTCACGGAAAGCAGGGAAGAGCTCCTTGTAATCTACAAAGAAACATTGCACAGTTAAATTGCTGTCCAGGTATAACATTGTCCAGCTTTACCCCACCACGTGTGAGAACTGCTTATCGACAAACTGTGATGCACCCATTTAAACAAGCCAATATAATTACCACATGTTCAATACTACTACAGATATTGTTATCAATACTCTACCTTTCCATTGTTAATCTTGAGACCATTCTTGGTGTTGAATTAGAATTGTTATACCAAGATCCACATTCATACCGAATCTCGAAGCGTACTATGTCATGATGACAAATTCCAATTCTGACGGAAGTAGAAACATTCAGCGTGGGCAGAATCATTCAGTAAAAAGCAAAGAGAATCATACAACGAAATTGGAATCATTCTGGGAATAGCCAGTGTGACCTAATTAAGCCTTTATATTTGCCCTGAAGGTAGCTAAACTCGTGGATGTGTTGATACGCAGAGGCAGTGATTTCTAAAGTTAGGCTGGTGTGCAGAGTACAGACAAATGGAGCAATCATCTATTGGAATTTATAAATAGAATACTAACAATCGGGACTGCCTGGCATGACATTTCTGCACCATGTAGAGACACAGCATTGCTTTTCAAGCTGTTCAGTTTATTTAAACTCGGAGCACTGCGATTATATTTAAGATTGACATTTTATTGTTCCTCCAAAAACTTCCATGATATTGGGGACACGGTAAATCCGGCCACTTTATTTGGCGTTCACCTCGTACGTTTAATCACGCAAACTCCGGTCATCCTCGCAGTGGCGGCTTTTGGCTGACCATCGAACAAAGACGGTCACTGCATCACGCGCTCTCAGATGCGCTTCTGCGGTCATCTGGAATCCTCTTCCTTATGTTAGGAAGCCACTGGAGCTGTGCAAGTCTAGATTGAAAACGAATTTCTTCAGAAAAGCTATTTGTGTTTAGTTTGTTGTCCTTCCCCCGCACCTCCGACGAGCACGGTTGGCTACGTAGGTTGGGAAAGAAGTTCCACATCCACACAAGGAAGGAGCTGCCCCTTTCACCTCGCCGGGCACCGCACGCGCGCGAGCGGTCGCTTACGCGTGCCAAACTTGAGCACGTTGAATCTGCTTCCGGGCGGGAGGTGGCGCAGAGCGAAGAGGGCCAGTCTCTTGGCGTCGGTTAATGGCTGCGCTGCCATCGAGGCCGAGCAGTCGAGGCACAGGACGACGTCCACACCTTCCGGGGGGCTCGGTGCAAACTCCGGGTAGAACGTCAGGATGCAGGCCTTGTGGGGGTGACAAGCGACTGGTGTGCAACGCCTTTCAACGCGCGTTTCTAATTGGGAACACTTTTAATCAATTTGGGCGATTTTCAACAAAGTAAATACCGAACGGTAACACAACTTTCTAACACAGTTTGATATATGTTGGACCATATTTACAAGCGTTATCGAGCCCCCCTCATTCCAAACACACAGAGCTATCGGCCGAGCCCGCTTGAAAGAGATCTTCATAGCTCAAATGGGCTTCAGTCGGCAAATCAACTTTTGATTTTAATTCTAATGCATAAACGCTTTCAGCTTCGGATGGAAAGCGCCCACAAGATTAACACTTTCCCATCGTCCACGAACGTCTGGAACGCAACAGACTTGACGGGCGGTCTGTCCTGGGCAGGGGAGAAGATCTACGACCTCTCGCGCATCGCCGCTCACCTGGCTGCCCGTGTCGGGGTTTTGCTCCACCCACATGCGCGGCTCGTGGATCTGGGCCGGGAACACGAGCAGCTGGAACTCCGACCCCAGCGAGTCGTCGCTGGACGCCAGCTCCACCACGGCCTTGCATGCCGTGCGCTGAGCCACGCGCCAACACGGCGAGCGTTAATGTCGTGTCCGTGTTTAGTCGGTGGATTCACGTGGTCATTCTCCGAGGACTAGTCGAAGGTTGGTTACGTACGGTGCGAAAGTTCAACATACATGTTCGTTGAACTTCATACATACATGTATGTATGTTTAACTTCATACATAAATGTATATGTATGTTGAACTTTATACGTATATTGAACTTATTTCACACCATACATAGCCAACCGTGCTAGTCAGAGGTGCGGGGAAGGACAACAAACTAAACATACATTCACCGGACGCGCTAAAGTTAATGTGGTCCACTGTGGTTTAGTGGCACGGTGCCCGGTGGGTGGCGCTCACCTTGATGCGGATGGCGTGCGTGGGAGAGGTAACGTTGATGATTTCGTACGGCATTTCCACGGACACCTGCACCGACAAGCGTCTGTAGCAGCCAGTGCAGGTCACACAGCGCCATTAAAATTCAGCAGCAAAGTCCCCGTGGACGGTGCATACATGGCAACCCATTTATAGATTTCAAAAATAATAAACTCAACCACATTCGTCAATAACACTATGGGTGTGGCCTTAAAATAACAACATGCAAGAGGCAATGTTAAGAGCAATGGTCCTTCTTCATCGTTGGTCAGTGTGGACCGTGAAAGGGGAGTCTAGGACCGATTCCGAACCAATCACCATTGATGTTAGCCATGGCCCGGAATCAAACCCGGGTTGCTAATTTTTTTTTATCTTGCCAAAGGAGGCCCACTGAGATATATAGCTCTTTTTCAGAAACGACCTGGCTATCACAAATGATAGCTCAACGAAGTGGCTTATCATGTAGAGATTTATAGCAAACAAATACTCTAAACGCATGTTTCTAAATGTGGAGGGAAAACCTGGAGAACCTGGAGAAAAATCCACACAACTACGTGGAGAACATGCAATCTCCAAATATACAGCAGCAGGCGTCAAGGGTCTGGATCGAACCCATGACCTCCTGCATACCAGGCGAGGGAGTTAACATCTCGCCACCGCGTGCTATGCCGAGTTCATAGCACAGCGGGCCTTAGGTAGGACTCATCGCTGGAAGCAATTATGACCGATGGTGAAGGAATGAAAGCGATGAGTTTTACGTAGGAGTGAGATGAATAGTAGCATCACAGGGCCATGAGGAATGGCGATGGAGTGGGATGTCATTCAACAGTGGATGAACCATGGCAGCTGATGATTGTGCTGAAGTTTTAAGAATGCAAAAAGATTTAAAATCTGTTTTAAAGTGTAGCAAACGTTGCATTGTGTTACTTTCGTTCGATAATGAATCAGGTTCAGGTCTTATTTCTGTTATTTCTGCAACAAGTTAGTTTGAGTTCACAAAGGATTCATTTTTCAATGAAGGTTCTCATTAACCAATATGATTCCAAGTTTCACCTACTAACGGTTCCATTTATGCATAAGCAATGTGAGTGGGCCTACGTAAAGGATAGTAAGAGGTTCGTGTGTTTTTAAGTACGGGCAGTCCTCGACTTACCAACGGGTTCTGTCCCTGGGACCCATCTGTAAATCGAACAGACCGTAAGCGTGTATGTTCGTAAGTCTATTGTTCATAAGTCGAGGACTACCTGTGTGTACAATAAGTGCATGGTGGTGACGCTGCTGTGCATGTGGCGATGTTTGCCGTTGTATCTCGCGGATGGAGGACGTTCGTACCCAGAGTGCTTTGCCACTGCCAGCGTCTCCACCGTTTCCTGGAGGAAGAGAAAACACGCCGCACTCGTAACTTACATGACATTTCACGTCTAGGGAATACTCAGTGCTGGATTAAGCTAGTGCGGGGCCTGTAACATATGTTATAAAGGTGCCCTAAATAAATAAACACATAACTATTAAAACACACATTTTTAACTGGCATAGTAAAGTAATTGTATTTTTTTATTTACTATACAGCCAGATAATATGACAAATCGCTAACCTTAAACACCCAGTCGCGTATAAAAGTTGAAGGCAGTATAGTACTATAGTAATAGAGCAAGTGCAGAATCACTGAACCGGAATTGATAGCTTGAACGCATTTAGCGCGGGGCCCTTGAAAGTGCGGGGCCCGTAGCTACATGTGTAGATACTTTTGCTACTAGGATAATCCGGCACTGGGAATACTTCTGCCGTTATTACGACAGCTAAACATAAGAATTTAAGGTCAGTAGGGTTGGTGTGATATGGCGATACCATGATGCATAGTACGATATACTAATCGCGATAATTGTATCATCCGTTTTGCTAAATATGGTTGTATTATAAAATAATAATTTCAACTTATAAAGTGCCACGGCAGAGTATTCGCTCGCTCACGAAGAGAAAGAACGACTCAAGAGGTGCGAGGATGAACCACAGACGAGCGGGAAGGCAAGACATTCGATGAGGCGGCATTATCAGCAAATTAATGAGTGTTTACATGTGGGAGAAAACTGGAGCACCCGGAGAAAACCCACGTGTGCGAGGGGGAAACACTATCCCATGCTGACAGGAGGAGCCCACATGTTTACTGCATTGACTTGTGGTGAGCCAAGCAACTAATCAACGCCTACGGGGAGTTTCGCAACATTTATGCGATCCGCTCTCGCTGCCTCCACAGTGCGTGTGCGCGCGTGAGCTGCACTTGCCTGGCACAAGTGCACCTAGCCTGGCACAAGTGCACCTAGCCTGACACAAGTGTACCTAGCCGAGCACAAGCTCCGCGGTGACGTCACCGCCACCTAGGCGGCGAATGGCGGCTGTTTGTAGTTGTCGTTGCTACTGCTGCTGCACCTGAGTGACGTCGCCGGTGGCGAGCCGTTGTTGCCACGGCGCCAGGTTCCCCGGCAGCCGGAAGCGGACGGCGGCCCCGTCGGCGGCGAGCTCGCACACGTAGGTGACCTTGATGAGCACGCGGCTCGCCGGTGGCAGGTTCCCCACGCTCACCACAAACACGTCCTGCCGCGGCGGAGGTGGGCGGGGAGGACATCGGGTCGACCGTCAGTCCCTCCGCTCCCTTTCCTCGTCTCTCTCCGAGCACGGCCCGGCCTCTGATATTCGCTTCCTCCCCGACTGTTTTTTTGAGATTCACAGGTACGACCTGACCCCCTGACCAGGGCCGGTTGGCCACAACGTCGAGATCCTCTTTCCCTCTCAGTGACGGAGTATCAACAACCCTGTTATTGTCTGCAATTGTATCGATGGACAGATATGGCCCTTTTGTCAATCGTCGCGACATGAGGGTCGTAGGGGTGGTGTAATGATGGGCAGTGTGGGTGGGTGAAGCCAAGGAGTATAGATAATGGAGCATGGTGCAATACAGCTCAGTTCGGTTTATTTTGAATTTCCCTGTAAGCCAATAAGCTCTTAAATCAGCAATGGCCTAAAACTTTAAAAACTAAACTATTTTTTTTATTTTATCAGGCAAGGCCCAACGAGCTGTATAGCTCTTTTTCATCAGCGACCTGGCCACAAATGATAGCTCAACAAAGTGGCTTATTGCGTGAAAAGGTAAAGCAACCAAATACTATAAACGCATGTTGATTCTAAATGTGGAAGGAAAAACCGGAGGACCCGGAGAAAAATCCACACGACCACGGGGAGAACATGCAAACTCTATATATACAGGCGTCAGGGTCAGGATTGAACCCAGGACCTCCTGTATACCAGGCGAGGTAGTTTACATCTCGTCACCGTGGCACCCCGATTTTGCTGCACTAGGCCCTCGTCTGCTGACAATGTAGCCTCGCAGAAGCTTCCAGCACCTGTTGAATTGTACGGTGGCCACCCATCCAAGCACTATCCATGCAGGCGCAACCCTAGCTTCACTTCTGACGAGATCGGTTGCATTTTCTGGGCGATCTGGTCATAACAAACACATTTGCAGCGACTGTGAATGTCACTGTGTGGTGCCGGGCTTGCGAGGCCACGGCGGATAATGTGTTGTCATTATGTGCAGCCCGGTTACTGGGTGTAGACCCAGCCCTAGCGGGGCTTGGGTGAGCGCTGGTCGGCGCGGAGGCACCGCGAGCAGTGTGCGGTGCGGGCTCCCGGTGAGGGAGCGAGAGAGAGCGTCAGCCAGCCAGGGTTACGTTGGGGCACGATACGCCGGTTGACCTGCCGACACATGACCAGATGATAATGGAGGGGGGCCACCGGTTGACGGGGGCCGCTGGGCGGTCACGTGGTATAAAAGAGCTCTCGGGAGCCTTCGGGAAAGAGCTGGAGAGATCTAGAAGGTGGGCGGGGCGAGTGGCGGAGCCAGCCCCAGCCCGGGCCGATATAACTGGGGCCCCGTTAGGGGCTCGGGATTCTTGACTGTTGGTGAGTGAAGATCCACGTCGGGTTGAAGAAGCCTCGAGCCACGCAGTCCGGGACCCAGCTCGTGGTCCCGACCAGGATAGCGAACCGTGTCTAGTTCTGCCGTAGCGTGGTTAGGTGGGCGTTCAACACCCGAGTGTAGGTCACGTGATGTTGTGTTGAGTCGATGTAATAAATAGTGTTGCTCCCAAAGACAACATCTGCGACTCAGTTGGACTCACGACCCATTTATCTGACCTGAGCAAGCAGCGGTTTGGCAACTCGGTGTGACGTCGAGGCACCGACGTGTGCCGCGTGTTTTCCGTGACCATGGAGCTTGGTGCGTGTTATTATATTCACCGGGGACTCCTGGTCCATGAGGTAGGCCCCATGGCCCTGGCTCACTGCCTCGCGGTACCTCCGGTGGGCGGTCTCTTTTTCCTTCACCTGAATAAAAAGACATACAGAGTGAGTGCAGTCATCATAATAATTTAAACTTGTAATGTGCATGGTATTCACTCACTCTCGAAGAGAGAGTGGCTCAGAGGCGCGATGAGGTACCACAAACAAGCAGCAAGGCAACAACGCCGTGAGCCGACGTCGCCCTCCCGGAAGGCGACGCTGTGCGCCAAAGCCACCCGCGAGGGCGCGAGAGGCCCAGAGGAGAGCGCCGTACCTGGCCCACGATGTGCTTGCCGTTGATGAAGGCCTCGAAGCTGCACACAGCCGCCATCTCGTCAAGTGGGAAGGTGAACTTGGCCTCGATGGGATCCGTGCTCTCGTTGTCGTACTCCTGCATCACCACCACCTGGGTGGGGGGGGGGGCGGTCGCTCAAATGAAGACAACTTTGTGGGAATTCAGAGACTGGTCCGCTAGAGCGGCGTCCCGTGGGTATCGCTACGCTACAGCCAGAGGCAAGCGGCCGGTGATGAGGGAATTTGCGGCAACAGCAATGAGCAGTTTGAGCGAGGAGACAATCCCGGATTTGCTGAGCCCCTTGAGGAGAGGAAAGCGTGAAGTCTGCGTGCAGGTGATCAACAAACACAAACGTGGATGGTCAAGAAACGATAAGAGGGGGCGTGTTTTATTTTTATTTTCCTTGAACCTACTGCTAGTTGTGCTGTACAGCGCTCCCGTGTATTTTCGGGCTGTACTCTGTGCACTATTTGGCACAGAATCAGAACATACTCTTTTTCAGAGGAATCCGATGAGCTACAAAGCATTGTTTCACAGATGTCCAGTACACAACATCCGACGCTTCGCTCCACGTGGCGAGAGCTTCTTAAGGAAGTCTACGCTGGTGAATTCCGCTCCTGAAGATGCTCCCAGCAGGTGCAGGGAAATGTCGCGACGTGACGCCAAACAACACCGCGGGGTACCGCCCAAATAAATACATCGGAGACCTTTGATTTGAATGCGTTTTCTAATCTCTTTGGCCGCTCTGAACCCACCCCCCCTCCCCGTCTCACCTGGGCGGTAAAATCGAGGATGTTTGCCCGCACGTGCACGGCCTTGAGAGGCACGGGCAACCCCGCCCCCGAGTGTAACCCGCTCAGCCTCTTCTTGGGTTCTCCTGGCTCAGGCAGCAACTCCGAGACGTTGGGCTCAGGAAGAATTCCTGACATTGGGATGAGCAAAATGCAAAAAAAACCCAGTAAGAATTAAATGTCTTCCCTGTGCACCTGACCATGGGGCAGCATTCACAGCCGTTGATGGCCCCGAGCCGTTGATGGAAATTCTACGCGAAACCCAATCACGGTACAATGCGGGTTTATATCTACATTGATATAGTGTCTAAATGTGATAAAACACTCAAGACGCTGACACCACTCACCACACACCTGACACCAACACAACACAATTTAGATTTATATAGCTTTTAAATACCACCGCGTAGTAAAAACAGAGTGCTCACTCTCATCGGCAGGGGTTTCTGGGGCTTCATAAAACTCTTCATCATCCGAGTTCTCCTCCTCTTTCACCTCGTCAGATTCGAGGCAAAACTGAACGATGTAGCGGAGCTTCTGCTGCCGGGCATCGTAAATCACAAACTCGTCGTCCTGCGCACGCAGACACGCAGCGGGAGAAACGGTTGTCGCCACTTTAGCCGCCAATGCCCTGAGACCACGATGACAGCACGAAGTTCACAGCGGCTCACGCATTCAAACATTCACTTGTGCCCGTTCGAAATACAGCCAACTCTCGATCATCCCAGGTAGTGTTGGGGGGAGGGTGGCCCGCAGATAAAATAAAACACAGATATGAAGCATTTATAATTTAGGATATAAAAGCGTAATAGTTAAATTGAACCCGTAAGCCTTCGCAACCAATTTCATGATTCCCATTCAATCAATAAAGTTGTCATGAGAACAAACGTGGCAGTTTATTACTGCTTCAGCAACAACGGTGTGTTGGAGACCAATTCATAACATTGCATCATCTGGCACGACTTTCCATGGTAGTTACACAGCCAGCATCATAAGGCAGTTTCCAGACATCTGAAAATGTCCCTCCAGTCTTGGGCCTTAAATCGGCGGTGTGATGTCATCAATGTGCTCTCTTCTGGATACACATTGCTGACATCGCACCACTTGTTTGTAACAGTTGTTCATGTACAATGGGTTTACAGATGTAGGAATCGTCATGGATGTTGTTACTGCTTGATAAAGTAATTGTATTACTTGATGACATGTTTGAGTTCACGTGGGTATTGAGTCAAACAATTGTAGCAAACAATGGATTGGAATATTCAGCGTGGAGGTCGAGTTGTTAGTTTTCAATTTAAGATGTTTATCTGGTTAAAGGGAGCTCACCCACACGGCTGAAAGCACCAGCGTGAACACAGTCTTCTTTCACCTCTCTCGTGTTTGGGATGTACCATGTGCGTGTTGTTCCACACCAATGTCCGACTGTTCGCTGCACTTGTTGGGAGCTCCTGAAGCAGCTCCCAACACGAGCGAAACGTCGGACGCCGCGACGTCCGATGCGCGCGACAACCCCGAACACACATCGGGGGCGCTACGCGGCATGACCGCAAACAGCCACGAGGCAGCGTTGCCCTATCGCCGCGTTCATCCCTCACCTCGAACTCGGAGGCGGTGCCTGGGGTGGCGCGCGCCCCGTGCAGGCTGTCGTGCCCCTGCGGGGGCGCGGCGAGCGAGGGGTCGCGGTGGCGCACCAAGTGGCAGCGGCCCAGCGCCACGTCGCACACGGCGAGCACGCGGCTGCCGTCTTGAGCAGCGGCGCGGCGCGCGTACTTCACGCTCGTGCTGCGGGCGGGGAGACACGGGCACGCGGGCAGACGTCGCCATCGTCACCCGTTCGCGTTATTCATTCAGGGAGCAGCGTCGTCGTCGTCGTCACGGCCAACACCAGACACGTAGCGACCACTGAAACGAGTATTCCATTCGGAAAAGATCGATCGCTTCATTAGCGTTTGTCTTTTTAGCAAATTTATTCCGATTGTGCTTTCGGTGTCACATCACAAGGTGTCATCGGTGGCTTGAACTCCTGTGCAAAAAAACACATCGAGTCTCATGTGGATTTTTGTCCACGCAGACAATGTGCAATTGTTTACGTCGTAATTTATTACATAATTCCACAATCAAGAGTTACGTTTGTTTAACCTGGGGAGAACTCAAGAACGGTACCCCCTTGCACCTCTGAAGAGCACGGTTGGCTACGTAAGGTGTGAAAGAAGTTTAACGTACTTGCACACAAGAAAGCATGATTAGTGAGGGAGGTCACCAAAGTTACAAGAGGCTGCAGCCGTTCATACAACAAATTCCGTGAACCTCTGCAGTGACTAGACATCCTCCACGCACCACAGGAGCAATACATAGATCGATTCATTCACCGAATCGTGAGGGAAGAAGAGGGGGAGGGAGAACGGTCCATGACTAATCAACACCATATACGGGCAGCACCTGATGGAGTCACTGAAGTAAATGCCACATCCCAGCATGCCGATGTCCGTGCGCTCCACTCCGAACTCCCCCACCACCGTCTTGGGCAGCAGCAGGCCCCTTGAGTAAATGTAGAGATACAAGGAGGTGAATTAATAACTACAGGTTATGTGAGTGTGTTTGTGTGGGTGTGTTTGTCAGTGTATGTTTGTGTTGGTGTGTTTGTGTGAGTGTGTGAGTGTTTATGTGTGTGTATTTACGTGGGTGTTTGTGTGTGTTTGTGTGTGTGTTTGTGTGTGTGTTTGTGTGAGTGTGTGTGTGTTTGTCTGTGTGCTTGTGCGAGAGTGTTTGTGTGTGTTTGTGTGTGTGTTTGTGTGTGTGTTTGTGTGAGTGTGTGTGTGTTTGTCTGTGTGCTTGTGCGAGAGTGTTTGTGTGTGTGTGTTTGTGTGTGTGTTTGTGTGTGTGTTTGTGTGAGTGTGTGTGTGTTTGTCTGTGTGCTTGTGCGAGAGTGTTTGTGTGTGTGTGTTTGTGTGTGTGTTTGTGTGAGTGTGTGTGTGTTTGTGTGAGTGTGTGTGTGTTTGTCTGTGTGCTTGTGCGAGAGTGTTTGTGTGTGTGTGTTTGTGTGTGTGTTTGTGTGTGTGTTTGTGTGAGTGTGTGTGTGTTTGTCTGTGTGCTTGTGCGAGAGTGTTTGTGTGTGTGTGTTTGTGTGTGTGTTTGTGTGAGTGTGTGTGTGTTTGTGTGAGTGTGTGTGTGTTTGTCTGTGTGCTTGTGCGAGAGTGTTTGTGTGTGGGTGTTTGTGTGGGTGCTCGCCAACAGCCGTATTGTAGCGGCGAGCGGCAGTGTAGCGGTGAGCGCGCTGCTCTACGAACCCTGGCAACCCGAGTTTGATTCCCGCTCACAGCCAACACCGGTGATGACGATTATCTGAACCGGTCCTGGGCCTTCTCTAGGTTGACTCAGCCTCAAATAAGTAGCTGGTGCGATGTGCAAACATTGCCACTAAAGAGGAAAAGGCGGCCGGGCATGGTGCTGGCCACCCACACCCTCGTGTGCTGTGTCGGCCTTAAAAGGTGCTCACTAAAAGCACTTGTCCCAAGATTCTGTTAAGGCTATACAGGGGATCTTTGCCTTTGATCGCAAACATCACATGCCACAAGTCCCGAGAGCAATGGTGGCTGTCTGTTGGAATGGAACCCGTCGGTGCTACATCTCTTCGGTCCTCGGGCTTCGGTCTTCACGCTCGGCATCGTGGGTCAGGCAGCGTGTTACTGACTGACCCGAATGATGTAGTTACCCCGTTGTGGTCTTGTTAACCGAGTGTACGTTTATGCAGTTACCCTGTTGGGGTGTTATAGTAAACGTGTTGCCTCCAAGTTCCAGTGTGTGTCTCCGTGAAGAACACGATAATTATATTGCTGATTATGATGCTGCTATGAAAAAGCTGAAGAAACAAGTGATAATGACGATATTTCAAATGATAATAAGTGCCAGAGATGCTAGAGATGATGATGCAAATTATGACTAAGCTGATGAAGCAGAAGATGATGTGACAATATATATGATATTTGTGACAATCGTCACTATACAATCACGATTATGCTGACAAAGCTGTTGATGAGCGAAAGTGAAAACGCCAATGACATCAATTACGATGCCGATGATGGCGATGACGATGCTGTCAAATCGCCCCTCACCTGGACAGGATGCCGAGCAGGCTGCGCGGAGTGAAGGCGTGGAACAAGGAGCGTGTGTTCCCCACCTCCGAGCGGAACTGCCCAATCTCCGCGGGGCGATCCACGCGAAAAATCTTCAGGATCTTGAAACCATCGAGTCTGTCCAGACATGGCACGGCAGAGAGAGCATCCAGAAAGTGCCACGCCACGGTGGTGAGGTGTTAACTACCTCGCCAGGTATACAGGAGGTCGTGGGTTCGATCCAGACCCCGACGCCTGCTGTATATTTGGAATTTGCCTATTCTCCCCGTGGTTGCGTGGATGTTTCTCTGGGTCCTCCGATTTTTGGCTGCTATAGATTTCCACGTGATAAGCCACTTTGCTGAGCTATCATTTGTGGCCAGGTAGCTTCTGAAAAAGAGCTATGTAGCTTAGTGGGCCTTACTGGTAAATATTTACTAGAATAACCGATAATGTCCACGTACCGCCCTGTTGTCAATCCACTGCTGGGCGAGGGCCAGCGCACTCAGTGCGGGTCGTTGGCGGTTATTCAACCACACCGGACAGTCTGGGTTGGTGAAGGTGGAGAGCATAGATGTGGGAGCACAGCAGTACAGTACAACAGCGGACTGTGCTGCATTGTCCTCGACTGCCCACAGCCCTTTATCAATGTACATCGCTGTACACAACCTCTGTTGTGGATGTTGGCCACATACCCAAGCATGATAGAGGCTCAACGCTACTCTAGATCAGGAAGATAATTCAACGGAGCGCAGGCAAGTGGACCCAATTTAGTTCCTCAATTCAAGAGGTTCTTGGGGAACTGAATTCGCATCCTGAAGAAGCCCAACTCGTGTAGTGGAACATCTGACATGATGCAAACCACGAACACAAAGGCAGTAGCAGTAGGAAACAAGATTTTTTTTCAACATTATTATATAACAATATTTTGCAAAAGAAAGCAGTTGTCAAGAACCTTATATTTTAGAACATATATCGCCGCATCCGGTCAACCCTAGGCTCCTCACGGCTCTCTCTGTGCGTCCACATTCCTGGCTGCTGCCACTGACCTCCCGTGGCTGGACTGGAGCAGCTGATTGCGGAGGCTGTTGAAGTCACTGGAGTTGGGCTCCAGGTGGAGCAGGGAGCAGCGCAGGGCGGTGAACTGCGCCAGCGTCGTGGCGTTGCGCGACAACGCCGTCAGCTTCTTCAAAGCCAAATCTTGTTCTCCCATCTGCCGGGATGAAACGTTAGCACGTGGAACTCCTCGGTTGTTGAGAATGTTAATAATGATTAGAGCTTGTGATCGAACCCATCATCAACAGAGTCGGGTGTTCCACTGCAGAGCTCTAGAGAGACCATCTGGAGAGTTGTGTTGGTGCACCCCACCCATGCTGACCAGTCACCTTGGAAGAAAGGGAGAGTGACTCACTGTGGCGTTCCCACAGAGATGGGCTGGGGGGAATTTGAGAAACTTGGCCATTGTTTCAACTGCCACCCTGGGAGATCAAACCGGCAATATTCTTGATTGGACGTCCACCCCCAAATAATTGTTACGAGGCAAAATAGGCCATACCTGGCACGCTAAGTTGTCGAGCTGAGATTGTACTTTATGGAAGGGGATTTCCACCAAACACAACGGAAACAAGGGGAGTGATTAATTTTCACTCATGCAACTTCAGTGTAATTGTACATATTACAAAAACGGGGACTTAATGGGTCGTGTTTAGTTTATGGAAAGTGGCCATGCTTTTCCAACTTGAGGAGAAGAGTATGAGAAGTGGAAGACGGATTGTGTGGGGTGTGCGTGTCATTCCAACGAGAAGCCATCGGGATATAAAGGCGGAAAATGTAGGCAAGGCTCAGTCGAGGAGCACGCCGATCTGAAAAGCCAAGTTGCTGTTGTGAGTACTGCCGACACGTTCATCATGTTATGACAAGTTCTGAAATATGCATTTTAAAGATGCAGTGTAGCACATATTCTTGTTGAGAAGTGAAAGGGACCAGTGGTTCGGTTTGATGTAAAAATACGTGTAGATTGTGATGTGAGAACAACTCCTATGGACGATTCGTTAAAAAGAGGTTAAAAAGGAAGATCTGAACGGTGACCGAGTATGAGTGAATGAGGGGGAACATTTTTAAAAACTCAAAGCGGACTCAATATCACTGAAAGAGTGTTCACCCACACAGCCTTCTGAGTCCGGATGTGAGAGACACTGGGTTTGCAAGAAGAGGTGTGCATGACATTGGAGATTCAAGATCCATGCAGTAAACAAGGCTCCCAAGGCCCAGGCACGATCAACGCAGCCTTCATAAATGGGGTGCGGTGACGTTGGGCGATGGAGCAGCATCTGCCTGCTGTGACGCATCAACGCCGGCGGGGGATGAGCGTGGAGAGACACCGCACGCCATTCTCCTGGGATGGGTCCAACGCAGCAACATCGAGGAGAGTGGGCTGCCACACAAGCTCAAGAGCAGTAGGACTGTGCCTGCTGAGGGGAAAGTGGCAGCAGGCCTGAAGCCAGAGTAGTTGGAAGACGGAACACACTGGGGGGAGGGGGGGAAGGCAAGCAAGACCTCACTTGTACCTAGTGGTGTGCAAGAAAAGTGTGTGTACTTATGAGCGAAGAGTTGCTAAGCTTTTCTTGAGGGAATATTCTTGTCTTTTAATTAAAAAAATGTAAGCCCCGCCTAGTGAAGTGACCCTATAGCACAACATCCACGTCCAGACCACCCCACAAATTTCTGTGGCTGGTGACGAAAATAATAACGATGATAAAATGTGGCACCACTCCTCGCTCACACTCACCGAGCTATCGTCTCCGTCCGTGTTATTCTTCCTCGTCGCCTCGTTCGCATCCACGACGTCGCGGATCAGCTGCCAGGATGAAACATCAGGCAAGTGAGGATGTTAATCGACATGAGGCTTCTCATCGAACAGATAATCAGTAAAAGGCCTCCACTGCAGAAAGCTCTAGAGGGCCCCCTCTAGAGTATGTTGGCCTACTCTTTCATGCTGGCTGGTCATCAAGGGGGAGTACAGACACTGCACCGCACCCAAACCACCAGTTGACTGACTGTGGCATTCCCATTTAAACTCTTGGGTGCGCAGAGTCAGGGAGATTTAAGAAACTTGGCCACTGTTTCAACTGCCATGCTGGGAAGATCGAACCGGCGATGCGTCTCGATTGCAAGTCCAGTGTTATAACTTGTACACGACGGCAGATTCTCCAAATAATAATAAAAATAATAATACATGCGGCGACACTGCTTGCTCACTCACCTGGCAAAGGTCAAGTTTTGCTGAGATACTGGCCATGCCTGTAAGTGGACAAACAGCCTGAGGTTGCTGAGGGATGATCTTGTAGAACTCGTTTGACAGTCTCTCCAATGCGCCTTCATCATGTACATCTTTGCTCAGCACTGCCTTCTTCAGCTGCAGCAGGATAGCTTCTGCTTTGGTGACCTATATTTTATTTTGGCAAGAATAAGAAATGGGGAAACGAAGACAATTCATGCATACGCATGGGATTAAGCAACAGCTTTTCAACATTGGTTTTGTTCTTGGATGTATTTAATTAGTAATCATTACAACCGCGTCTCTCGCCAGAAGCTCAGGAAGCCGTACGTTCGTAAACATCAATGTCGTTGGCAACCCGTTGCTGTGGAACCCATCCCTAATAGCAACACAACTTTACGCAAAAAAAAATGTTTCATTCTGCATCGTCTTTACGAGAGATATTGTGACCTCCCGTGACACACGGACAAACCTAATGCATAACCCTTTCAGCATGAGTTTGAAGGCCTTAAAAGTGTTATGTACAATTGTGCAGCTTTGTAAGGAGAGTTGAATACTAATTGTGAAGGCCTATCAAGAATGCCCATGTGGGTGTAGAAACACTCCAGTCATTTGGCAAGAAAGATTTATTTATAGTCAATAATTTCCAACAAAAAATGTATCCTTCTTTAAAATGTTTCTCCGAGTATTGTCAGGATAAAAACGCTGTAAAGATACAATCGGCAAAATACTTTATGTACTGCCAGCTCGAGGTATCAAGCTGCTACAGCAGCCGAGTTTTTCCCACACTCAACCTTAAAATAATCCACACCTCATCAAATACCTTTTGTTTTACCGGACAACCGAGCTGTGCTGGGATTGCAACGAGCCAGCCTGGCACGGCTCTAGAGGCACAGATTGTTTTTCCCACTGCCGAGCCCGAACCGCGCTACTTATGTCACGCACAATGAACGAGTGCGATGAAACTGCGAACCCTGTCTTTGTTTGATCCAGAGACAGATTCAGATGCCTTGGCCACATTTCATGGTTTGTGACTCGGCGGCGCGGCAAATAACCAGTGGAAAACCACCCGCGCCGCGAGGGCCCCACGATTGCGTGGCTCTGATGCGCCAGTGGAAAAAAGGAAAAAGTCACCCGACTGCAGTCGTGTGCCATCGCATTTGGAAAACACCTGTGTTGTGAATGCTAAGGTGGATTCCGCTTTACCTGCTTAGGCTCGATCAGCAATACGGGCATTTGAAGGATCTGGGAGAGATGCCCCAAGGCCTCGGACCATACGAACGACACAAAACGGCCGACGTCCTTGGACAGGTGAAAATTCGCCATGGAGATCTCCGTCTGTGCCTGTCATCATCAGTGGGGACACACAAATAAGACATATATATATATAAGGTGTGAACAGGATTGACGCACCTAATGCCTCAATGCACCACGTGAAGCCACCTGAGAGAAACCAACAACTGACTTAGCATCCCTCCCCTTCTCTACGGCACGCATCACCCTCTCTTGGGATAAAATCCGTAAAAATGTGTTTTGTCGCATAGAAAATGAACAACACCGCCCTCTCATATGCTACGCTGGCTCTAATAGATGCTCACTAATAACACTTTCCCCAAGTCTATCTTCCATTGATAATATATATTTGGCTCAGATGACGTCAATAAAATGTGTGTCGTTAAACCCTCCTCCACATGACACAGCAAATAAATAAAGCTGCCACGTGAACAAACGTGACAATGTACTGCTCTTTTCGCAGGACCACCGGTGCGCTGAAGAGCAATATCACAACTTTCAAACGAGGACGACGTTTCACTGAGAGCAACAACCAGCAGCATCAGGCAGTTGCCAGTATTATATCTCACTTAAAATATCTGACCCAAAAAATTACTAAGAATCAAAATATTGGCCGCTAAAGCACACGTGTTAAGTTTATCTTCACTTTATTGGGTATATTTGTTTAACTGTGTAAAGTTGTAAATGTGTAAGAAGAGGTGTTTCAGTATGTGGTGGTGGTGGTGGTGTGCATGTCAATTACAACCATCTGGTCCACAAGACGAGTTCCACAGCAATGGAAGGTGGTTCCAACTTTGAGGAAGGGTGACCGCAACAATGACCGGGTGTTTTACCAGTCGAAAATATTCTCGTTTAGCACTTGATAAGTGTAAATAAGATGCTTACGGTGATGGATAAATTCTGTTTACGGGCCGTTGTTTCACAGTGGTAGGCCCCGAGTGGTCGTGGGCCATATAAAATTAAGTCAGTGGTCCGTGTGGAATTAAATCATGAGCCGGATCGAGCCGGTGCTGTAAGTTCCCCACCTCTGCTTTAACAATCGACTGTTACCCCCCTGAGTGTCTCATTGCAGCCCCAAGCACCTGTTGGAACATGCGGGAGCCGAGTTGGAGGCCGGCGGGAAGCTGCTCCACCTTGACCATGCGGCAACGTTCTCCGGTGAGGAGCTCGCAGGCGTGGCCCAACAACACCTCGGCCCCCCGTCCACTCCCAGCCATCCGCACTTTCGTCAGTCTGCTGGTCACCTGTGCACAGACGTCACAGTTGACTCTGGTTCCTGGGTTCACCAAAGTACCTTCAGGTTCAAACAGGTACAAGCGTGTCCTCGAAATATCGGGATAAATAAGGGAATGGGGTGCCCCAATAAATATTATTTATTTCCGTTTAAGACCAGAGTAAAGCTTTTACAACATGTGGTGTTATTTCTTTATTTTCATGTGACACTATGTCTGTATTATAAAAACCATATCATGGAAAACCACCATATAAGAATAGGTTTTACCCCTTAAATCTGGCAACAAACTGAAACCTTTTTACAAGGAATCATGTCTGCATTAACCACAACACTTGTGGTCAGAATGCAAACAAAAAACACTCTAGTGCATTCGCCACTTGTTGCAGAGGTTACCAGTTTGAATCCCGCAGCCGTCCGGATTGATCCTGGAGATGTATCAACCACAAAACCATTACACGGCGGCAGCATGCCCTGGTTTATGAACGACGCGCAAGAGAACCTGACCTTGTCGGGGCTCCTGCAGCTGGCGTGGTAGGCAGCAACGCGGAAGACGAGGCCGCTGGAGTGTGGAGCTGCTTGAATTTCTACGACCGACCAATACTCCTCCTTCGTCTGCTCCTTCTCACTCGTCTTTGAGAGCAGAATGTCAAAACGTCAGCGTTGACATCGTTCACGATTGCACAATCATAGAATGCAAATTCGTCGTGGCAGTCGGATGGCATGGCATGCGAGAAGGGCGAATCTGGGATTCAGCCGCCTGTGTTTAAAGCAAGCAGAGCGACTTGAAGGTTTCAGCCAGGCCACTTGGGACTGCACAAAAACCCATTCAGCTAAGGTTGGTTTAAGTTTGGCAAAGTACTTTAACTGCGATGCGATACACATTGATGAAGCAGGGCATGTGAGAAGGTAATTGAAGGAGCCTCCGAAGAAATATTGTGATGTTATCTTTCAGAGGCCATTCTCTAACGAGCGATTATGTTACTCCATTTTCTGTGAGTTGCAAAAACAAAAATCTTCATAGCATGAGAACATGACACTGATAGCAAAAGTGGAATATAATTGACAAAAAAGCAAAAAAAGTGAAAAAAAAAATGTGTGCTCTATAATCTCTGTCGTAACACTGACCTTATGGAAAATTGCAGATCGCACCATCTCAAACTCCTCTGGGAAAGCGGGCCGGTTGTTGTCCTCATCATCATCAACCCAAAGCCTGCACACCGCATTCACTATTCATTACAAAACTCCAACTCAGACAACACGCTAAGACTACGCGCTAGTACGACTATTGTAATACTGCAAAATGAGTATTATACATCCACGTTAACACCACAGGGTTGATGCCAATATGACTTATAGAGTATTGCATAATATGAATCATGAACTTCCACTTTAAATACAATTTAAGGGACAGCATTAGCAGCAATGCATACACAATGTATGTTGTGTTTGTAAAATTGAACAATATTTTTTTCCAGAAAAATATCGTGACCTCGGCTTGTAACAATCCCCCACTCCGCGACTCGATTAAACGTCGTCACAATTCAAGTATCAATCATGTTTTCAATTGTACTCTTAAATCGTAATGTCTGTCTCAAATTCTGTATCATTTTCTCCGTCTCATTTGTAAAGTCGGTCTTATATGAATGTAAAATCTGTGGTATTCGTTCTATTTTTACAAGCATGTTTTACATGCTTGCATTGCGAGCATAAGAACTGATGTTCATCAATGAAACTGTGACGATTTCTTGTTGTCACATTACAAGTTTCAACGTGGGTTTTATGAAGTAAATTTGTAGAAAGTACATTTGAAGTAATTTCCTATACCAGCCAATGAGGAACAAACGTTACACGTTTCTTAGTTTAATTCAGAACGTGCGGCTTACTTGACTTTGTTGAGCTCAAATGTCTCCTCTGCTGGCGGTCCTCGTTTGTGATCTCCTGTTCTGTTACTGAGCGCCCTTGTTACGACACCATTCGCTCGTTCTGTTTGGGAGAGGTAATGGTAAGGGGAAGAAAAAAGAAATCTACATTTGTAAAAGGATCACGATAATATGCATTACAAACACTGAGACAAAATGTAAAGAACAAATACAATGATCAGCAGAAACACATGACTGTGATACTCAAGCGGTGTAAGAAGCCAACTGGAAAATGCCCGAGTGTTTTAATTATTGTATTAATAAATACAGTAAACCCTTGCTATGCGCGAGTTCTGTATTTGCGAGTTTGGCATATTTGCGAGTTACTAAATGAACACGCATTTCTTATTCCCGACCTGCCGGACTCCAGCATTCACGAGTGTACACAGTGCTAGACCACCGGCACCAGGGAGGTGCGTGAAGAATGTTGTTACATTTGAAACTGTCTGCGCAGATTCGGAATGCCACCTCGGACGCCCGCTTTGTCCTCATGATAACAGCTGTGCGACGTTATCCATCTCCCGAGGAGTCATCCTCCTGAACTCCTCACCATCACTACCACCACCACCACCATCTCCATCGTCGCCAAACCATTCATCATCAAAGGCAATTAAAAAAAACACATTGTTCTTAAAAATGTATTATTCATTTATATAGCCGTTGTTTATGAAACATTTACAATGTCCCCCCCCACCATGTTCACTCGTACGAGGAACGTATCCCCATTTTTTCCCCGATGAAAAAGGTTTTTGCATTCACGAGGGTTACGTTCTTGAAAACGCTCTCGAGTCCAGGGTTTCACTCTCACTTATTTGCAATCACCGACACCGACCTTCATTGCCCACGACGACGATGTTGTTGTTGTCGGCAGGATCGGCGGCGAGCGCCGGCTCTAAGAGCTGTCCTGCCGCGAAGCACCGGTACAGGAACTTGGGGCACACGACTCGCACGCCGTGCTTGGCTGCCAGCTTCAAGCGCAAGGGAGAGCCAGCCCCTTCTGCCGACACCACCAGATGCGTGCACTACGGGACAGGGATTATCAATCGCCAACGCGCGTGTTACACGCATGTGTCTGATGCGGAAACATGCTTCTAAGTGACTCCGAAGTCTCGTAAGTGAAGAGGGACAACGAGTGATTGCAAACTCGACCGTTTGATGCAGCAGAAGTAGTGGTGCTACAAAGCAGAATGTTCACTTCTAGCAGATCGTTTCTAGCAGGAGTCAGAAAACTGCAGCCTGTGGGCCTAGGGGCCGTCCATTTTTGACCCCCCCCCCTCGTCACACGGCGTCACAAAAAGTCAGACCCACCCTCAAATATGAAGTCACAAAGCTCTGCCCCCCCCCCCCAAAAAAATATAAAACATGCTTCAAATTGCTTTAAACTATGGTCATTGTAGTGCGTATTTAATGTGGCACTGCACTCTGATGTTGTCGGAGAAAACATTTATTAAAAAGTCTCTTTAATGATGTAGAACGTGTTGTCTATATTGATTTAAAGTTGCGCATTTTGATGTGACGTCACATTTCTCAACCCCCCCCCCCCCTCGTCACACATCGTCACAAATGTCTGACCCCCCCCCCCATGGTGCGTGACGTCATTTATGGACGGCCGCCTAGATAAAGAAATGACCTGCGATCTCATTTCACACGGTCCATAGCCACATGAGGCTTACCACTTGGAACTGCCTGCAAGGATGTATCCTTCATTGCCAACCAACTTCACAACACAAATTGGATACCAGAGGATAATATTTTTTTAGTTAGAAAAAAAAGTGAAAACTACTTTTAAACTTTTCAAAATGCATCCCTGTACATGAGAAGTGTGAAAATGTGTGCAAGATTAAGAATGCAAAAAGGCCTGATCCATGAACATCTATAGAATATGACTTTCTACAAGACGTCTGGCCAGGATACATAATTGACCAGGGCTGAAAGTTGACGGTCGGATATGTGACATTGTACTATACAACAAACTCTCCATCAAGGCCCGGCACTCACCTGGGATGTGACGGCGTGCGAGATGACTGCGCCATGGGCGGTGAGTTTCTCCTTGAGCTGTAGCCGCTGACGTCGGGGCCACGAGGGAAGGTCCAGTACGATGAAGCAGGCCGAAAACAAGCCCATGGTACTGCGACGCCGAGCGCACGCTAGCGGCCTCTCTGCACACGAGGGGGGGAGGATGTGCACATGAAGAGATGGAAGGATTGGTGCAAAGGTGCTTTCTGCTGATGTTAGGTGTACACTGGAATTGTAATCTAGAGCAATGCTTCGCAATCGGTGTGCTGTGGAAAATTCCCAGGTGTGCCATGTAATTTTTGGAATTACTTGAAAAGATAGAATTTAAAGACCCCACCTCCTACCCCCTCTCCATTGGTCAGGCATGTGCAGGACTGCAGACAGCCGTCATACCCCACCACCAGCCCTCTACACTCACTTGAGCGCGCATATGCAGTTAAAGAGACACATGCGGATACAGATGCACACGCAAAGAAAAATACAGAGACGCGAAAACACGTATAGAGAGACACAGAGATACGGAGTTACACACACAGGGAGACACTCAGAGGCAGAAAAAAGGGGAAAAACCCTATTATTATATTTTGGTACTGGCAAAGGAGGTCTAATGATGTACATGTTCAGGAATCTCGATGCCAATGTGTGGGTCTGCTCGCCGCCACAGAAGGGGGCTTCGGGAGTTGAGAGGTGGCGTCGTTTTGCTCGAGGAGGAATGCCGAATTAAGCGGATGAAGCTGTTGTCTTCACTGGATGTCCTCAAAAGATGCAGATTCGAAGGTAATACCACACATAGTTAAAGTAACTCATCACATTAAGTCACTGAAAGCGAATCAAATAATACATAAAGCTAGTGAATTGTTGCTAAAAGAGAGAATACAGGATAATGGAAGTGAGCTTGAATTTCAAAGAAATAAAACATTATGTTAACCGTTCTGATAGGTACCGACTTAGTGCTGCGTGGAAGCGAATTATTATCAAATACTCCATTGTTTAAATGCATGCCTCTGCAGGCCACCATACTTCAATCGGGATCACCGTTGGCACGGCTATTCATTAACCCCCCCACGTTGCGCAAGAAGAGCGCACGGTGTGGTCACCACACCTACGCCTCCATTGAAGTGCAGCGAGTTCAACTGAGTCGCAGACGTCCTCTTTGGAGGCCACACATTTATGAACACCAACACAGAATGACAGCCTATGGTGGTGACCACCAGGCTCGCTACACCAGTCACGTGGTAACTAGTGGAGTGCCACGGCCCTGAGTAACCCCGTCTCCATGGCCGGCACTCCCGCACCCTATCCTGTAGGGGTCGGTACTGCACGCCGAGCGTGGTGCCACCCAGTGCTGTCAGCCACCCTCCAGGGCTGGCACCACACCCACGTGGTACCCGCAATGTCGCCACACCACACTCGTGACCCACTATGGCCGGCACCATACCCACGTGGTGCCCACGATGTCGTCACACCACACTCGTGACCCACTATGGCCGGCACCACACCCACGTGGTGCCCACGATGTCGTCACACCACACTCGTGACCCACTATGACCGGCACCACACCCACGTGGTGCCCACGATGTCGTCACACCACACGCGGTGACCCACTATGACCGGCACCACACCCACGTGGTGCCCGCGATGTCGTCACACCACACTCGTGACCCACTATGACCGGCACCACACCCACACCCACGTGGTGCCCGCGATGTCGTCACACCACACTCGTGACCCACTATGACCGGCACCACACCCACGTGGTGCCCACGATGTCGTCACACCACACTTGTGACCCACTATGACCGGCACCACACCCACGTGGTGCCCACGATGTCGTCACACCACACTCGTGACCCACTATGACCGGCACCACACCCACACCCACGTGGTGCCCGCGATGTCGTCACACCACACTTGTGACCCACTATGACCGGCACCACACCCACGTGGTGCCCACGATGTCGTCACACCACACTCGTGACCCACTATGACCGGCACTACACCCACGTGGTGCCCACGATGTCGTCACACCACACTCGTGACCCACTATGACCGGCACCACACCCACACCCACGTGGTGCCCGCGATGTCGTCACACCACACTCGTGACCCACTATGACCGGCACCACACCCACGTGGTGCCCGCGATGTCGTCACACCACACTCGTGACCCACTATGACCGGCACCACACCCACACCCACGTGGTGCCCGCGATGTCGTCACACCACACTCGTGACCCACTATGACCGGCACCACACCCACACCCACGTGGTGCCCGCGATGTCGTCACACCACACTCGTGACCCTCTATGGCCGGCACCACACCCACACCCACGTGGTGCCCGCGATGTCGTCACACCACACTCGTGACCCACTATGGCCGGCACCACACCCACGTGGTGCCCACGATGTCGTCACACCACACTCGTGACCCACTATGACCGGCACCACACCCACGTGGTGCCCACGATGTCGTCACACCACACTTGTGACCCACTATGACCGGCACCACACCCACGTGGTGCCCACGATGTCGTCACACCACACTCGTGACCCACTATGACCGGCACCACACCCACACCCACGTGGTGCCCGCGATGTCGTCACACCACACTTGTGACCCACTATGACCGGCACCACACCCACGTGGTGCCCACGATGTCGTCACACCACACTCGTGACCCACTATGACCGGCACTACACCCACGTGGTGCCCACGATGTCGTCACACCACACTCGTGACCCACTATGACCGGCACCACACCCACACCCACGTGGTGCCCGCGATGTCGTCACACCACACTCGTGACCCACTATGACCGGCACCACACCCACGTGGTGCCCGCGATGTCGTCACACCACACTCGTGACCCACTATGACCGGCACCACACCCACACCCACGTGGTGCCCGCGATGTCGTCACACCACACTCGTGACCCACTATGACCGGCACCACACCCACACCCACGTGGTGCCCGCGATGTCGTCACACCACACTCGTGACCCTCTATGGCCGGCACCACACCCACACCCACGTGGTGCCCGCGATGTCGTCACACCACACTCGTGACCCACTATGGCCGGCACCACACCCACGTGGTGCCCACGATGTCGTCACACCACACTCGTGACCCACTATGACCGGCACCACACCCACGTGGTGCTCGCGATGTCGTCACACCACACTCGTGACCCACTATGACCGGCACCACACCCACGTGGTGCTCGCGATGTCGTCACACCACACTCGTGACCCTCTATGACCGGCACCACACCCACACCCACGTGGTGCCCACGATGTCGTCACACCACACTCGTGACCCACTATGGCCGGCACCATACCCACGTGGTGCCCGCGATGTCGTCACACCACACTCGTGACCCACTATGACCGGCACCACACCCACGTGGTGCTCGCGATGTCGCCACACCACACTCGTGACCCACTATGACCGGCACCACACAGCGACATCCCACGACGTCACGACATCAGTAACGAAACAGCTGGAGGACTTCTCCACAAATCTGGCTGCCGCCTGATGAAGCTGGGTTGTAATTACTGGCGAAATGTCGTACTCAGATTGTGAATGTTGTGGCTTGGCTCTCCAACACACTGGTGTGTTGTACTAGTACACTATACACTACACTATACACTAGCGCTGTACTAGTATACTACACTATACACTACACTATATACCAGAGGTGGGACAAAGTCATTGTTATGCAAGTCCAAGTCGAGTCGCAAGTCATCAAATTCATGACTCGAGTCTGACTCGAGTCCAAGTCACATGACTCGAGTCCACATCTCATAGGTGGGACAAAGTCATTGTTATGCAAGTCCAAGTCGAGTCGCAAGTCATCAAATTCATGACTCGAGTCTGACTCGAGTCCAAGTCACATGACTCGAGTCCACACCTCTGCTATATACTAGTGCTGTACTAGTATACTATACACTACACTATACACTAGTGCTGTACTAGTATACTACACTATACACCACACTATACACTAGTGTTGTACTAGTATACTACACTATACACCACACTATACACTAGTGTTGTACTAGTATACTACACTATACACCAGGGGCGGTTTCTTCATTAGGGCGATTGGGCGACGCACCACCAATGTCATTCAACCACAGAGTCACGCTAGCCGTCACTGTGCCTCTGGATATAGTCCAATCAGCGTCATGCTACGTTCTGTGGAGTACCGCCTCTTTTTGGGCGATTTCCCTCCAGCTGAGAATCGCCCCGAGTGGTCCCATAGACTTACATTCAAAGATGTTTTTTTTCGAACGGGGGCGCTGCAATGCATTCTCTATGGCTTCCGGGAGGGCTCGCCCTAACGTGCTTACGTCATCATACGTGCTTACGTCATCATACGTGAGCACGTTTCATCCAACAATATAATTTGTCGCCACCTAGTGGAATCTTTAATAAAATAAACCTGAGTGGTTTGTTTTAATAGTGAGTATAGAAACAAACAAGATGTATTGTAAGAGTCACTTTATTTTTCATTAATATTAAAGAAGTGAAGTTGCCTTTACATGCTTAAGCTGTTAATTTATCCATTGCATGGGTGGACCTTATCCTTATCAATCATCCAGACATTTGCCCCCCCTGAGAGATTTTGCAGGAGCCGCCACTGCTATACACCACACGATACACTAGTGTTGTACTAGTATACTACACTATACACCACACTATACACTAGTGCTGTACTAGTATACTATACACTACACTATACACTAGTGCTGTACTAGTATACTACACTATACACGACACTATACACTAGTGCTGTACTAGTATACTACACTATACACTACACTATACACTAGTGCTGTACTAGTATACTACACTATACACTACACTATATACTAGTGCTGTACTAGTATACTGTACTATACACTACACTATACACGAGTGCTGTACTAGTATACTACACTATACACTAATACACTATACACTAGTGATGTACTAGTACACTACACTATACACTACACACTAGTGCTGTACTAGTGACGAATTGTCACGTTCTGTTTACGTGACAACCCTTACTCGTTGGCTGTGTCGGGTGGTGGCGGGTTTCACGGCACATTTAGAGATTTACGCAGCTACGATCGCCACGGCAGAGGGGTGAACAAGCGCGCCTCGCACTCGGAGCGCCGTGGCACGGACATGTCCACGCAGCAGCTGCAGCAGCAGCGGCGGTCATCGCGAACGTTTTGGTCAAACCATCATCACACGACGCCGACTGGCACACACATACAGTACATGCCTGTGACTGTGACATCCAGACGCGGACTGCGTGGACCAAGTGGTTGCTCCTACTGCTGTTGATGTTGTTGTTGTTGAGGTTCTTGTTGTTGAGATCTGTGTCGCTGTGACAGGCAGGCAGGTGGAGGCTGCGCTGATCAAGTGGTTGCTCCTACTACTGTTGTTGTTGTTGAGGTTGTTGAGTGGTTGTTGTTGTTGTTGA